>NC_090446.1:167914344-168217594 GCF_031143425.1 Pleurodeles waltl | reverse complement strand
TGGATGAGGATTTTGAAGGTGATCCTCTTGTCGATCAGAAGCCAGTGAAGGGACCTGAGGTGTGGGGAGATGTGTTCGTGGTGTGGGAGGTCCAGGATGAGGCGGGCGGCTGCGTTCTGGATCCTCTGGAGTTTGCGTTTGAGTTTGAGTGTGGTGCCGGCGTAGAGGGCGTTACCATAGTCTAGCCTGCTGCTGATGAGTGCGTGGGTGACGGTCTTTCTGGTCTCTATGGGTGTCCATTTGAAGGTTTTACACAGTATGCGGAGTGTGTTGAAGCAGGAGGAGGGGGTGGCGTTGATTTGCTGGGTCATGGTGAGGGAGGGGTCCAAGATGATGCCGAGGTTACGTGCGTGGTTTGAGAGTGTTGGTGGGGGGCCCAGGGAGGTGGGCTACCAGGAGTCGTCCCATATGGTTTTGTTGGGGCCGAAAATGATGACTTCGGTTTTGTTGGAGTTGAGCTTTAGGTGGTTAGCTATCATCCATGTTGCGGTGTCAAGGATTCCAGCGTGGAGGTTGGTTTTGGCGGTGGTAGGGTTTCGGGTGAGGGAGATGATGAGCTGGATGTCGTCTGTGTAGGATATGATGGTGATTCCGTGTGGTCGGAGGATGTTGGCGAGTGGGGTCATGTAAATGTTGAAAAGGGTGGGGCTGAGGGAGGACCCTTGGGGGACTCCACAGATGATTTTGGTGGCTGTTGAGTGGAAGGGAGGGAGGCAGACATTCTGGGTTCTTTCGGTGAGGAAGGAGGTCAGACAGTCTAGGGCCTTGTGTCGAATACCTGCGTTGTGGAGACGTGTGCAGAGTGTTTAATGGCAGACAGTGTCGAAGGCATCAGAGAGGTCCAGGAGGATGAGTGCGACGGTCTCGCCTTTGTCGACGCTGGTTCTGATGCCGTCAGTGCATGCGATGAGGGCGGTTTCCATGCTGTGGTTCTTGTGGAACCCAGACTGGGAGGCGTTGGGTGTGTTGCTTTCCTCTAGGAAGTGAGACAGGCGGGTGTTCACCAGTTTCACAGCGACCTTGGCGGGGAAGGGGAGGAGTGAAATTGGGCGGTAGTTGGTAAGGTCATCAGAGTCTGCTTTGGGCTTTTTCAGGAAGCGGTGATTTCTGCATGCTTCCAGGTGTCTGGGAAGGTGGCGGCGTTGAAAGGGCTGTTGATTATGTCACGAAGCTTGGGAGCGATGGTTGGGCTGGCTTTGCTGTAAATGCGGTGGGGGCAGGGATTCTAGGGGGAGCCTGAGTGGATGGAATTACTAATTGTTTCAGTTTCTTGATTGTTACTGGGGGCCCAGGTGAGTAGTAGGTTGGGGGGGATGCCCCAGTCGCAAAAGCAACCATCACTTGATGGATTTCGGACACAATCCAGTTTTGTCAATTAAAGGCTAGTATGCCTTTGTCAACTAAAGCAAAGACACACGCAACCAGGGTGGTGTCCACATTAGCTGCTTTGTTTGCAGGAGTGCCTTTTCAGAAAATATGTCATGCTGTGACTTGGAAGAATGTTCATTTGTTCATGTAGCATTATTGTCAGGAGTCTGCTCAGTGCAGTGATGCAGCCATTGGACAGGCAGTGTCAACTATGGTGGTTCACTATGGTGAACCTCTGTTGATTTCATGTGTTTGCTGCCATAACTCTACATATTTAAGAGAGTAGGAGATTTATTTTATTATTGTTGGGTATGTCTATATAGATTATGTTCAATCTATAAACTGTTTAAAAGTACAGCAACTGCTTGTTACTCTGATTCAAGCATATGAATGTATGAAAGATCCAATACTGGAGAAGAAAGTGAGTTACCTACCTGTAACTTCAGTTCTACAGTATTGGTACCTTTTATAAATGCACATGCGGCCCACCCTCCTCTCCATAGAGGATCCCCTTAGATTTCCTAGGTTTATATCACACTTGTGCTGGAAAAATCAGGACTGAAGCCTCTATGATGAGGGTTCTAAGAAGCACTGTCACCTGATTGGCTGTACTTTGGATCTTTTCTAATGATGTGAATAAGCTGTTAAAGTGAATGTCCTTTAACATTCACTTCTATGTAGGTCTTCAATACTGCTATTTAATTGTATAGTGGGGCCCCCACTTCAACAAAGGGGAATGATCCAACCATGTGAATCTATGAAAGGCACCAATACTGGAGAACTGAAGTCACAGCTAAGTAACTCACTGCTTCTCTGTTGCCGTCCATTTAAGCAGAGGCAATTTCAGGCAGGCAACAGATAAAATAAAGCCATTTTTGGTTTTAAAAATTGGAAGTCTCCTGCCTGCAGTGCTTAATTTGTAAAAATATAGGTGCCCAAAACCTTGACAGGCTGCCACATCAGCTTCAACCACCCAATGCCACTGCCAGTGCAGCCAATTACATACCAAAACAACTACTAACCATCACACTCCTATAAGTGAGATAATTCAGACTATTTCAGGTCCCAAAACCTATAAGAATGGTTTGAGTGGCAGATCCTGATCATTATTTATGTATTTTGAATTACTGTACAACGTTTGTGGTGCTTATCTCTAAATAAGATAAACAGTGGCACCATTTGGCAGACTGTCATGTGTACTGGCGCTGACAAAAATGTGATGGTGCCGAGCACCAGAAAACACCAGCTCATATTATGCACTGCCTGTCTGAATGCGAAATTTCCTAGTTATTGTGAAGGAAAGATTCAATTCTATTAAGGACACGGAGGCGAGGATTATGCAGTTCTTTCTTCACTCTTTATTAAATAGCAAGTTCAAAGTTCAAAACAAAAACACATAACAAACTAAAAGTCCCATGAGTCTGCTTCCATAGCAACCACTGTCCAATGAGACTCCGATCCTGTCAACTGTATAAAAGCCCTCGACCACGTCATTCTCCTGCGACTTCACTGCAAAAGGGAACATTGATTCCTCAAGTGGCCGCTGCCTCAGATCCTATGGAGAAACATGAAAGATTAATCCGGGCATAACCATGATCAGTCATTAAACAATACCTCAAGAACCTGTTAGAACTAGAGACTTTCTAGGGATCTTAGACTATAAAATAGCAGGAAAACAAATACTGTAGAGTATTCCAGATACGGTCACTCACAACAATAATCAGTCCTGAAAACATATGCATATATATATATATAAATAAATATAAACATATACAAATACCACCTCAGTAAAAGCTCCAAAGGCCCTCCGTGTGGGAAGAACATGTATCCTGTGTAGGGTGGGATAATCCTCGCCTCCATGTCCTTAATAGAATTGAAACTTTCCTTCACGATATCTAGGAAATTTTGCATTCTATGTCAGGACCAGAGGCGAGGATTATGCAAGTTCACAGCTTACTCACCACTAAAGAGGCTGCCTCATGTATCGGTTTAAAATATAACTTTTTAAAGATAGACTCTGAGGACCAATCTGCTGCATTCATGATGTCCTCCAACCTACCACTTACGTGGATGGCCTTGGAGGCCATGGCACCTCGAACAGAGTGTGCCCCGGACACCTGTATATTGATACCGGCTTCTGCCAAGATCCATCTGATCCACCTAGCAATGGAAGGGGAGGAAACTGCCTTAAAAGGTTTCTTCAAGGAAATTAACAGCTGACGCTCCCCAGGAGGACGAAGTTCAGCTGTCACTTCCTCATAAGTCTTTAAGCATCACACTATACAAAGTTTAGGGGCAAGAGGAAACGCAGGATACAATACTGACCTGGTATTGCATTTGGTTCTCAGAGAAACAGTGAAAGTTACTCCATCCGGAGGGAACACTCTATCCGAAACATCTAAGGCTCTGACATCCAACACCCTTTTGTATGAAATGAGAGACAGTAACATAGCTGGCTTCGCTGACAATTCCTTTCTAGAAAGATATTGATTGTCCTGCCACGAGGATAACAGGCGAAGAACTAGGCTGACATCCCATAACTCAGAGTACCTAGGCTCCGGAGGTCTGGAAAGTCTGATACCCTTAAGAAGTTTACACATCCAACGATGTTCCCCTACTGGGTGGTTGTCGAGATGGGGCTGACCCGCCGAGATGGCCGACCTAAAGGAATTCACGGAGCAGGTGAATACCCTCCATTTTGAAATGTCTGTAGATCACCTATCCGTTGAATGATCGAAGATTGATCACCGGGCGAAACCCCTTGTCCTTCTTTTCCACCAGGAAAAGATTGCTCACAAAACCTCTGGGGTGGAGAGCCGAGTTGCATATGGCTCCTTTTGCGAAGGATCTCCTGAACCTCTGACTCTATTAGGTCGGAATCCGCTGCTGAAAAAACTAAAGGCGTGGGAAGTTTCTCCTGGATCGGAGTTCCCCAAAACTCGATGTGAAAGCCAGACACTGTGGTCAACACCCAAGCATCGGAGGTTATGAGCTCCCAATTGCGTTTGAAAAGACGTAACCTCCCTTTAAGTTTTTGAGGGGAAGAAGGGATAATCCCTACCCGAAGGTCCTCCTGGGGCGTTGGCTGCTCCTCGGGCAATCCTGTTCGCTCTGCCCTTCCCTTTGCCCCTACTGGGGAAGAAGGTTCCTTGGCGATCGTCCCACCATCCGTTGTTTCGGTAGGAACCGGGGCCCTGTTGATACTGGCGACCAAATGAGCGACCCCTGCCTCGTCTGGCCCCTCCAAAAACCTTGCCTGGGAATATCTTCTTGATAGAAGACTGCGCCTTGTCAAGGGCCGAGAAGGTGGCAACAAACTTTCTTATCTCCTTATCAAAAGGGTCCCCAAATAAGTTGCCCTGGGCAACCGCCCCTGCCTCCGAGGAAGACAAATCTCCCAATTTGGAGTCTATTTTGATGAGCAAGGACCGGCGTCTCTCGGCTGAAATGGCGCAGTTGGCATTGCCCAGGAGGCACACTGCCCTCTGGGCCCACCCAGCTACGACATCTGTCAGTAGGGGCGTATTCGACTGCTTGGCATGTTCCACTAGTTGCACGTTTTGAGTCAGGGGTCCCAACAGGCCCAGTAGTTTGTCCTGACACTCCTTCCAGGACCGATCAATACCCTTCTTGGGGTCTTTAATGTACTTCACAAAGAAAGTACACATTTTGGGGGCAATATCTGGGTTAACGGCTACCTTGCCAGGCAAGGTAGGATGCGGGCATTCCGCCTTCAGGCGGACCCATACCTCTTTATCCAGAGGTTGCCGAATTTTGCTGGCTACATAATCCGCCACTTTCTGTTCCGGCCGCCACTTTGATGAGCCAGGGTGGTATATCCCCTCAGGCTCGAACATGTCAGAGTCTGAGTCCCCCAGATCTTGTGGGTCCAGTATAGAGGCCCCAGGGGGCCAAGGGCGGCCAGATTCCTCGTCCTCCCCCGTGGAGGAGTCCTCATCTGAGTCTCCTGTGATGCCTTTAGGTGACGCCACGTTGAGGCACAATTGGTGGTGAAGCTCTTCACCCATTATGCTGGGTAGAGAGCCCCCCCGGAAGGTTATGCACTTCTGCGCGTGAGCACTCTTACTGGAGACATCGGTTGGAAGCTCGAGGTCCTCAAGGTGCCCCGCGTCGCGCTTGCGCGATTTCCCGGGTGCTGTCTTAGCCTCAACACCCGTCACCCCAAACATGCCTGGCCTATTGGACAGTTGCTCTGCAAGCTGCCCCACGGTCTCCTTGATAGGGGATAGAGCTTGGGCGATAGCCTGCGAGAGCAACACATCCACCCCAGGGGGTAGGACACGTGAGAAGGGCCCTCACCAGGGTACATGAGGGAAAAGGAATCGTGATCCTATGAAGGCTGCATCACTCAACTCAGGGGGTAGGCAGACAGAAGACACACCCAAAAGAATAAAAAGAGTAGCCCCCCACCCTTCTGTTACCAAACAAAGACGAATGAAAAGGAAAAGCCTGTAGAAAAAAAGACACGCTCGCAAGTAAGCGTCCAAATACGGCTTCAGAGCGATCTTCCTGCTTGGGGTTTATCACAGACCGCAACGCAGTGTAAGTGGGGGGTTGGAGGGGTAGAAGAAAGCCTAGGCTCTTGAAGAAACCCCCTGCGTGCAGAAAACCAGGCGCCGAGCGCAAAGCGACTCAAGTGCTATGGAAAATGTGCGATTTCCCCGACGTGCGGCCCCTAGTGGGCCCAACGCGTCACTGCATGTCAAAAGTGCGCTCGGGCTAAAAAGTCTACAGCTCTAAGACACCGCGACCTAGCAACAGCTGTTGCTACAACAGTCACCAAGCAACTAACAGCAAACGTGCACAAGTGTAAAAGCAAGCCAAAATATACAATCACAGAAATGGTAAAATGCTCAGAGACAGTATGGACACTTATCTGTCACTGAAACAGTGAAGAAAGAGGGAGAATGACATGGTCGAGGGCATTTATACAGTTGACAGGATCGGAGTCTCATTGGACAGTGGTTGCTATGGAAGCAGACTCATGGGACTTGTAGTTTGTTATGTGTTTTTGTTTTGAACTTTGAACGTGCTATTTAATAAAGAATGAAGAAAGAACTGTATAATCCTCACCTCCGGTCCTGACATAGAATCAGGTCTGGTGACATGCATGTATTACACAAGCCAAAGAATATAAACATATTCGTACTTGTATTTAAGGTCCGCAGTGCATTTTCTCACTTTTATGATGCTTGATCTATCTGATGTGTCCCCAAAATTGATCTTTTGACCTGAATGTTGAGTGCCGTCCTGAATATTCACAATCACTGTCCAGAATTTGCCCATGTGTCATCCTAGTAGTGTGTGATATTTGTGACAATTGCCTCGCTCCCCCGTTGAACCTACATACACAACATACCCCAATACGTTATGTTTTACTGACAAGAAAGCTATTTGGACGCAAGTTAAATTGACGGTTAAATTGACTTTTACATATTAACAAAAAAAATAACAGGAAATAATTTAGAGTTTATTAAATGAAACATCATTACATCGGTAAAATGTAGAATGTATGAGGTATTCACAGTTCATGTTCATATTAAAGTCGTCTGTCCTTCCAAAAAAAGTTAGTAACACCCTCTTCTAGTGAAACCCCAAATCAGTTCCCCCAACTCAGAATTAATGTATTTATTAATGTAAATCATATTGCTGCTGATGAAGCAGAAAATGAAGGTTTGGATTTATTAACGCTTAAACGTAGTGCTGAAATAATCATGTGTGACTTTAACCGAACTAATAAAGATTGTACGGGGACAAAATGTGCCCTCAGAGTAGTTTGCCATCATTTATACGCGAGCTTTATATAACGTGGTGTATTAGAATTGCACTAATCCGACATAATCATAAACGTGTGCTACGATTTGCTTGTTTGAATTGCTGTAGCTTAGCATGACTTTAGCGGAGGCTTTGGCCTAGTTGCCCGGTCTCACGGTTTAGATGCTCGTATTTTTCCACTGTGCTAATAAACGTGTATTTTTGCTTGAAGCTGTACTTTTCCACAGAAACTGTTCACATGCTTATCTTAAGGTTTCGTGCCAGCCTGGCATATTTTCTCCTTACTTCAAGGTCGATTTGCAGGTGCGGACAATGGAGGCTCTGAAAGTGAGCTAATTGGTAGACAATGTTGCAACTTGCGTACCCATCTCCAAGGATAATGTATGCTTAAGTAAAAGCTTGAGAACTGTCGTGTTTGATTGGTTAATTTGAAGCTAACCTATGAACCCTCCAATGGAGACCCTACTGGATTCGAACTGTTGTCTATAAAACCCAGGTGCACGAGGAGAAAGGAGGCCATTATCGGACATCCCGCCATTTTGACTTCGTAGCTATTATGGCCCACTTTGCTGCGACGCCATTTTGAAAGAGACTTTGATTCTTTCTCTGATCGAGAGAAAGAGACTTTAAATGATTCTTGCCCTAGAGACTGTAACTTTGATTTGATCCCTTTGCATGAAGTAATAGTTTTACCTTGCCGCCGTGAGGCAATTGCCCAGTCCACCCCTGCCCCTTAGCCCCGTCCCATGCTGATCAAGAAACGGTACCCATGCTGACCGAAGAACGGTACCTGTGAGACAAAGACTTCCTTGATTGCTGATCGTAATTGGTAAATATGAAAGGAAAATTGTAAAATTGCATTGTGTTTCTTTTAGGTAACCAACTGCTGATTTTGATAAGGTCCCTAGTTAGGAGTTTTTCCTAAATTAATGTTGCTAAATTGTTTTCGCATGAAGCCCCACATGCCGATGCTAATTTGAGGTTAGACGAGGGTTCCATATGTCGCACGATGCAAATTTGAGATCTTGTTATGCTGACTAAATGTATGCAATTAGTTCATTACAGATTATCGTATTAGTGATTTGCATTGCTATTATCGAATGCCTTGTGATTCAAATGCTACATAGATTGCACCTGTTTCGCCGCTATGGACAGCTATTAATGTTCATATATGTTTATCATTTGGTGTTGAGACACATTTATATTGTGCTAGCTTTGTTAATATAGGGAAATAAAATTCACTAACTTTGAATAAACTGGTGTGGTTATTCCTGACTGAAAGGTCAGGGTTCGCCGAAATGTATTCTGGATTAATTGTTAAGTGCTATGTCTATCAAGGTATTGCCTATGTTCGTTATTGACTATTGATTTTAGGGAGTTGATCGATTAAGAGTACAGAGAGTTCCCACTTAGTCAAAAGATTCATCGGCCTAAAGAGCGTCCGGACACAAGTAAACTATTACTACGGACCGCTCTATCAGTAGATGGTAGCAGAGGACGGTTTCGTCTTTTGGGACCCTGTACTCTTAGAGTACATGGTTTTGAATTAACGGTTACGCATTTTGAGACCCCACTCGAGAAGTTGAATTAGATTTTTCTTAGATAAAACTGATTGACAGAATGATGATGGGCTAGGTCCACCGCGACTTTCCCGGGATCTCGGAGCTTGCGAATGGAGAGAACGGAGGTGTGGAAACAGCGTTGGCGGTACTAGTGATGGTATGAGTGAAGTTAGGGTTTTGCGCTTGCACAGCTTATTGCCGCAGGGTGTGTGAAAAGGTTGCGAGGATTTTTCTTTTTTTGAGGATAGCGGAGGTGCGACTCCGAGTGTAGAAGTAGAGAAGTCGTCGAACTTCATAGAAATAACGGAGGTGCGGCTCCGAGTGTGAGAGTAGGGAAGTCGTCGAACTTCATGTGCGTGTGGCGCTTTGTGCATAAAAAGGTCCACGTGGTTGTTGTTGTTGAGACGGGCCCTGCGAGGTCAAGAGACTCCGGAGTATGTTGATCCATGTTGTGGTCTGGGCGGTTTTAGTAGGTTGATCGGGCGTGGTCAACGAGTCGGTACGTGTGTTAGGGAGTGAAAGAAACTTCGACTTCGGGCTTTGACAAGATTCTAAGTGCACTAGAATAGATCATTGACAAGTTGAGAGTAGGTCTGCGGGTCAGATTTGCTTGCGAACGTGGGGACTGAGAAAGACGGAATAGCGGCCGAGGCTAGTGAAAGGTTCCTAAGGTCCTGAAGCGATTGTGTTACCCTTCCTGTAGTAAACCGACAGATCTGTTTTATTTTTGGTAGCTCGCGATACATGCAAAAAGTTGTTACGAAAAGAGGTGAGTGAAGGAGGACTAGCCGCAAGGCTTTGTCAGCCGCAGTGTGTGTGAGTGTGACGTCACTAGGAGCCGCGCTGGGATAGGTTGGTTGCAGAGAAGGGTCGCGCACGGATTGGACGCAGTCCGTGGGGCTCGATTGGAAGGGGAAAGGCAGGTGAAGAGTATTCCGGGAATTAAAGTCACCTATTGATTACAAACTTTGTGAAATAAAAGACGAGAAAATGAAATTCTTTAAAGCATTCAGGAGTGCGATGAAGGGGGAGTCTTACATTAAAGCGAGCGTAGGAGAGGAGACGCCGCCCGAGGGTACACCAGCTTACATTGTAATGGAAGAGAAGGGGGTAGCTCCGTGTCTTTGGCTAAAGCAATGGCACAAACTGACAGAGAAACATGGGAGCGTAGCGTTCCCGATACATGGGACATTCAATATAAGGATTCTAGAGAATTTGAGATTCACGATGTACGACATGAAGGTGCCTCCAAGGCCAGCCCAGTTTGAGGCTCTAGCGATTTGGGAACTAATGGCCAGACAGCAACAGCAGAAGAAGTTTGAGACCAGGATGAGAAAGGTAGAAAAGACACTAGCGGATGCTAGGTGGGATAATGCACAGAAGGTGTGGAGGTCAGATGTATTGCAGGGGATAAAATTGTTTCCAGCAATTACTAAGGAGGAAGAGGAGACAGGTAAGAAAGCTACCTGTAAGACGGACAGGAAGTGTTCCAAGGATAGAGAGGACGAGGAAAAGTTGAGAAGAGAAGAGGAGTTAGAGGATGAGGAGTTGATAATGCAATTGCTGAACGACCGTCCACCACCTTATGCGGAGGATGGACAAGGTCCAAGTACCAGCTCTGCCCCTCCGGCATCGGTACAGAACAGTGAAACCCAGAGTTCAGGAGCGTCATCGGGATATAAGGACCCGAGTTTATTGTTCACCCCGCAGATACCGCAGGTTAGGAGAATATATCCAGATGTGCCCATGTTGAAACCAGCAGAAAATTATCAGCCGCAGATGCCAGGGTATTACAGCAGCGACAATAGTACAGGAATGATTCTAGACCCAACCGCAATGGGAGGACAGAATGGTTGCAACCAAACAATGGGACAAGCTGAATCAACTCAGTTTTTGATGCCCCAAAAGCAGATGCAGGGAGGAACTGCACATGCTCAGATGACGGGGAGTCAGATGGGCATGCCGGCAATGATGACCCATGGTGTGGGCATGAACATGCCACAGAACATGGGAAATGGACAGAACCCAGACGCGATATCACTACCCATTACTGTAGGTCCACCGGTACCTTTGTATAGTCAGCCTAACTTGGGTCTGAGCGGTCAGGGATCAATGCTGCAGAATGGGACCGAAAGGAGGTGCATAGAAAACACTCCAGGGATAACTCCGATAGCGGCTCAACCCAATGGATCTGGATCCTTGATGGAGTTTAGTCCTGTATGTGCTCAATCGACACTGGTGAGGTCGAGTCCCCCACTGATAATACCTCTAACATCGAATACTGAAAAGTTGCCGCAACCATCAATGGCAGTCGATGTGAATGCCACGCTGATGGGGTTGAATGCACAACAGCTGACACAATGGTTCAACAGTTTAAATTCCACACAAAGTTCAGCAAGCGGGAAAGGAGAAGACTATATGAATAGGGTCAGGTTGAACATGGAAGCACAAGAATTGGTGGAAGGGACTATGGGTGTGAATAGGTTAGAGTCCTACACGGAAGAAGAGCTGAGGTATCTATGTCCCAGGATTACGAAGGAAGTGAACAAGGTACATAAGAGCTTGCAGGAAGCAGCTGACAGAAACGGGGTTGACATAGGCAAGATGAAACATTTGAGCAGAAGCTATAGGTTAGATTTTGGGACCACAGATTTTGAACACATGAGGTCAGAGTGCACAAGTGTGGAGGTGCTTAGACAAATGGGAAAGCAGGTGGGTAAAGAGAAAGGAAAAGAGGAGGGACAGTGCTACAGAGCACAATGAGAAAAGACCGCAGAGTAGTGATACAGTAACAATGTTACCAATGAGGGAGACAGCAGGGGGAAAATTAGTACATGTACCATGGCACAGAAGCGACATTCAGTCTTTTACGGATGATTTTCCCAAACTGAGGGAGAAACCGATTGAATGGTATCAACAGACTGATAGGTTTGTGAAGCTTGCAAAATGTCTCTGGGAGGACCTGAACACTCTCTTTGAGATTGTGGTTCCGGCAGATTTGTGGGAGGATTGCAAAAGAGCGGTAGGCTGGCCGACAAGTGAACCAGAGAGAGACAGGGAGACGGGCGCACCATCACCTATGGTGATGAGCTTGTACTATAAGGTGATTGAGCATTTGAAAACGAAGGTACCCGCGAAAAACGTGGATTGGCAGAAGATCGATCGAACTGCCCAAGAGACTAAAGAATCGATTCATAGTTACTATGAGAGGTTGTTGAAGGCGTTTAAGAACTACAGTGGGACGGAAACAATAGAGGCGAAGGACATGCTCCATTTTGTCTTCAGATTTGTGGAAGGGCTGAGACCAGAGATAAGTCAGATGATAAAGTCGCATTTGATTTGCTGGCAGTCGAAACCGATTGATGAGGTGTTGAATTATGCAAAATACTGTAGTGACGAAATTGAAGTGAAACAGAAAAAGCTGAAAGAGAAGGTGATGATGATGCAGCTTAAAGCAGCTCAGACAGGTTTGCAGGGTTTGCAAGGGATGCAAGGGTTCCAACAGCAGGTACCGCAACCACAGCCGCAGTTGCAGGGAAATATGGCGTTTCAGCCACAGGCCAGAGGCAGAGGCAGAGGAGGTTTTGTGAATAATGGTCCGGATTTGAACACTGTTGTGACGGGTGTGCAGGCAATGAAGAAGGTGATGCCGTGTCACGTGTGCGGAATTGTAGGTCATTGGAAACGGGAGTGCCCGATGGTGGTGCAGGAAGGTGTAGGTGCAGGTGCAAGTGCAGGTGTTGGTCAGCAAAACAATGATGTCAATGCATTTCAGACAATGAGGGGACCGAAAATGAGAGGTCCAAGCCCAAATTTTCAGACAGTAAATCAATTGCAGGGATTACAACCTATGCAGCCGCAGCAGATGCAGATGCCTCGTATGCAGATGACGCAAATGCAGCCGATACAACAGCAGTTACCTATGGTACCTAATCAGCAAATGCAAATACCCTTGGCACCAATGAGTCAGCAGCAAGTGATGGTTCCTCCACAGGTCTCGGGCCAGGTAATGAGCACAAATGGCACCGTACAACAGTTCCCATTACACAGTGAGAGTGGAATAAACAACGTATGGGAGAGTGAAAGTTCAGGAGAAGAAGGAGATTGTGTGCTTGCGGCATCCTTGGAAGTTGATCAAAGGGGTCCGTACGTAGAAGGAAGAGTAATGGGTCATCGTGTCTCGTTCTTGGTTGACACGGGAGCCACACGTTCAACAGTTAAGAGCAGTGAAGTCCCAAATTTGCCACTCTCAGGGAGGACAGTTCAAGTGGTGGGAGTAGCAAACAGACATCTGACGAACCCAATAACAGATCCGGTACCAGTCAGCATCGGTAACTATCAAGGGGTACATCAGTTTGTGATATGTGACTCAAGCCCGATAGCACTGTTAGGGAGAGACCTATTGTGCAAATTGGGTTGTTCGATCATGTGTTCAAATGAAGGAATAACAATCCAGACGAGCAGTGATGGGGAAGAAGAGGACAGTGTAGAGGGGGATGAGGTGGAAACTGTCGATGAAGAGTATCCTTTGATTTGTCTCTTCCCGATGATAACTGAAGAGGACATCCCAGCTGAATTACGGGAAACAGTCGGAAGGGAAGTGTGGGATATGACAGGGAAAGAGGTGGGATTGATGAAAGGAGTGGAACCAGTGAAAGTGGCTGTAAAGCCCAATGCAATCTTTCCCCAGACCTCACAATACCACATGCCACAAGATACCCTCATGAAAGTTGCTCAACTCATTGACGAATTTGTAAAGCAGGGGGTACTGAAAGAAGTGTTAAGCAGTCCATGTAATTCACCAATAATGGGACTAATAAAGCCGAGTGGAAAGGTCCGACTCGTGCAGGATTTGAGGAAAATAAATGACATCATAGTCAAGTGCTGCCCTGTCGTACCGAATCCAGCTGTGATAATGTTTCAAATTCCTTGCGATGCCGAATGGTTCTCAGTCATCGATTTGTCACAAGCATTCTTTTCTGTGCCTCTTCATGAGGACAGCCAATTTCTCTTTTGTTTCAAATTCCTAGACAGAGTGTACAGTTGGTGTCGAATTCCTCAAGGGTTTTCTGAGTCACCGTCAATCTTCAATCAAATTCTAAAGAAAGATTTGGAAGAATTAGAATTGCCATTCGAGTCAACCCTAGTACAGTACATCGATGACTTACTGGTTGCATCAAAGACAGAAAGTGGCTGTACAGCCGATACCATTGCTCTGTTGAATCATTTGGGAAGGAATGGACATAAGGTGTCTCCTTCCAAATTGCAGTTCTGCCAGAAGAAAGTGGAATACTTGGGTCACCAGATAGAGAAAGGGTCACGGAGAATAATGAAGGAAAGAATAAGAAGCGTACTTCAAATGAGTCCACCAAAGACAAGGAGGGAGGTGAGGAAGTTTTTGGGAATGGTGGGTTACTGTCGCCAGTGGATTCCCAACTTCTCGACTCTAGCAAAGCCTCTACTGAAACTGACCCAGAAGGATGCTTTGGATCAAATTGAGTTGAAAGGAGATGAGATGGATGCTTTTGTTGAATTGAAAGAATGCATGTGCAGGGCTCCAGCTTTAGGTATGCCTGATTACACGAAGCCTTTCACATTGTTTTGTCATGAACGTGATGCATGTTCTCTGTCTGTCCTGACCCAAGCCCATGGTGGCGTAAACAGACCAGTAGCATATTTTTCAGCTACTTTGGATCCGGTCGCAGCAGCACTCCCAGGGTGTTTGCGCGCCGTAGCAGCAGTTGGTATCAGCCTCACTCAGAGTGAAGGAATAGTGATGGGACATCCAGTAACAGTCATGGTCCCTCACTCAGTTGAGATACTTTTGACCCGCTCCCGAACGCAGCACATGACTGGAGCAAGACTCACAAGGTATGAAACGATAATTCTGGGCTCACCGAACGTGCAGCTGAAAAGGTGCACTACGTTGAATCCAGCAACCTTGCTTCCTGGAGAAAATGCCGAAATTGAGAACGCTGAAGACGTCGAGCATGACTGCCTTCAGGGGACTGAATTTTGCACAAAACCCCGACCGGACATCAAGGATACTAAGCTTGATGAAAATGACCAAATTCTTTTTGTAGATGGTTCATGTCTAAGAGACGGGATGGGGATTTTGAAAGCAGGATATGCTGTATGTACTGTAACAGGGGTCTTGGAAGCGGGATGGCTTCAAGGAGTCTATTCTGCACAAGTAGCAGAACTCGTAGCCCTCACAAGAGCATGTCAACTGTCTGCATTGATGAAAGTCACCATTTACACGGATAGTCAATACGGGTTTGGGATTGTGCATGACTTTGGACAACTATGGTCACAAAGAGGTTTCCTGACTTCTTCAGGATCCCCAGTGAAGAACGGGGAGAGGATAAGAGAATTGTTACACGCCATTCAAGTGCCAGCCGAAGTTGCAGTGGTAAAGTGTAGTGCTCACACGAAAGGACAGGACTATGTTTCTTTGGGGAATGCATATGCGGATAAAGTCGCAAGATTTTGTGCCTTGAACTGTATATTACTCAGGGATGATTGGAATACGATAAATGAGCCAGAACTCGAACCAGCTGAAGCATTTGCCTTGAAGGTCGTAGATACAATAGATGAATTAAAAGCATTACAAAATAATGTCAGGGAGGATGAAAGAGATTCTTGGATTAAATCACAATGTATAAAGAGACAAGACGAGTTATGGGTTTCACATGAGGGAAAATTTGTTTTGCCAGATAGTCTCTTATCACAGCTTGCGCGGTTCTATCATGGGCAGGCTCACCTAGGGAGAGATGCCATGATAAGATTGTTCAAAACTGATTGGTTTAACCCCAGATTTCGTCAAGCTGCAGAAACAGTTTGCCATCGATGTGTCACTTGCCAGCAGATGAACCCAGGAAAGGGAACAGTTGTGAACGCGAGCCACATTGGTAGGGCAAGCGGGCCTTTTAGTCGAATGCAGATGGACTTCATTGAGATGCCTGCGCATGGAGGTCTGAAATATGTGTTGGTGATTGTGTGCATTTTTAGTCACTGGATTGAGGCATACCCCACACGTAGAAATGACAGCCTTACAGTTGCAAAGCTATTGTTGAGGGAGCTAATACCACGTTTCGGATTCCCGATCTCTTTAGAATCAGATAGGGGAAGTCACTTCAATAACGAGGTGATAAAGTTACTCTGCGAAGCGCTGAACATTGAGCAAAAGCTGCACTGTAGCTATCGCCCTGAAGCATCAGGACTGGTGGAGCAAATGAATGGTACGCTGAAATCGAGAATGGCGAAAATATGTGCATCGACAAATTTGAAATGGCCTGACGCATTGCCCTTAGTGCTAATGTCAATGAGAAACACCCCTGATAGAAAGACTGGATTGTCTCCGCATGAAATTCTCATGGGCAGGGCTATGAGACTTCCTGCAGTTCCCGCAAACGCGCTTTTGAATATTACAGATGATATGGTGTTAGACTACTGCAAGGGACTGGCTGACGTGGTTCGCTCTTTCTCTCACCAGGTGGAAGCGACCACCTTGCCACCGATCCAAGGTCCAGGACACGCACTAAAAGCAGGTGACTGGGTCGTGGTAAAGAAGCACGTGAGAAAGTCGTGTCTGGAACCCCGTTGGAAAGGCCCTTTCCAAGTGATCCTGACGACAACTACCGCTGTGAAGTGTGCGGGGGTTCCCAACTGGATTCACGCCAGTCACACAAAGAAGGAGTTGTGTCCCACAGATGAGGAAGTTGAAGCGCTGAAACTGCCAGTGCCTGATAAAACAGTGCTGAGTGCTGAGACAGAACAAAACCGAACTGAAGGCGAACAGGCAGAAGCAGGAGAGAGAGAGATATTATTGGAGGTCGAAGAGTCCGACTCACTTGGGGAAGACCAAGGAGAAAGTTCAGATAGCGACGCAGAAGCTGAAGGTGACAAACAACCTGAAGCAGCTGAGGGTAGCAAAAAGCCTGAAGCAGTTGAAGGTGAAAAGGAACCTGAAGCGGCCGAAAGTGATAAAGAGCCTGACGAAAGTAACGGTGACGAAGGGCTCGAAAAAGGTGAAAAGGCAGGAGAGCCTGATCAGAGGAGGGCTTTCCCAGAAGCAGACGATACAGAAAAGGAAAAAGAGAACGTGATTGATTCCCCAGAAGGAGGGAACGAGGCAGAACAAAAGGAAAAGGTTCAAGCTTCCACAGAAAAGACTGCAGGTTCATCGAATGGACATGGTGCAAAGAGAAGACTAAGTATCTCACCAATAAAAGAAAGGGGTAAAGAAAGTTTGAACGAAGGAGGAAGGCCGAAAGTGAAAGAGAAAAGAAAGGAAGTGACTGTCGTGGAACAATTGTCAAGTGAGGAAAAAGACTTAACAAAAGAGGAAAGTGCCAGCGAAGCAGAGTCGAAAAGAGAAGCAAAATTGAAAAGGAAAAGGATACCAAACAGGAGATATTCCGGTCCTGAATGGGCATATGCAGTCAATGATGATTGGACTGACGAGTGTGTATCTCTAAGCATCGAGAACGAAGAAGAAGAAGAGATACCAATAGAAAAGAAAAGTTTCATAGACTCTGTCGATTGAAAGAATAGTAAATGATATTGCTTGCTACAATCTAACGTGAAAGAAACAACCAGCTGAGACATTGCTAAACCGGATGAGACTTGCTAAACAGATAAAGACTGAGTTATTGCCGAATTGAGACAAATGCTGCTAACCGATAAGTGACTGGCCTTTTGAAGAAGACGGTGTGAACCTTGCGCTCGTTCAGCTTTGTAACTGAATAGCTAAATAGTTTCATTTATAGGTGCTTCTAGCTCTCTGATTCTATACAGATCATGACTAGGTACGCTATGCAGAATAATAGAAAGAAATATTGTAAATATGTGTGTATAGGCTTGGTAATTGCATGTGTACTAATAATAATGGCAATTGTGCTTGGAATGCATGGAAAGGGTGAGAATGAGAATATTGAGGCTTCTACTTTTGCTCCTGTTACTGTCACTGAATTAACCGCATTGAAAAGACTGGCATTGGATGAGAGACTCTTGCATGATAAGAAAGAGCTTTCGTATAACGTTTTCTATCGCTTGCTAACAGAGTATGTTGAGACTATGGATGCGAAAGATTGTTATGTGTGTACACAGATACCGACATCAGTAAAGGAAGGGGTAACTTATCACCACATGCCTCTTACATATGGGATTACATGTAGTATAGTAATGTCTAGGTTTTATGGTCAAACTAACATACAGTATTTTTATTCGAATTATGATGTTACCTTTGCTTATGTTCCTATAATAGCGCAGCTAAGCCAGATTGCTAAAGATTGGGATGCTAAAATAATGAGGGAATTTTTCGAGCCAATGCAACCTTTTGAAACGGCTCATGCTCATAGGGAGAACCTTACTTGCTCAGTTTCTGCTGTAGAAATAAGCTTTTTAGATCGCACAGATGATAGAAGGGCACAAATGAAGGCGAAATTAGAAAAAGAGCTACATAAGAGGACTTCAGTAGATAACTATGATTTTGCTGCAATAAAGACACAAGGGAAAATTGCTTTAGATGCTTGGCATGTAGGGAAATTTTGTATATATCGAGGTGAATCTTATTACGACAATATTTTTGTAGGAGCGAGTGAGTGTAAACATACGTTTATTTTTAAGGCCAAATGGACATTCATGATGAACGGACTTGACCCTGTCATTCCAGGTGTATATTACATTTGTGGATATAATGCCTATTATCGTCTTCCAAAGGGATGGTGGGGGAGATGTTATTTGGGTATATTATTCCCAAAGGTTTATCAGCTGGTTGACGTATCGATGATTCAAAAGACATCTGGATCCCATCGTATCCAGAAAAGAGAGACCGCAGCTGCTGTGGTAGGAGATATATTTGGAGCCATGATTCCTTCATTGGGAGTTGTGTTGAATTCCATCAAAATAAGAAAGTTGTCTACTATAGTGGATAACATGTTGACAAAGTTTTCAGGTGCTATAATCCTGATAGATGCTGAACTTGCAGCGGAAAGAGCTATGACTCTTCAAAATAGGCTTGCTTTAGACATTCTTTTAGCAAAGGATGGAGGCGTTTGCAAAATGCTTGGTGCACGACACTGTTGTACCTATATACCTGACAATAGTGTGAAGATTAAAACTATGCTTGCTAATCTAACAAAAGAAAGTGCAGATTTGAAGGAATTGAAAGAACCAGGAGTGTGGGAGAAGGTTGGAAAGGGACTTGCTTCAGTGGGACATTGGATTGGGGGAATTTGGAACGGAATATTGTTAAAAATAATAGAGGGAATTTTAATAGTAATAATTTGTGTATTTGGAATTTGGGGAGTAAAAAGGGGAATAATAATGATTATGGAAAGAATTAAAAGAAGAAAAGAAGAGAAAATTATGAAAAGAATGGCAGAAGAATACAAAGCGCAAACTAGGGGAACTAAAAGAAAATGGGAACAGACAGAATTTTAATGGAATAAAATTTGTGGGCATGATTTGTGTGATGACAAGTAGTCATCAGAGGAGGGATTGATGAAGCAGAAAATGAAGGTTTTGATTTATTAACGCTTAAACGTAGTGCTGAAATAATCATGTGTGACTTTAACCGAACTAATAAAGATTGTACGGGGACAAAATGTGCCCTCAGAGTAGTTTGCCATCATTTATACGCGAGCTTTATATAACGTGGTGTATTAGAATTGCACTAATCCGACATAATCATAAACGTGTGCTACGATTTGCTTGTTTGAATTGCTTTAGCTTAGCATGACTTTAGCGGAGGCTTTGGCCTAGTTGCCCGGTCTCACGGTTTAGATGCTCGTATTTTTCCACTGTGCTAATAAACGTGTATTTTTGCTTGAAGCTGTACTTTTCCACAGAAACTGTTCACATGCTTATCTTAAGGTTTCGTGCCAGCCTGGCATATTTTCTCCTTACTTCAAGGTCGATTTGCAGGTGCGGACAATGGAGGCTCTGAAAGTGAGCTAATTGGTAGACAATGTTGCAACTTGCGTACCCATCTCCAAGGATAATGTATGCTTAAGTAAAAGCTTGAGAACTGTCGTGTTTGATTGGTTAATTTGAAGCTAACCTATGAACCCTCCAATGGAGACCCTACTGGATTCGAACTGTTGTCTATAAAACCCAGGTGCACGAGGAGAAAGGAGGCCATTATCGGACATCCCGCCATTTTGACTTCGTAGCTATTATGGCCCACTTTGCTGCGACGCCATTTTGAAAGAGACTTTGATTCTTTCTCTGATCGAGAGAAAGAGACTTTAAATGATTCTTGCCCTAGAGACTGTAACTTTGATTTGATCCCTTTGCATGAAGTAATAGTTTTACCTTGCCGCCGTGAGGCAATTGCCCAGTCCACCCCTGCCCCTTAGCCCCGTCCCATGCTGATCAAGAAACGGTACCCATGCTGACCGAAGAACGGTACCTGTGAGACAAAGACTTCCTTGATTGCTGATCGTAATTGGTAAATATGAAAGGAAAATTGTAAAATTGCATTGTGTTTCTTTTAGGTAACCAACTGCTGATTTTGATAAGGTCCCTAGTTAGGAGTTTTTCCTAAATTAATGTTGCTAAATTGTTTTCGCATGAAGCCCCACATGCCGATGCTAATTTGAGGTTAGACGAGGGTTCCATATGTCGCACGATGCAAATTTGAGATCTTGTTATGCTGACTAAATGTATGCAATTAGTTCATTACAGATTATCGTATTAGTGATTTGCATTGCTATTATCGAATGCCTTGTGATTCAAATGCTACATAGATTGCACCTGTTTCGCCGCTATGGACAGCTATTAATGTTCATATATGTTTATCATTTGGTGTTGAGACACATTTATATTGTGCTAGCTTTGTTAATATAGGGAAATAAAATTCACTAACTTTGAATAAACTGGTGTGGTTATTCCTGACTGAAAGGTCAGGGTTCGCCGAAATGTATTCTGGATTAATTGTTAAGTGCTATGTCTATCAAGGTATTGCCTATGTTCGTTATTGACTATTGATTTTAGGGAGTTGATCGATTAAGAGTACAGAGAGTTCCCACTTAGTCAAAAGATTCATCGGCCTAAAGAGCGTCCGGACACAAGTAAACTATTACTACGGACCGCTCTATCACTGCCAACGCTGTAAAGTTCAAACAAGGGACACAGAAGGTACAACCGCGGATCCGAAAGTTACATCCAAACAGGCTGCTTATCAAATGTTTTGGTCAGCAACGCATTAACAGGATTGGGAGTTGTTTTTGGTAAATCACCAAAGGTACCCCCAAAACAATGTCAAACACCTGCAATTTACAAAGATATTAGGTGGTGTGTGCGAAATCCCTGACACTAGCACTTACCGCAGGTCAAACGCCCTTACTGACTTCGCTGAAATATTTTAAGATAAAGACTGCTTGTTAGCCACTTTGTATTTGCTTCACGAGTATTTACACCTAAATACGCGTGAAAATGAAGGCGTGCGTGCTCTGTGGTTGTTTTATTTTCACCCCTCGAGAGCGCCTAAAAATAAACCAGCTTTTCAACGAAACAAAAAAAAATCTGTGGGGTTCATTGTCTCTGTTGTTTCAAGCGCTCAGCGAATGGAAGTCTGGGACCTGTGGTTTCCTATTGTCAATTGTGCGCTCCGCAAGGGAATCTGCGTACAGCGTTCAAACTACAGTCCCCAGGAACACTTGCGGTAGTTTCGGGCAGATGGGGCCTCTGCCGCTTGTTCACTGGGAGTGTTTTCTCCTATTTGAATAAACAGCAAAAGGAAAATGGCGGCGAGTTTGGCGAGAAAATAAAGGGAGGCGAAGGCGCTGCTGCTGCGCTTGGGACATCGCATTATTTGTGAGTTTATTTCTATGTCTTTTGTTTGTTTTTTCTTTCTTGTGGTGAGCCAAAAGGTTCTGACGGATGACTGTGTTTCGGAGGTGATGCCGGAGAAGATGTTCTTGTTATGAAAGTTTATTTTTCCTTACCAGGGTGGTGCTTTGAAACCTGCCCCTTCACTCAGGCACGTTTCTTTCAAATAAAACAGTTTCCCCATCCCTGCGTCGTTACCTCCTCAGAGTTGGGCTAAATTATATTTTTCATACTACAATCATGAAAAGATAACATTTTTCCCCTGACACAGTTTAAAAAAAAAAAACTTTTAAGAGCTTAAAAAAAACCCTCGCTTTGTTTTTAAGAAAGTTTGATTTTGAATGTGTTTTAGGACAATTTACTTGCATTTTATTTTCCTGATGCCTAGCTTCACGTCAGAAGTATTTTAAACCGCAACTTGGTGCCTCGCTAAACCTGCACTATCCCATTGACCTATCAGCTAGTGCCTCTGTTTTAAAAGTATTGTTTGGTTGTATAAAGCTGAACGTGTTATTTGCTGCGCTGGAAATGTCGTGGGCTGGACTGGTGTAAATAGTGCATTCACTGAAGCTGGTAATGTCAGTAACTATCTGGCACCATGTCGGTTTCTTCGTGATCTCTGCCCTCGCTGCACTCTCGATTTTTGTGGTGCAAAAGATGTTGCAGTTTTCTTGCCTTTCCCCTTTAAAACGAGCAGCTCTGCAGTAGCGGGCTGGAGTGGGGAGTTGGAGCAGGTTGCCTCATCCGGACCCACCACCATGTCCCCGATTTGAACTCTGCTGGTGTTGGCAGCTAAGCTTCTTTGCATTCCTTTGAGAGGAAAAAAAAAGTAACCCAGCGCCAGACCTTTAAAATAAAATGGAATACATTCGAGTTCCAGCGGCGGCTTTAACGCATGATCCGTGCCTGTTGGAAGGTGAATGATCACTTGAATGGCCATACCTTTTGAATTTGACCATTATTGTGTTTTGTAACTGCATATGTCTGGCGTGGCTGTGCGTGCAGCAGCTCAGAGATCTGATCACTTGACGGCGAGGTGGAAGCAGCTTGATAGCTGCTCTCCCTTGTCTCTATGTAACAAATAACCCTAATGTTTTTGTCTTAATTTGTAGTCGCTTTGACTGACTAGTGTGCCCCTCTGTGTGTATGTTTTCTTTGTGGCAGCTTGTTTATTATTGTAGTTTATTCTGTTTTACAAAATACCACGCATATTTCACAATTGACTATAATAAAAGCGATAAAAAGGGCAACGTGCGAAGTAGAGAAGTGGATGAGCGTTTCTGGATGTGCTGTCTATACATGTGTTTGTTGTAAACTGCGAGTCCATTCCGTAAAAATAGACAGACCCAAAAGCCTTTTGCTTTATGTCCCGGTCTCCCGTCTTCCACGAGGAAATGCGGCCGTCTAACCTGGATGGCAGCGACCCCATAATTGTCTTCATTGTTTGGGTGAGATGAGACCTGGCAACGTGGAAAACGACATTTGACACCAACCTCACTACCACTGGGGGTGGTGGTGGGGGGGGGGGGGGGGGGGAAGTTCACGTCCTGCATTTAAATGAGCATTTCTCTGGGTTGCTATGGACCCAATGATTGGTCGATAGGGGTATTTTGTGTCGCATTGTTGATGGCAGAGCAGCTTGATTGACTGCTGACATTGATATCCCAAGGAATGTCGGCGATACTGTGACCAGCGACTTAAAACGAAGAAGCGCAGTTGAAAATATTGTGACGGAGTTTTGTGGTGTGCCACGCTGGTATAGTGCAATATTTCACTTAGTGATACATTTCACATATTCACGACTTTACGTAAGTCAGTGTGCTGCTGAATCGCCGTTGTTTATTTTATCTGTGTGTATTGCAGTCATAAAGTATTAATCAAGAGCCCCAGTTTTTGCAAATAAAGCAGCATGTCACAATAATTCAAGAAAATCTAAATTCAGTTTGTGTCTTCTAAGCACTACGATGCACAGTTCAGTAACCTGCACACGCTTGATTTCGTTATTTTGTGTATGAACGTCTAGGCTTGTTTTAGTTGCGCAATAGGCAAATATTCTAATTATAGTGGCACATAGATGTAACAGCGTTTTCAGCTGCTCAAAAGGAGGTGCCTGAGGTTGGCTAATGTACGAGTAATGAACAAGTTTCTGGCACGTGATCTTGGTGAAATGAAAGCCTGCTTAAGCAGTAATGGTTTCCTCTGGCAAGTGACAGCTAACTAAACAGCCAACGATTTTTTTGGTTGACCTTAAAAGTTAGTTGTACCTGTTGGCGTACACTTTGCGTATCTTAATTGTAGTTCATTTAAAGTCTTTTCTGTTCTTGCTGATCTTTTTCGAAAGTGGCTATTTAATCATAACACAGTAACCTACTTAACTCTAATTTAATACGCTTTTCAGCAGTAGTATACGTTTCTGGTACCAAGTGCAATATAAGAGGTAAATAATGTTGTCAATACGCTGACAAATTGCATTAACATATCTGTGGGTACTCCTTACCAGTTTCTGTGTCCCGAGGGACGACCTTGGTTGAGTTTTAGTACTGCTCCTCCCATGAGGACAAGATTGACTCTTGTTCTGGGCAAGCCACTGGAGCTTGCCCAGATACCTTTTACCTCCAGCTTGGGCATGATTGGTGTTAGTCAGTTATACCATCCAGGTTGGTTTCTTTCTACCTCTTAGATTGCTGGGGACCTGAGAATTGACAACGTTCACATGGAAGTTGGCATGTAGCTCAAACAAATGGTTGGGTACTAGTCTCCCATTGGCTCATGGTGGAGGCGGTCTAGTAACCCCACAATCTTATTCCCTGAATGAAGATGGGCTCTCGTTCGTAGTGTGTAGCTCAGCAACTCTATTATCCCTGCCCCAGCTCTGCCTTTTTAAGGTCTGGCGTACACCTCACTCAACATTCCACTCCTGTGGATAACAGCATGCCACTGCAGTGCCTTTCGATTGTACTAAAATTGTATTTATTCCTTGATGTACTTAAAGGGACTTCTAGTCAGTCCTTCTCACCCATTAGTCTGTTATTTTGGCATTCACGTTTTTCATCTGCCAACTAAGCATGGGGCAGCCATATGCTCTCTTAACTGTGAATGACAGCATGCTGCACACATCCACACTCAGATACGTACCCACAAATGCCATGGTCTGTTGTAGCAAAGTGTGCCTTTTGAGGCAATAACACGTTTTTGATTCTAGTTTTATAATTATTTTTTTAAGAATAAGGGCTCAGCAGCTTCCCCAGTACCTACGCTTTGCCACAACGATGATGGAATAGAAAAGCATTGCCAAAGCCAAAGCGTTGGATGCTGACTCCAGGCCTGTTGAATTTGTCAAAGTTTGTTTTGTAAGGCTATCGTAGCTGGCAGTTATTACTGAAGTCCCTGTTTGACTTCAATTCTGGCTCTGTAATTTCACGATATGAAGGAGGATTGCAATAAAATTGCACTGTGAGTTGGATTACACAAACCCCTTGCTCGCCTCAGTTTACTGTAGATACTCAGTACAGAGAGAGTGGAGCCTCTAGGGCTACTAGACAACTCTAAACACCAGCTTTTCTCAGTGCTAGCAAGCTGAAGCCCTTCACAAGTGGCACACCCCTGCAACAAAGAAAACACTGGCCTCCATCTGGTAACGCAGGTCTGTCTCCGCCCCCCTCCCCCAAACCCCCAATATTTTTTTATTGAAATAGGTGGCCATAAATCGTACCCACATATACAGGAATTTTATACATAGCATATATACTTGTACATACAAATTATAGTTCCTGCAATCACTGCATGGAAATGTCATCATAACAGTTCTCAATGCAGTCTTGGTCAATAAATCGTGAAACTGGACTGAGAACCAATCGCCCACCCTTGCCTGATGTGCCAAGATTAATATGGTGCTCTTGTAAGCAAATGACTGTCGGTGTCAGGCATCTCTTCCCTAAGCTATTAGGTAAATGGACAAAAGTTTTCCTCATTGATACATTTCAATCAATCTAGATCTGACAACCACTAACAATTGTTATATAATACACAGTGGAGTGTGTAGATATACATGTGTGCCAAGGGGTGGATCAAAGTGGGTAAATATCAACTTTGATTATCCTCGAAATATTCCAGGAGCATGTCACAAACCTGTGATATGACATATTTTCTTAGGCCTGCCTGTTCCTCCCTATCTCCCTATATAGCAGTGTGCTCTCAGCTTGGCCCCACAAGACCACAGATCAAGTCCAGGTAGCTATAGTGGGAGCAAAGGTTTGATTCTATTGCATTGTGATAGATTGTTTAGCCAGGAGCAAGACAAGGTCTAGGAACTTAACCGCTGGTCTCTGTCAGGTGGGGCGATTGAAGAGACCCAAGAGCACCTTGTCAGTGAGGTCATTATGCAAAGGCCATTCATGGTGGTAAATGGAGTACTCTGGTCGAGTAAGCCAAAGGCAGGGGCAGGCCAACAGCAAATGAAGGCGGTTTGCGTCAAGAAGTGAACTTCGAGATCTTCCTTCTCCAGAGCCTAGAAAAATGTTGTTGATCCGAACCGGTGTAAGATAGGCCTTACTGAAAATATTAAATGTAGTGTTTTTGAAACTGACACCCCCCACCCCCCCACCACCACCACCCTGAAGAACTTATGAGGGTATTCCGGTATTGTAAACCAGAGTCATGAAATGATTTAGCTGAGTCTATCTCCCAGACAATTTGAAGAGGAGCCTGGGATTTATCGACCTCTTGCAAGAATGCCCTGTAAAGCCATCAGATGAGCTTAACCCTTGTACCTGCCTCGTGTAGAGTTTGGTATTGAAAGAGGCAAAGATGCCCAGAAAGATATTTGAGATTGGAGCTCTCGCATCAGTAAAGTAAGTCTGCCCTTGTGCATTACAATACATGGGACAATGATGTGAGGGTATCCATAGTTGTCCTTTGTCTTGCAGGAGTGGTCATGTACATCAGCCTGTCAAAGGGGTATTTAGGCAATCATTCATTTTTGGATTGCTTTAGATTACTATTGCTAACCTCTGCTGATCATTTACTGGGTCCAGAGAGGATAGGGTTTCTGGGGACTTGGGTACTGCTTGTTACTAGAGCTTTTCAGACATGGTTGTCCAACTTTGTAGAGGGCCTCATTGTTCAGTGGGCCAAAACTGTCATCTTCCACCTGACTCACCCAAAAACATGGCTTCAATTTAAGTGATCACCAACATGCCTAGACAGCAGGGAAGAAATTTCTCTTGTGAGTGACAATGAAGTAGTTGGGGGAAGCTGCGGTCAACCATGTTTGCAATTACTTTTTTACCTTCTTTTAAGGCACTGACAAATATTGGTGTTAATTGTTTCTGTGTTTGGTTGGTTTTTATAAGTCTATAGATAGTCAGTTATTTGCCAGGTCTGGTGTTGGCTATTTTCAGCCTCAACTGGTCTTTGTTCTGCTTAGGAAAGTTTCCTCTTTTGGAGCAGTCTACACCTTCCTATAATAAAAAAAACCGAGATGAAGAACTCTCTAAAAACACACTGGAAGGCATTCCCTCTCTGAATGCATTTACCCAGACCACACAAAGTCTAGTATCTCTGCTACACATCGTAGAGGTGCTAATCTCACTGAAACTACTCCATATGTCAATGTAATGCTTTTTTCAAGTGTGAAATATACGGCAAAAGTATTTGGTTATGAGGCAAGAACTTTAAGTTGACCTTATTGAATGCTAGCCGAGGTACACACTCCCTGTCTCCTTCTCTATCTCATCTTTAAAGTTATAACGTGTTACACATCTTAAGTTAAGACTCTCCCCTAAAGATTTCTCTTCTCCTGGCCCACAATATGGAACAATTTAATGTTGTCCAAATGACCTATAAAAAAATCCTTAATTTTTTAAAAATTTATTTTGTTGTTTCTTTTTTTTCTCCCAGGATTAAATATTTCTTGTTAGATTTAACCCCTTCTTGCCCCTTTGCCACATCCTTGCCTGCGTGCACACTGAGTTTCAGGGAGTTGCTGAAAATTCTCTCTGCTTTTAAGCTACATCTGATGCTTTTTTCACATTTTCTAGATATGTTTGAAACACCTGACCATGTTTAACTGTTTAGTTAACATTTGTGTAATGGTCTACCTGAGGTGTCTCTACTTTGGTGAACAATGTCAATCTTAAAACACCCAAAGACGTTTTTGCTGCTACTTTTTTTTTTTTTGTTTTTTTTGTTTTTGTTTTGTTTACTGGCGTATATACAGACCCATTTTAAGATTGTCAATGGAGTAAGCTTTTACACTACCAAAGACTACCAGACAAAGTGGATAAGTAATCCACTTCGAAAATATTTTTTCACGCATGAAAAATGTTTGATAAGTTGTCTTATCCTCTAGGTCACTTGTTTGGTTTTGGTATTTTACATTGTATTGTCATTTATGGAGTTGCTTGCAAAGGTGAGTGGTCCCAGATTTTTATCTTCCAACTAGACTTAGAATTTATTATAAAATAATCATATGAAAGGTTGTTGGAGAACCAAAGGTTGAGGTGGAGCAGTAATTAACCATGCTTAGCTTGGTGTTCCCGAAACAATCTTCATTAAGAGTTATGCGTGATTAACTTCTATGGCAGTGGTTCCCAACCTTTTGACTTCTGTGGACCCCCACTTTGTCATTACTGGAACCCGGGGACCCCCACTGAATCATTATTGAAATCCGGGGACCTCCCCACTTATTCATTACTGAAAGCTGGGGACCTAATCTATTAATCTTATTTAATTTTCTAAGCAGTCGCAGACCCCCTGAAGAGGCTTCGCGGACCCCCAGGGGTCCCCGGACCACAGGTTGGGAACCACTGTTCTAAGGAACAACCTGAATTGCATAGTTTTTGTTCATTAACCCCGTACCTTTTAGGCTTTGGTTGAGAAATAGTGCCCACCTTTTACCATCCAGTCAAGGACCATTGACGCATAGCTGCCACCAGCTGATAAAATAAATGTTTCTGTGGCATAACTGTCCAGTGTTGGTCAGTGTTCTTCCAGGACGTGGCAAATATATTTATCTAGATGTGTGGTCAGTAAACACCATTGGAAGTATTGTAACTTTTTTGCATATACAGGTCCTAGTAGCTAATGTTCTGATGGCTTCAGTTATTCTTCTGAATAAACCTTCCTATGCCCCAATATTGAAAAGGAATTTTTATGCATCTACGAAAAAGAAAGATTTTTAGACTTACAAACCATTCTTCACTTTTCGTGTGTGACTGTCAATTTTATAATTTTGATTTGAATAAAAGATAATCACTGCAGCACATTGATAATCGCACAAGGTTGCTTATTTAACCATAAACGATCTAGTTGAAGGGCAATGTAATGGGCACCATAGATGAATATGTAACATCTCTTGTTCTGACATCTTTGACAGTAAGCTGGAAAGACTACAAGAAGTCTAGCACGCTCAAAGAAGACTTTTGTCCTAAAGACTTTTGTTCCACTCTGCGAACCAGGTCCATATGTAGTTTTACGACTTACACTTTCGAGATAGAGGCCAAGTACCCTGTCTGCATTCACAACCCGTGCTTTTCAAATACATATGCCGTTTTCACACTGAAGAGATTTTGCATCATGGTTCTCAAACACTGGCTGACAGATTCCAAATAATAGAATAGACAGATAATGCCATACAACCCCTGCAGGGCCTGTCTACACAGTAGGTCTCTTCAAGCCCTTGTCTCCACACGGACTTAAAAAAAAAAAAACATATTCTTCTTGAGTTCCCACCTTCACACTAAATCTCTCTTATCCCACTTGCCAAATAAATTAGATATTACCATGTGCTCAACTGTGAAAAGTTATTTGTTGCTAATGTTGTATGCATTTAATACCACTTTGAGGTTTCAAAAATTCGGAGCTCAGCTTGGGAATTCGCTGCAAGTCATTTTGATTCTTTCCCAACAAAGTTCTTTCAGTATGATTTGCATGTGCTGCGTTTAGCACATTTTGTGCATGTGGTATAAACGGAATCCAACTGGAAGCACAGTGCTCTTTTGTTGACTGACTTTGTAATTTGGCCGAATTGGGAACCTATAAAGTCGTTGAAGGTGGGTTCGAGGAATTTGTTGTCAGTCAGTTTTAGCACCTTAGAGGTGCCTCTCTGTTTGCCTTCCCTGGCAGCGTTATGCACAAGTAAGAGCCTCCTCACACCCCCCCCCCCCAAAAAAAAAAACCAGATGTAGTTTTGATCAGTTAGCGTTGGGTGCAACGTTATGGAAAGATTGCAGCATTTGTTTGCTTGTGTACATTGATCTGAAAACCGTATCCGGTTGAACTAAAGCACCGAGCAACTGTTAATTTACCCACATTTACAAGGTTCCACAAATGTCCAGTACATTCCTGCTTCTACAAAATGGCAGCAGTAACTTGGTGGTTGCACAGCAGACAGGTTGTTTAGTCCCCTTGCCCTCAGTCATGACTATACAGGGAGTGCAGAATTATTAGGCAAGTTGTATTTTTGAGGATTAATTTTATTATTGAACAACAACCATGTTCTCAATGAACCCAAAAAACTCATTAATATCAAAGCTGAATATTTTTGGAAGTAGTTTTTAGTTTGTTTTTAGTTTTAGCTATGTTAGGGGGATATCTGTGTGGGCAGGTGACTATTACTGTGCATAATTATTAGGCAACTTAACAAAAAACAAATATATACCCATTTCAATTATTTATTATTACCAGTGAAACCAATATAACATCTCAACATTCACAAATATACATTTCTGACATTCAAAAACAAAACAAAAACAAATCAGTGACCAATATAGCCACCTTTCTTTGCAAGGACACTCAAAAGCCTGCCATCCATGGATTCTGTCAGTGTTTTGATCTGTTCACCATCAACATTGCGTGCAGCAGCAACCACAGCCTCCCAGACACTGTTCAGAGAGGTGTACTGTTTTCCCTCCTTGTAAATCTCACATTTGGTGATGGACCACAGGTTCTCAATGGGGTTCAGATCAGGTGAACAAGGAGGCCATGTCATTAGATTTCCTTCTTTTATACCCTTTCTTGCCAGCCACGCTGTGGAGTACTTGGACGCGTGTGATGGAGCATTGTCCTGCATGAGAATCATGTTTTTCTTGAAGGATGCAGACTTCTTCCTGTACCACTGCTTGAAGAAGGTGTCTTCCAGGAACTGGCAGTAGGACTGGGAGTTGAGCTTGACTCCATCCTCAACCCGAAAAGGCCCCACAAGCTCATCTTTGATGATACCAGCCCAAACCAGTACTCCACCTCCACCTTGCTGGCGTCTGAGTCGGACTGGAGCTCCCTGCCCTTTACCAATCCAGCCACGGGCCCATCCATCTGGCCCATCAAGACTCACTCTCATTTCATCAGTCCATAAAACCTTAGAAAAATCAGTCTTGAGATATTTCTTGGCCCAGTCTTGACGTTTCAGCTTGTGTGTCTTGTTCAGTGGTGGTCGTCTTTCAGCCTTTCTTACCTTGGCCATGTCTCTGAGTATTGCACACCTTGTGCTTTTGGGCACTCCAGTGATGTTGCAGCTCTGAAATATGGCCAAACTGGTGGCAAGTGGCATCGTGGCAGCTGCACGCTTGACTTTTCTCAGTTCATGGGCAGTTATTTTGCGCCTTGGTTTTTCCACACGCTTCTTGCGACCCTGTTGACTATTTTGAATGAAACGCTTGATTGTTCGATGATCACGCTTCAGAAGCTTTGCAATTTTAAGAGTGCTGCATCCCTCTGCAAGATATCTCACTATTTTTGACTTTTCTGAGCCTGTCAAGTCCTTCTTTTGACCCATTTTGCCAAAGGAAAGGAAGTTGCCTAATAATTATGCACACCTGATATAGGGTGTTGATGTCATTAGACCACACCCCTTCTCATTACAGAGATGCACATCACCTAATATGCTTAATTGGTAGTAGGCTTTCGAGCCTATACAGCTTGGAGTAAGACAACATGCATAAAGAGGATGATGTGGTCAAAATACTCATTTGCCTAATAATTCTGCCCTCCCTGTATATGGACTTCGTAAGGGGAATAATGATTGAGACTAAGAGGGATGGAGATTGAGGGGTGCTAATATGCCCCAGCGAAATTCCTATAGGTCCCCTGAAATAGCTTTCCTACTGTGATGCCAAAGTGCTTTCATAAGTGATGTACAGTGGTGAGCACTGAATTTATTTGTTTAGCAGGCATTATGCTGCTCTCTCTATTGTATTTTGCTTCCAGAAGTGAAAGTAACTTTTTCAGGCCTTGCAATTTCTATTTAATTCTGAATCCAGCTGCTAAATTATTCTATAGATCTACACTGGCATACTTTTATAATATAATCTGAACATGAACATATTTAGTTAATTTTAATTTAAAGTAACATGCCCTCTTATTTTAATAGTTTAACTTTCTCTCTTAACCATAATATAGCCTGGTGGTATTTTTGCATCCGTACCAGCATTCTGTACACTGCAGAACAAAGCAATGCTATGGCATGCGGTAAAATGCACTGTAACATAACACAAAACGCACAGTAATTGTTGCAGTGTACCTGAACACAGGAAGATACTGTTGTTCCTGTTCTTCAGAGTTTAATATTTCAATTTTTTTATTGGATTTAAAGATAGATAATGTGACAGATAAGAAAAACCCATAAATGGGCACTTGAACGCTGGAATAGTTCGGCACAGTGAAATGTGAGGAAATTAGTTGTTTTATTGTGTAGTGAAAATTAGAGATTCATGAATCCATGGCTGTAGCAACTGAGTGGAGAGAGTAGGGTCATTTAGGTTATATGATTGGGAGTAGAGTGGGCAGTAACTTTGGTTGAAACTAGCACTAGTGTAGGGTGAGAAGACAAGGAATAAATGGGGAGCTGCTTGTGTGTATGTGTATATAAATATATATATGTATATATATATTTGAACATGTTTGTGTATGTATATAATTTCACTGAAAAAATGAAGTTAAAGTAAATGTATAGTTCGGGCAGTGCAAATATTAACATTCACATTAACGAGGAATCAAGAAATTCGCTGAAAAACAGTTAGTGATGTTATGGTTCCAAAGCAAAATTTCCCCTAGCTAACATTTTGTATCCCTTAGGTCATGATGTAAAAAACTGGGATGCCCAACATGAATCAATTTTTTGTTGACTCCAGAATATGATAATGTATTTTTTTTTTTAATATAGACATCCTAAAAATCAGGCTTATATCTGTCCCACCGACATCTATTTTGGGATCCCCTGACGTAGATTCAATGAGAGAGAGGGCTTGTATGAGGCAAGCTTGTGATAGTTGTTAGACCACAATCGGAAAGTGTTTGATACCATTGTTCTTCCCAAATATATATTTCTTAAATTGTTCATAATCAAATGTGTGTACCTTGATATTGAAGCCCTTGAGTGTTCTTAGTAGCAATCAGTGTGAATTCCAAAGAGATGTCCAGTTTTTTTCAACATTGACAGATACTAATGAGATCCATTCTAGGATGTCTTGAGACTTCATTTTAAAATTGCAGAAAACTTGGCCAGCCTGATTATTTTAAACTAGCGTTTGACCATTGAACACATGGAACCTATAGAGGTCCTGACTAGAGGCCAAGTTCCCAAGCAGAAAAACAAACTGTAGGCAATCAAATTGCCACACATGATGTAGTGGCACCAGATACAGCCTTTTACAGAAGTCCTAAACTGTACACATTTTACATTGGAAACTGCTTGAGGTTCATCTCTTAATTTATACATAAAAACATGATGTTTCTGTCAGTGTGTAGCTTAGATATTGTCAGTGTACCTTCGTAAGGGTGGTACAGCGAGGTTTAATTGTTAAATTAGTGCACAAGTCATAGTTCTTAGTTTTATCATTGTATTTTTCCAGAAGTAAAGATTTCTTTTCCGTGATAACTTTTTTGGGGATTGGCAAAGGTCTGGAAGGCAGGTCACTCCTTGGACAAGTGTGCTTTCTGGTCCATAGGTACTAAATCTTGATGAAGCTAGTCCACGCTGTGTGGATGAATTCTTAAACTAAGATTTGCCTCTGTGTGTGTGTGTGTTTAATTTTTTATTTATTTTCCCCCTCCTCTTCCCCCCCTCCCCCCGTATTTTTTTTTTCGTTTAAGCTTTGAAGCTTTTCTGATTGTGCCAAAGCAAATTTTTTTGGGGAAAAAATCTTAACTTGTGCGCCCCACTTGGGTTTTTTTCGTTCTGAGAGCATTTGTGAAAATGTGATTTAAAAGTGATCGGATTGTATGCGCTGTGTAACAAAGGGTAATATTAAGTGCTGGCACTTAATCTTAATTGACTCCACACAGTCATTTAACCTGCCACATAAGTAAATTAAGTGGATGTTCAGGTGCACTACTACTAATCTTGACAACTTTAAATGTGTAAGAATGCCTAGCGAAAAAAATTATTGGAAAAAAACTTCACAAAGTTTTAAGTATTGTTCAAAAGGTCTAATTTGTGTGCACCTTAAATTTTTGTCGGTAGAATAGCCCTATTTTACATGCATCAAACGTTTATTCAAAAGAAATGTTAAAATTTTTTATAGTCAATATAGTCTTGCTTGACACATTTTCTTTTCCATTGTAACCTAAAGATATATCTGTTGGTGATCGAAAATAGTTGACCAGTTTTCTGGTGGATTTGTTTTGTTACATTTGTTACAATGTTTGCGTTCAAAACAGTTTTCAGCTGTAAGTTGAACAGACAAGGAAGTTGTAACATGTATCTCCACCGCCCACTCAGTAAAGTTGACTAACTCGTTTTCAGTCAGCTTTTCCCCAAACAGCTTGTTTGTCCATCAAAGTCTGAGCCAGTTCATTTCTGCTAATACCTTACTTGTATTTCAGTATACCCTGCTGTGCTATTTGTGGTGGGATATTTCAACACTTTTTTTTTTTTTTTCTTGTTAGTTTCCAGAAAACAGTTGCAATCACTTCCTCTTTATGCTGTTACCATTATTAATGTAGTAAATGGCAGCAACATGAATTATGTAGTTAGAATTTACAATCTTCTCGCATATCTGTTTCTGCAGTTTTGTAGTACGGTGACCAGTGCCCATCACACTTTGCGTATATGATTGTGCCTCCAGTCCTAGTTACAAGAGAATTGGGTATAAGAGCATACCGGAATAGGATGTCTTAGAGTCACAATAGGAAATTAAAGAAAAGAAAATTGGTTGCATTGCTTGTCTGTTGCTATAACCGGTAATTAATGCGTGTGTCTGCCTGGGAGGTCTGACAAAAGGGGGGGGGGGGGGAGGGGACCGGGGTCGTGATCAGGCCTGGGGTGCTCTGTCATTGATTAGGGCAATGGTCATATTTTTTAATATGGTGGCATGTTGGGGGAATGGATGAAATGGCTCTGCCAGGTTGTCCTCTATGCAGTTTATTTATCTATTACTCTTGCACAGGCAACAAGACTTCCTTATTGTTCCCAGTGGGCCACTTGTCTGGTTGGTGTAGAATATGAAGCCACAAAATAGTGCTGTGTGTAATTTGCATTGCAAAGATTTCACTCCCTTCCATTTGTCATAGGCCTTTATACTTGGGAGTCTTTGGGCTTAGGGGTTCTCGGGAGTTTCTGTGTCCTGCAATTGTTTCCCAGGTTGGCAGTCTCTTTTGGGTGTTTTAATATGGTGTTCTCCCGTCGTTCGCATTGCTTCCCGCAAGTCTGGCAAATCCACCCTTCTCTGTTCATACTGTACTTTTCTCTTTGAGTTGTTGTTGCTCTTCTACAATCATGCCAATTGTTTGTGGTTCCACAGTTATTAATACTTTATCTTCATATCTGGTTTCTAAGTTGCCTTTACTGATCGCAGAGTTCTTTCCCCTCAGGCTCCATGCCAAACTTTGTTGCTATTTTTCTGTGTTTAGTAGCTTTGTTTTGTTTTCTCGTCCACATGCTGATGTGGCATGTTTTCCTTGAGTTTCTCAATGAGTTTGTCGCTCTGTAATACTGTATGTATTTCCACAGGCTGGGTTTAACCAGATACCACTGCCTCATAAAACCTGCAAACCACTCAACAGCTCCATTAGGAGGCTAGTATTCAATCAGATACCAGTACTCCTCCTGTCTGTTTGCTTTTCTGTCCAGTCCTCAACCCTTCGTCTAGTTTCACTGTCATCACTAGCACAACTGATTTTAGCCATGTATCCTTACTATTACTGAGTGATCATGCCAGTTGCCAACAACTTACTTTGGCTCAGAAAGAGGAGGGTGGTATTTTTCTTTATCATCACCAGTAGCTGGTGTTGAGGCACAGAATGATGACCATATGTTTGTTGTTCATTTTATGCAGTTTTTATTGGCATGTCTTGGCAGCTCAGCTGTTAAATCCGTCTTGAAGCAGCCTTATCTCAATTCTTTGCTTTGGAGGCCATACTCCAAACTGTCCATTACTGACTTGTAATTAGTTGATAGTGAGGAAAATAATTTCTCATTTATATTATTCCATAGGGAGTGTTTCAAGCAGTAATACCTTTCTTAAAATGTATTTGTTTAGGTTTTGGCCATTTAACCTGTAACAAAGCTTGTTTTAGAGTAAAACCTGTAGGCTATTTCTGTGCATAAAAGCGGAGTGTTTTTGCAACCTGACAAATGTTCTAACCCAATGACTTTAATGGAAATATGCTCTAAGCATGTCACCTTACGAGTTAACTTTTGTGCTCCGAAATGACTAAAACCAGAGTCCCTGATGAGCAAATTTTCTTTGAGTTTACTTGTGAAAAACTGTGGCTTTGGTTAGCAGTGTTGGACTGCAGGAGTTTCTTTTTGGTCACAGATCTGGGGGGTAGTAAGATGGTATTGGGGTCTGGTCATAGAGCCGCTGTGAGCCCCATGTCCTCTGGTGTTCTCTGTTGGTGGCTGATGAATTGAAAGCTCACAAGATGCAACAAATCCATCACTGGGTGTGTAAGTCTTTAATTTTCGAGGTTAGGCATTGGTGGAGAAGTTATTCCTGAAAATTGCTATTTGTCATCTGTCTACCCTCATTCCAATCCTTCTGCAGTGACCTTGTGCCTGCAAATGTGGTAAGCAACTTGTAGGCTTACATGTTTCCTGGCTTTCTTAGCTGCAAGTTTATAAACCATGTAGGTTACAGACAGCAGGCCATGTTAATTGCAGTGTTTGACATCAGCATTGACCAGCTTGCATAAGCAGTGAAACTTTGCGAAGGCAAAACCTGTTTTTTTTTAATCTTAGTGCATTTAAAGGTAGTTTCTACAAATCTTAAATGATGGGGCTGCCTGTTAGTGGTTAGTTTGAATGACCAGACCGTTTCATTAAAATTGAAGGAGCTACAAATCTGTGTTCTATTCTAGATGAGTGATTGGTTGGGGAAGACACTGTTTGCAGTAACATAAATGCGCCTGGTCATTTATCCCACATCCATTTAAATTTTGTTTGAACGGATGCGCTTGTTTTAGTTCTTGACATAGATTTTTCACACTACTCTCTTGGAGCTAAAAAGTGCCTATTCTTGTGGTATCAGTTTAGCTTGATCTGGGAGTTCCTCTGGTTTAAGTTAAATGCACTGTTACGTGAGTCCCCAACTCCCCATTAAGAAGATAACTTAAGTAGATGTTATTATTTTTTTTATTTTATTTATTGTTTTAGACAGTGTCTGTGTTTCCTTTTTTTCATTTCATATTCATGTTTCAGGCTTTTTGATGTTGTGGCTGCTGCTGTGGGAATCATACTCCTCTTTATGCCCTGGTCTTGTGATTTGCTGATTGCCATTGGGAAAGGCACTTCAGTAGGAACTTTGAACCCCAAAGAAAAGATATCCCGTGGTCTTCCACAGCTCCTACCATTGGGGCTCTGCATTGTTGCAACCCCAAGAATAAACATATCCTTTCTCAAGCTCTTCCCATTCTCCTACACCTAACCTTGAGAAATTCCTGCATATCCTGTAATCTACCTATTGCTCGAGGTGTGACATTTCCTTTATACATTAATTTGCTCCTTCAGAATGTCTAAGTTGATTGGCCTATTTGGCTTCCTCAGACAGACTTTTTGCCTCTCATTTACTAGGTAGCCATTGTAATAAAGGCAATGAATATATAATGTCTTCTTGCATGCATCCAAACTTTAAGCACAGCTACATCTTCAGTTAGAACTAACAAATGTACTTGCCCACAAAGGGATGCGACTCCTGAGCTATTTTATAAACTTCAGTGGTTCTTAGTTTGACTTAAACTGACTACTTGTTCAATCTGGTAAGTGTTCAGATGACCTTACGCATGTTCATTTGAAAGTTATATATAATATACTTTGCGAACAGTGTAACTTATAATGGACAAACACATTTGTTGTAATGATAATGAAAGTAACATAGCTAACAAAACTACCTCATTTGATAAACCTATTCGCAGCTAAGAAATCTCCAAATATTATAAAGCAGGGGAGTCGTAACTGTGGTCTGAAACACACAATGGACAAAAGTAGCTGCATAATTTAACACACCTTAAATCAACCTTTTCTGAAAACAGGGCTCTTCCTGGTGAACAAAGAAAAGTCAATTCCCTTAAGCATCCTCCCGGATCATTGGCAAGAGGTCCATGCAGGTATCACCCTCACCTTCCGTAGTTAAATAAATGCTCCATAATACCTATTTAAACTGTCCCGTGTAGAGCAACCATTAAACACTATTGCTGAAATTTTTATAAAAATGACTGACCACTATGTTGCTCTCAGTTTTAAGCTAGACTGAGATCCAAATCCCCTTCAGAATTCATATGCTGATCATTCTGCACTCAAGCAATTATGAGAAAACCAGTTATTGCCGAAAGATGCTTCCTTTTTGGTTAGAGTTTCTGAGAGATTTATCCTTACAGGCGTCTTCTGAAAAGTAACCAGCACAATACCTAGAACTTTATTTATTTTTTATTTTTGTGGGATTTCAGCCTCATTGCTTTTTTCATATGAATAGGCATGTTGTCTACTTCACGGAGAACCTGGTTCTTCATAAAGGTCTTAGGGACAGATGTATCAAAGGTTTTTACCCATTCTATGTCTATGGGAAAATGTGTTCATACATATGGCCCTTAGTTTCTGATCTCAGTCGTCATCTCCCATCTGCCCTGTTCCTAGGGCTCTGTGTTAGCCAGCCACTTGTTGTCTACGACTTCAGCCTTACGCTCCCTCCTAATTATGGATTCTGCAACACAATCGTTTTCTCACCAATCCTGAAGTCTGTTTCTGTGATAGTTGTTTTACTCTAGTCCCCCCATATTTGACACCAGGGTACTCAAAAAGTATATCAAATACCACCCATCTTATTTCAATATTAGTGTTGTGCTGATATTTTCTTAAAGGTGAGGGTTTTTCCATCTTCATACATGCTTTGTATAGCGCTGCTGGCTGTGTTGTCACACACTTCGGAATTTGAATGGGTTCTGTCTGTGGGCTGAAGGGAGTCTTTCCTCAAATTCTGCTTCAGCTGTTTAAAAAAAAAAAAAAAAAAAGTCTTTTGGAAATGGGCAGGATGATGGCTGTCTACTGACTTTCTCCACAAGGAACTGTAATAGTACAGTGGAAGGTGCACAAGAACCTCAGACATCTCCTTAGTGATCCATCAAAGGTTTACACCAGTCAAAAGCAATTCAGTCATCCATTGTCCCCAAGCAGATGGTATGGAGGTCTCGGGTAGTATAGAGATGACCATAGTCCACTAATTCCTTTAAGCTTTATTCACTCATTGGCCTTGCAGTTTGGGTCATGTCTTTTCTTCAGGAGTCTTACACATTTACAGAGCACTTTTCTTCTATCTTTGTGAAGCGCTGCACCCACATCTTCCCTCCTTTAATTAGAGTAACGACTCCAGCTGGTACTATCTGATTGATTAGTCATAGGCCCCATGCCACCGTTTTAGAGATTGTTGGCACTGTTCAGAGTCAGAGGTCGGGTGTTTGGTTTAATCCAATGTGGTTAACATCCCCTTCCCCATAAACAGCTTTTTGTCTCCTTCTCTGGTTAGGTGGCTCTTGGTAGGAGAAACAGGACCTCTGAGAAGTATTTCTCAGCAAAACCGCATAACCATGGGGTTGTTAATGTTGGATCTGCCCCTGCCCCTGCCCCTGCTTCCCTTTGACCACCCAATTCTATGTCAATTGCCACTCTAGGAACAAACTATAAAGGCACTGCACTAGACTTGGTAGTCCTTTCAGGGGGGTGGAATTTAACATAATATCTACTTGTCCATGGGACAGGTTGCTTCTTAAATCTACTTGTCCTGTTAAAAAAAAAAAAAAAAAAAAATCGACTTGTCCCTTTAGTGCGGTGACAAATTATGACAGCAATCCCTTTATGTAAGAGCTCCAATAATAGTCTCTCTGAATATGCCAGGGCTACTACTATAGTAGGGCTTGCATACTTCCAATTTCAATCCCTACTACAGCAATTTTCTTATTTTGCCATCTTTCTGCAGGTCTACATACTGGGGCTGGAGGAAGCAGTAAGCAATAGTTCCAGGGCTGGAAAGCCTTTGAGTCTGCGAACCTACTAGTTTCCATGTTTTAAGGATTTTAACATGCTCTTCTCTAATCTTTTCCCATAATTAGAAAGGTTGGAAATTTACTCCTGACAATAGCAGAAATAGAAGTTCTTTCAGGGCTGGGGAAAAAAGTAGTGGTAGGGAAAGTAAACTTGTAAACGCTCAATAGATTCACATTAGCAAATCTACACATGGATATTTGCTGGTGCTAAAATACAGTTCACAGATGTTTTCTAGGAGTCAGATTTCCTGGTCTACTCCTGTAAGTTCTTGTGGATTCATGGAAGCAACTAATTCAAAGACCTATCCCATGGGTGCACTTTTGTCACTTTCTTTATGAATAGGGTCCCAAATTATGTCAGGGGTTAAGGACATTTTGTTTTTATTAAGCTTCTATTTCTCTATCATCTGGTTTTACTGTGAGTGATCGCATGCCCTCTTCCATAAGGAGCATATTGGCATACAAAGTAGTTTTGTTCAGTGCCAGGAAGTATTGTGGCAAACAGTAGCGTAACGAAACTGGAGGGGCCCCCCCCTGCAAAGAATTTGGAGGCCCCCAACCCTCCAGACTCACTCGGGGTTGGTGCTGTGCTGAGTGGGTGCTTTCGTGGGGGGCTACATCCATTTTTTTGTTTTTTCTAGTGTTTGTGACAATGGTGAAGGCCTTGCAGCTCCCACAACATCAAAGTGTTAGAAAAGCCATATCAAAACAAGACACACATTGACGAAGCCAAAAGACTCGCACAAAAAAAAAGAAATCTTGTTGAAAATGGTTACACTGATTTTTCCATTAAGACCATTTTTTGGAAATACTAGCATGCATCAACACGTTTATCTAAGTGACGCTTCAAAGAAATAGCACTTAAAACTTCCTACTTGCATTTTTTTTCTGAACATTTTATTTTGAAAGCAAAGAATCGTAACTGTTGCTTACAAGCTTCTGCAAATACTTGCATCTAATCAGAGCATTCTGGGAGCATTATATTTTAATTTATATTGCTAAACTTTTCAAATGTGTGTACACTTTTTTTTTTTTTAACACTAGAATCACTGCCAGTAGTGCAGTGTGACCTTAAAACGTTTATTTACAGCGCTCGCTCTAATAATGAAGGCTTTTCAATAATGAACCATAAATACAAGTTCAAACAGCATTAACAAATGGACACATCATTACCTTAACTGCAGACAGTTCCCTTCCCTGTAATCTGGCAGCCAAAGGGTTTGTGATGCAAGGGGTTGGGCCTACTTGTCCCAAGGACAAAATAAACTTGAAAACTTGTTGCCCATGACCCCAAAGATGATGTCCTGGATGTCAGGGCGATAGGAATTCCACATCCCTGCCTTTTCTTTGCTCTTCTATCTCTTGTATCAACAATTAGGAAGTTAGAATTTGAAGTTCCCCTGGATCATCATGTTTGCAAATTGTTGAATCTGCTCTGGATATTGTATCCTCCTTTTACCATTCCAAGAAGGCCATCATGATAGAAGCATTACTTTGGCTATCTTGGATTGGTGCAAGAGCAATGCATTACTTGCTTTAACATTAGAAAATGGCCTCTCACTGTTATGTTTGGCCGTTTTTGGAATGGTATTGTGTATAGAGTATTTTTTGACTTCCAGACAATGGTCAAAGCCTTACTTCTAAACCTTTCTTTCATTTACTTTTTGATTCCTCATTTACCTGAAAAATACAGAAAGTTTCATGGCGATAACCTCCTTTGAGGCTGCTACATATATTTGATATATACATTTAGTACTGTCAACTTTACACTTGTGAAGCCTTTTAACGTTACATGGATCAAAGGCTGGCAATTGAATAGCTTAGATGCATTACCAGCTAATTCTCACTTGTCTGCTTTCCATGTAGGCATTTGAAGGACCAAGTGGGTAAGCTACAGTAGTATCCGCATTTCATTTGAGTTTAAATTTCTAGTTAATGTATCAAGGACCTGGGTACCATGTTATGTAACTGGTTTCTAATGGTCTCTGTACACATACCAGTGAACCCTTGGGTTTATCAGCAAGTGTGTTACCTAGTCACTAATGACCAAGTGCTTTTATTGTGCTTGGCAACAATGAGAATATCTACCTTCACATAGTTGTCACCTTATATCAAAAGAGCTGGCCAATCTCCAATTATGGAAGGAACCATTTTATGGGAATTTTTCACCTCTTTGCTGCAATAATCTTAGGGTTCGTAAGGAATGTGGGTGGACTCCTGGCTGAGCCAGCTGTACCAAGAACTCTCCAGTAGAACTTCAAGGCACCTTCATAAGTACTGTGTAATATAGACATTGCCACTGGAATTATGTGGCAGAGACCACCACATTGTGGCAAGAAAAGGCGAATTATGTGGTGTAATACCGCACATTTTTGTTATAGTATTACTTAGTTATTTTGACATTTTTGTTTCCACATTGTAATACTGTCTGGGCAAATATTTCACCTCATTAGTACCAGTTTAACAACCAAATACAGAAATGACCAAAGGAAAGGTGACCAGTTAACCTTTGAGAAGGGCCTTCAACTTCTTTGTAACCTTTGACCATTTAGAGTTAGAAACAATATGTTTGTTAAAATCTGCACACTATGCAGCAGATGATGATGGAATATGTGGTGAATGCAGAAAATCAATAATTATGGGAAAAGAGCAGAAGTCCAGAAATTCATAATTCCAGTGCCCTGTGTATAGTCTAGTGATAGTCCTTGAATTGTTTCGTGGTTTTAGCACACTTAAAATGGAATGTCAGCTGCAAACAATCCTAAAACTAAGTCTTACCAGGATACAAATTAAGAACCGACAACATGTTTTTCTCTAAAGTACATGAGTATAATGAAGGGGAAGCTTCTGTATGTACAGGATTGGAGCTTTCATACTGAATGTAGCAACCAGACGGACAATTGCCTTAAACTAAGTTCATTGTCCTAGCCTCTTGGTCCCTCATGACCTGGTGATTTTCCAAGTATGTCAAGCTATAGGAATGGTCCTTGGTCGGGGTCAAAAGGTATTTTTCTCCCACAGCTATCCCAGCTTTTAGATGAGTTAGGATTACAGAAAGTAAATTGGTTCCTCAGCAGTCCAAATCAAAGCTTAATCACTAGTTAAAGGCAAGATTAATGAAACCCTGGGTCACAATAATGGCCGAATGAAGCAAGTCACTTTTAGCAAATCCTTTAGTAGACTAGCATTTCCATGAATCCTAAATGGAATGCTCAGTAGCTTAATGTAAATGGCTAATGACAAAAGCCAGGCAGCAGGATGACAAATGTTTAGGCAGAGAGCAGATCAGAGATTTATGTTTTAAAGTTTGAATAATTACTTTTACTTATGAAAAGGCAGGGATCATAGAGGAGAATCCCATGAGCATGCAGTTTCAACAAAATTGGAAGAGCAGACATGGAATTTCTAATTAACTTTACCTACTAGGCCAAGTGCCTTCTTTCCAAAACTAAAGCTCCAAGTGGCTTGTTTGAGATCCAGTAGTACCTTAAGTCTTATGGCTTTAAACTAGAACTCTTACCATGTTCATTCTTCTATAGTTGATGCAAGAAAAGTAGGTCATACATACTTTTTACTTATGGCTTATATTTGTACAGAATAGTAATGTTTTGACTACATGAGTGACTCTTAACCTGTGGTCTGGAGGTCAACACCACACACCTGCTTAGAAATGTAAATATTACTGATTAATAAAGTATGCATAAATTATGAAGCAAAATGTGAAAGTGGAAACCTAAAACCCTTCTGTAAATGTGAAGGAATCTGAAATTTGAGGCTACAAATTGAGTTGGTATCCTCAAACTGATTCATACGTGGGAGCCGTCCAAGTGCATCAAACCGAAGATAGTATGGATGATATGTGGCCTTGATTGAATATAGAAAAGCTCCAACCTTCCCATTAAAATTAAATATATTTTTCCAAATATTTTTGAATTAAATAAAATATTTAATTATTTGTGTTAAGATAATGCTTTTTTCTTTTTTTTTTTTGTATTGTTTTATGGTTCAAATCCTATAGGTGGCTTATGCAAGGCCCCCCCGGCTCCTAGTAATGACTACCTGGAGGTCCTGAGGTTCCAGTAATGGTTCAGGGGCATACATGGGTTCCAATAATGAATAAGTAGGGGTCCACAGAAGCCAAAAAGTTTAATACTGGACTACATTATTTGTAAATAGCTCTTTATATAAACATTCGCTTTCCATTCCCTGCAGCATAACTCTATCCAGTCATATTTACTCAGGAAATAGGAATGGCAGTACCTATTACTAACCCTAATAGCAATATTTTTAACACAGTGAATGCAAGAATGACAATAACACTGGGTGGTTTGAAAAGATCTGAACAAGTACCCTATTTCCTTTCTACTGCATTAAAAAACAACTTTTAATAGATCTATTTTCTTTGTCAAAGTGTGCTCCAGACTTTAGGGCTTGGCCCTTCAACAAACTGTATAATGACTTCTGAGAACCGTGACCATAACTGAGCTGATCATTTAAGGCTGCATTGACCAGAGGCATGGATTTGGAGAACAGGGAACAAAATAAGATGATATCTTAAAAGAAGTTTTAGTTGATGTTAATGGTAACATGGTTGTCTTTATCAGCTACATAATTTGGTTTTATTGCTGGTTACATTTTCCTCTTATGATTTTGAAAATGGAATTATCCACTTGGCTCTTCAGGTTCCATCTATTACACTAGTACCTGTTTCTCAAAGACTTACACTCTGGAATCATGACAGAAGCAGGTGTGTTGATGCCATGTAAAATGGCATAGTGAGTGAAGTACTTGCTGCTGAGATGTGGGTTTTACATGCTGGTCACTAAGTCTAACCTGTGGTCTGCTAACTCAACCATTCATGATTTTGAAGACACTAAACTGCATACCACTACAAGTGGCAATAACAGTATCTGTTTAAAATATTGCAGAATGGCAGCATCTCACGCAATGTGTACGTTGTTAAACATTTCATCGAATTCACATTTTGTTTATTGTATTGTTAAGTAGATGCCGCCATTTTGTCAAAGAGAACACTGAATCAAGATATATTTTCCCCAACAATCAAACTTAAAATAATTTTCGTCAGTGTCAGGGTTTCTTACTTGGTTCTGAGCTTGTTAGCAATGTTTTGTGCTAGTTTGAGGATGTTAGATTGTGTTTATCATATCGTGGAAAGGTACCCAATAGTCTTCTTTTTTGTATGCTGTCTATATGGTTCCTCCATCTTGATGTAACTGATGTAAATAACCAGTAGTTGGGGGAACTGGTTGCTACCCCTTGCATTCCATTTAACACTACCACTCAAAGGCCAATAGTCCAGCTATGGTGCAGGATCAGTAAATATACAGGACTGTGATGTCCACATTAACCTTTTATAGCTCTCCACTTGCACCACAGCTACTCCCTCAGCAACAAGTAAGAAACTGCTGCTGGGCTAAGTGTGGGATAAGGGCCCCAGTCAACTAATGTTTTTAGTGGGCTAAAACGCTTGATATCACTTCAACTCCCTCCCTGCATTTGTCGGTTGACAGCCTTACTTGATTTGCTGTAACAGTTCCACCTAATAGGTTTATTTTGTTGTTTTAATGGCACGTCAGTCATGCCTAACAGCGCAGTTCCAGGTAAGAACATCAAGTTCCACACCAAACCTAACAGCAACCTCAATAGCCACAGTTTTTCCAGGTCATATACATTTTAAAGTGGCGCTGGTCCATGAGATTTTTAGTTGACTCGTGTTTCACAACTACTACTCCAAGCAATTGTATAACCTCTCACAATTTGTTGGTGCTGGAGTAGATGAGTCTGAAATTGTGCGCCTCACTGCAACCAGAGTGAGGAATGTTGTGTTTTTTTTTTTTTTTTTTTTTTTATTGCAAGCCCTGGAATGTTGATTTTGCAACTGCATTGGTATTTGTTGGATGTTGCTTCTGTTGTACGTTTATTACAACATTGAAGTAAGGGAAGCAATGCTTGAATCAAACTTTGCCTTTGATGATGATTTGGCCCACATTAGTCTTGTATTTGTCCACTGTGCCTCAGGAGTTGGAGACCAGTCATATGGAAATCTGTCTTGGTCATGTTCTTACAGAAATAGTCCAGCCTGCTCTGCAGACCAAATTCCTTCTAAAAAGACCCCCAAGGATATTCCGGCATAGATTTGCAAATTTTGCTGCACAAAAATGGAAATTTTGCGACACAAAAATTGAAATTTTGCGTCATTATTGCAGCATTTTATTTCATTCATCATAGTTTTTCAACCTTAAATATATGGAATCTATTTTAGCAGAGTATTCCTCTTTCAAATAGGCATGTTTAAAGTGTTTGAGAGTTTGTTTTCTATGTTCCATTTTTGTGGTAACATTCTGGAGCATCGCATAAGCGAAACACAATAGCACAGGGTTGCTAGCCATCTTGTTTTCTGTGGCATTGCTTACTTGTGTCTAGCGGTTCTAAGTTCCTCAGCCATCTGCTGTAGGACACCAAATGATAAAGCGGAGTAATATTATTGGGTGGACGGAATGTTTATAAGGTGTAGTAAATCCAGCTGGAGGCCATATAAGAGCTAAGCCACTTGCACAGTCCTCTACGGCTGGTGGGATGATTCTTAGTTGGGCACTAGAATTTTTCTATAATACTGAATGCACGCTAGCTGCAGTAGTAGGTTTTTTTCATTAGCTGTCATATTCACTTCTATGGTTGTGCGATGTGCTTTTCACCAACACTGGCACACCCTCTAAGAATTTAATCTTGCTGCATGTGCTACTAAACTCAGTGAAGATTTACATATGTTGCATGGTTTAAGTTTCAATTATACAATTAAGGGCATGTGAAAATGGCAAATTTGGCACTTCAGAAAGTGTTTTTAATATTTTGTCAGTTTTATATTGTTTCTGGAGAATAAGAAAATAATCTGGTGGAAACTATTGCTAAGATACTATTCGTGTGAGGGGGGAAAAAACAAAATATTTTTAAAGGGAGAATTCTCTATCAAAATCTGTTTTCTGAGATTTTTTTCAAGCTAGTAAAGATGAGAAGTTTCTAACCCACGCAAAACTGAACCAGCAGAACTATATTTTCACACACTGTTATAAATATGAACAACATTTTGCGTTCGTTATTTTTCAGCAGTACTCATTAGAACATAAATGTAATAATCTTCAGGTTCGTGAGGACTCAGGAATCTAAAGCTCTGTGGGGTTGAGAGTCTCAGCAGAGCAGGACTGTCCCCGGGGTGCATCTGATATGAGGTCCCTGTAACAGTGCCGAGCTTTGATACCTAGTGCACAAGAAGAGAGCCCCTAGCTTCCATTCAATGCCGCCCACCTGCTGCTCTCGCATGCACTCCACAGGAGACCTCAGTCACCCAGGGCATACCCAAATCAGCTTCTGCCTTCAGATAAGTGGCGTCATCACAAGTGTAGTTAACATTAAAGAGGAACCAAAGGGGGGCGTGGCCAACTGCCGGGAGATGGCGCACGCTTAGTCTCCTCGCTCTGGAGGGGCCGAATCATTTATTGCTAGTAAGCGTGCCATCCCCGGGCGAATTGATGTCCGGAGCCGAGCTGTAAACGGGGGGCAGGCCCTGGAGGCGGCTGGGCCCCCGTCCTGGCGCGGGAGCGAGTGGGAAGAACAAAAACGGCCCGCTGTCTGCGGACTGGACCTGCGGCCTACTCCGCCACGTAAAGCCGGGGCCTCGGGTGAGGCCGGGGGCTGCTGCCGTGCGGACGCGGTGTGCCGGTGGGGCGGTCCCGGCCGTGGAGCCTCCGATTGAGGCAGAAAAGCGACTGGGTACCGCCCGGTCTATCGAAGAGCGGGCCGGCTGGACTTGGAGACAGTGGTACGGGGCCTGATCCGGCGCGGAGAGCCAGGGCCTCGAGTGGGGCTGAGGGCCGCCGCTGGACGACCGTGGCCGGCCTGGGCCGACGGGGCAGCGCCGGCCGGTTGATCTCAGAGGTGGGAAGCCGAGCCATCTGGCTTGCGGCGAAAGGCAGAAGAGTGACTGGGTAGCGCCCGGTCACCTGTAGAGTAGAGTGGAGCGGACCGGCGGGGCACAGAGACTAGCCCTGTAGTGAGCAGGACGAGGCGCTGAACAGCTGAGGAGCCCGGAGGAGCCCAACAACAGGATTACACCACCGGAGAGAGCAAGAACAACATAAAAGAAAATAAAGTAAGGGAAAAAAAAAAAAACAGCAGAGAGGAACACCCCCCCCCCCCCCCCCAAAAAAAATAAAACACGCAAGAAGGAATCGGGGGTAAGGCGACCCCAGCCATGTCAACGCCTGGGCGGGGGAAAGCGGGTGGCTCTGATGCCAAGGCCCCCCTGGAGTGACAAACAGTAGAACGAAGCAACACCTCCGCCGAGCAGGAGCAACCGGGACGACACGCGCTATAGCACCTATGTGAAATTCAGAACGAAGGAAAACAGAGACCAACTGCGGGCAATAGAAGCGGCTTCTCCCGATACTGTGACGGACAACCAGCGGACGCCTGGTGGGATCGGAGCAGCCCTGCCCGAAAACTGAGACCGGGCTTGTAAGAGGCTACGAGGGAAGTAGGTCCTGTGAATAGGTTCGGGCCGGCGCATCGGGGTGCAACCCCCCGCCTGCCCTGGCCGATGCCATCCAAGGCCCGCCATAAGAGGAAAATCATGGACCCCCGTCGTCTCAGCACGCAAAGAAATGGAGGAACAACCCCACCCACAATTCAACATGCAGGAAACGCTGGACAGAATACTAGGGGCGATCGAATACACAAAGAAAACACTACAACACGATATCAACCAAGTAGCGGTCGAAGTAGGCCTCCTAAGAGCAGACCACCATAAACTGGCAGACGGGGTCAAGGAAACGGAATCTACACTAGCAATCATCGGACCGAAGCAAAAAGATCTAGCGGCAGAGGTGACCTCACTGGCTGCTAGAGTAACACGACTTGAACAAAGGGCTGAAGATGCGGAGGGTAGAAGTAGGAGGAACAATGTGCGTGTGGTGGGCCTTCCTGAGGGGGCCGAAGGAACCAACATGATTAACTTTTTGGAGAAATGGTTTAGTACAACGGTGGCGCCTGGATGCCTAACACCCTTCTACACGCTGGAGCGGGCGCACCGAATGCCGTCGCGACCTCTCGTGCCCGGTAGGCCACCCCGAGTAGTGATTGCCAGACTGTTGCATCACAAAGACAGAGACATCCTTATACAAAGGGCCAGAGAGAGGGGTCCATTTAAGATTGCAAACGGTGAGGTGACGCTATTCCCGGACTACACTCTAGATGTTCAGAATAAGAGAACCTCATTCCTAACAGTTAAAAGGGCCCTCAGAGACAAAGGGATCCAATATTCATTGTTGTACCCGGCTAGGCTGAGAGTAATACTGGAAGGGAAAACCACTTTCTTACAAACCCCGGAGGAAGCATGGGAATGGCTCGAGAAACGAGGGCCCCAGGCGGGGCGATCTGCTGGCGAAAACACGACTACAAGCCAGGCTCGCCGGGCCCCTAGGGCGCGAAGACCCGGGGGTCGTTCAGGACTGGCACCAACACAAACGCAAAAGGAAAAAGATAAGAGAGCGGCCCTGGAGGCGGCGGCCAGAGTTGGTGGTGGTGCGTCCCCCTCGGGGGGCTCGGGTGAGGAATCGGATGACACAATGGTGTCCTCTGCTGGAGACTCAGGCTGTTCGACAAGTGCTCCCAAAGTGACGCGGCAAACAGCTGATGAGCTCGGATAAGCTTGACACGAAAGGACCTGGCGACACGGCACAACAGAAGAACGTTAGGCCCCTCCGGACTTGGCCGCCCCTCGAACCAGTATCTCGCTGGTCTGGCTAGCCTGGCGAGAACTGTAGTTAGTGGGGTCCCACTAACAATAGATTCATCTGACATAGACCGGGAGGGCAGGTTTGTGGTGCTGGAGGGGAAACTGCATGGTATTTCAATTGTCGTGAGTTGCATTTACGCTCCCAATCAGGACCAAGTCCCCTTCCTGACTAAATTGTCGAGTCACCTTACCCGCCAATGCACAGGAGAACTGCTAGTGGGGGGGGGGGGGACTTCAATGCAATATTAGACCCTAACATGGACAGATCGACCCCGCCGCTGCAGGGCGCAGTATCCACTAGAATAGCTAAAAAAACTCTGTGAATGGCTGAATACCTGGGGGCTTGTGGATGTTTGGAGAGAACAACACCCAAAAGACAGAGACTACTCGTATTACTCAGGCCTCCACCGCCTGCACACCAGAATTGATAGAATGACATGCACGGCAGGCCTTGCGCGATATGCGACCCACTCAGAGTATCTTGGCTGCACACTATCAGACCATAATCCCCTGCTGTTGACACTAAATATTCTTGAGGACAGACCCCCAATTCCATTGTGGAGACTGTCCCCCGCAGCATTGGAGGATCAGTCGTATAGAGAGGCCCTTCGCTGCCACCTGACAGAACATATCAAGATTAATAGTGAATCCACCACGTCAAGAGCCACGGAGTGGGAAACGCTTAAGGTGGTAGCGAGGGGCTTCTCCCTGGGCCAATCGGTGGGGGTGAACTGCACACTTGAAAGGGAACTGTCCTCTTTAGAGAAGCAAATACACGAGGGGGAAACGAGACAGGACTCAGGAACCCAAGAGAGCGAGGAATATAAACGAGCCCGAAGAGAACATTCCCGGATCGAGGCGCAACTTAGGTTCCACAACACACAAAAATACCTGGCATCGATACAATCAGAGGAGGGTAGGTCAGGGAGACTACTGGCTTGGCTGGTGCGACCAGACGGGGGCGGGGGGGGGGGGGAAGAACCCATCACAAGTGTACAAGACAAAGAGGGAATTTGCAGGCGAAGCCCAGGCCCAATTAATGAAGCGTTTAAGGAATATTACATGCACCTGTACAGGAAACCCATCGACCTGGGGGCGGAGACCTTTCGGAATTTCCTTCAGCAAATCACTCTACCGGCTCTTAACCCAGAGGGGAGAGATAGCCTAGGGGGTCCCGTATCAGTGGAAGAGATAGGCGAGGCCATATCACAGCTAGCTCCCGGAAAGACCCCTGGTACCGATGGCCTCCCAATGGACTTCTACAAAAAAATATAGGACATTGTTGGTGCCCCAGCTGGCTGAGGTATATGCAGAGGCACTGCGCCGGGGAGAACTACCAGGCACACTGCGCGAGGCACTAGTGGTGCCACTACCTAAAACAAAAAACAGGGAAGCACCAGTGACCGACTTCCGTCCTTTGTCAATGCTGAACAGCGATTTCAAGATCCTTAGTAAGGTCATGGCTAACAGACTGCTCCCCCTAATGACCACACTAGTACATGCAGACCAGAATGGTTTCATCCCTGGCCGCAGCACATCACTGAATCTACGGCGGATTTTTGCCATCTTACACATGCCAGAAACAGAGAAACCTCATACGGGGGTCCTGTTAGCAGTGGACTTCGAAAAGGCCTTTGACTTGATTAGGTGGGATTATCTTAGAGCTGTGATGCTAAAGATGGGTTTGGGCGAAAACTGGGTGAAATGGGTAGACCTGTTGTATTCCTCCCCGCTGGCTAGAGTGTAGACGGGTAGATCGATCTCTGATACATATCCGGTATACCGAGGGACCAGGCAGGGATGTCCCCTATCCCCGCTTCTATTTGCTCTGGCAATCGAGCCCCTAGCAGCCCAGATGAGTCAAGAGGGAGTAGGCAAAGGAATTAATTGGGGTCTAAACGAACATATTATCTCCCTATATGCGGACGATATATTGGTGTACCTGAAGGATGGAACCAGCGGCCTCCCATGGGTCCTGGGGATTCTAGAGGGCTTTGGGGAACTATCGGGACTTCGCCTAAACCGAGGCAAAACATTTGTGTTCCCCATCCTACCGAACTACAAACGCCCCGAAACGTGCCCAGAAGATATGAACTGGGCCCCACGGACCTTTAAATATTTGGGGATCCAAGTATTCCATGAACCAGGTGACCTCCGGGATGGCAACTTGGATAGGGCACTTCGTTCCCTGCGCTCCTCGATTGGGTTCTGGCGCTCACTAAAACTAACAACAATGGCCAGAGTAGCATTGTCTAAAATGGTGATGCTTCCCCGCCTCCTCTACTTCTTTGATAACCTACAGTTGTGGATCCCCCCTGCGTGGTTCCGTGAATTGAACGCTCTGCTTCGGGAATTGATATGGGACGAGGGCCGTAGGCGCACAGCACTGACCACTATGTGCAGACCGACACATGCGGGTGGACTGGGGGCGCCTGACTTTGAGGCATATTACTTAGCATTCCAACTGCAGTGGGTGGCCGGCTGGATGATAGGTAAAGGACAACTGGACTTGATTGCCTCCTGCGGTTTACTGAATATAGACCGAATGATAGCACGTATGATAGGGAACAAGGGACTTCCCCCTGGAGACAACTTAATGACTAACACTGCGGCGTCGTGCTGGAAGAGATGTATGAGAAGGACCGGAGTCGGTCCACCCTACTCTCCGGCGCTACCGCTCTCGGACTTAATAGTGGACCTGAAGGGAACAGAGTCCGGAGACCGAGGGCTGGGCCCATGGACGAGAGCAGGACTGACGACGGTGGGACAGCTCTTTAAGGAGGGGGCACTGCAGAGCTTTGTTGACTTGGTAGGAAAGGGGGTCCCCCCAGGGTCAATTCTTGAGGTACAGGGGATTGGTGCACACTCTGAAAGACCATTGGGATACGATTAATGCAGAGCCCGGGGTCCACGGAGTGTTACACCTCCTAACATCTGGGGAAGAGCCCCGCTTGATTACGAAAATATACCGAGCCCAAATAGAGGCTGCATTGGATCCTATGCACACATTGAGGGAGAGATGGGAGAAAACAATCGGACACGTGCTGTCCGAGATAGAGTGGAACAGAGCGCTGGCATATCCCCGTAAGATCTCACGTAACACTGGCTTACAATACATCCAATATAACTACCTACATAGATCATATCTTACTCCTCACCGACTGTTCCGTATATACGGGGGGCCCCTAGGACGTGCCCCAGGTGCGGGCAGGGAGAGGCAGATTTTGACCACATGATGTGGAAATGCACAGTGCTACAGGCGGGATGGAGGGAAATGATGGAGCACATGTCGGAGCTATATGACACGGAACTGCCGATTACCCCCGACATATGTCTGCTAGGCCTAAAGACGTACTCCCCACGAGAGAAGATTAAAAATCGATTCCTGGATCTCGCACTGGCCCTTTACAAGAGATTGATTATGAGGGTGCGGAATGGAAAAATGACGTAGTGAAATGGGCCGGAGCGGAATTGCTGGTCTTAAAAGCCGAAGAAGCAAGGGGTGTCCGTCAGACCCCCAATGCTCTGGAGTGGGAAGAACTAATGTTGAACTGGGAGAGTAGAGGGAAAAGGCCATTAACTCTCAGTACAACACCAACAGTAGCAGAGTCCTGAATGATCACAGTAACGAGATGAGGGATACACCCAACAACACTACCTAGGGGAGAGAGAGAAAAACACTAAGGAAACAATCCGGCGAGAGCATCGACAACTCACAATAAACCACGGGAACAGAACGGGGCGGGTCACATTCCCCTGCAAAGAGCAGCAAGAAAAATATTCAAGGGTGAATAGATATCCCCCCCAAGTATAGCGCCCCTGCGGAATGACCCCTATTGCCCGACACCAAAACCACCCACATAAGGCCACCAAGTGTGTACATAGTTAAATTTTCAGTTATAGATGTTATGAGAGCATATAAAACAAATGGGTAACAATAGAACAACAATGAGCAAGACCCCCAGAGAAAGAGACACTAGAATCCTAGTACGAGCAGAAGACAGCAAACCGATAAGGATCAAGTAGTATGTAAAACTTTGACAATAAACATACGTGAACTTATGTAAAATAATGTATCCAATTGGACAGCGTGTACGACAAAAATTATATGTTCCCAACAACATATCCGTGAAATGTAAAACAGCAAAATGTTAATAAAAATATATAACAAAAAAAAAAAGAGGAACCAAATACTGTGCTGAAAACAAGTATCAAAATACATCACTTCATGCAAAATGTGAAAATGGATCATTTCATTCCACATACTCATGCTGGAAGTACATATAGATTTTCGTTTTTAATGACTGTAATGCGACAGGGGGTAACCTCTTTTTACATCTGTACTGTGGCACATAGTGACGTGTGTGCTTTCAGCCAATAAGAAGTCACAATGTTTTGCTGTCTGTCGGGAGACCTTTTTCCTGGCCATAATGGTAATTATTGCTCTCCTTAGCTGATTTCAAGATTATTTTGCGAATTGCTAGAGGGTCTGCCTAGGTTGGAACACAAGTAAACCCAGATGGGGTTTGGCTTATTTGGGCTTCATCAGTTTCTTGCAGGTTTAGGCTGTGGCTGTTGTACTTGGAAAGTTCACATAATCACAGTATAGGTCCTGAAAAATACAACATGGGCTTCAATACACTATGCTTTGTGGACATAATGCAGCTTGTTCTTCTGCTGCGTAAGCTACACCCACTCTTAAAGTATATGTATGCATCATTAACATTAGGCATATCTCGTCTTTGGCATACCATTTCTGTTGTGGCCTACCACCTGGGACTTTCGAATAGAAGTGGTAAAGATGTTAAAGTTTTAACCTGCCTTCTCTACAAGTTTTACATTTACAACTTCTTAATGTCTGCACTTGATTTTCTTTAAGACTGGAAGGGAGCCGTTTTTTTTAATAACAGTTACATTACAGCTACTTCTCACCGTTGTCAGTCTTCTGTATACACAAGTGTATAATACAGTTGTAACCGTGAAAGTGATATTTTATGACTTTTATATGGCACAAACTGTTCTGTGCAATAAATATTTTTGAGAATGTTAAACTAAGTAAAATGATAGAACTTTTGGTGTTCTAACATGTTATTATTCATTCTGTGTTAATCTCGTAACCCTCTTTAAGAAAAAAAATAAAGAGTAAGTGATATGCTGGACACCAGCATATCATTTTGACTTTCTTTTTTTGCTCCTAGTGCATGCTGTTAACAGTGCATCACTGCACTTCAGTTGAGCCCATTACAGAATATTTTGATGTAGTTGCACTTCTCCCAGAATTTAAGCTGAGGATACCAACTTAATTTTTAGCCTCCAGTTTAGATTCATTCATTAAATCAATCAGATTAGTAGAGCACTTCCTGTCATCCGTAAGGGCATTCAGGCACTGGCAGGGTCCAGTTGATTAGCCAGGTCTTCATGGACTTTCAGTGATCTGGAAGAGATGGGACGATCTGGAGATGAAAGGGTAGCTTATTCTATGTCTTCACTGCTAAGTAGGAGAAGGAGCAACCTCCGCATCAACCACGTCAGATGTGTGGGAGGGGCTTGAGGGTTAGAGAAAGGGAAGCCGAGCGGAGGTGTCTGGTGGGCTAATGGAAGTCCAGGCAGTGGTTCAAGGTGGTGGATCAGCAGTTGTCTAGGGCCTTGTATGTGTAGGTCAGGAGCTTAAACTGGCATCTTTTCTATACAGAGTGCCATTGGAGTTCCCTGAGGTACAGTGTGAAATTGGTTTGTCTAGAGAGATTTGGGAAGGGTCTGCATCCTGTATGAACTGTGGTCGAAAAAGATGAACTGAGATCCTTTTGTAGAGCGCGTTGCTGTAGTCACTTTAGCTTGAGATTAGGGCCTGGCCTCTGGTGTGTCTTGAGCTTTGTTGTAGCTTTTTGAATATCTTATGAAGAAGCAGGAGAAGGAGACCGGTTACCTGAATCATCATGGTTAGCGTGTTGTCCAGAATGATGCCTAGGATCCTAGCCTGGTTTGTGGAGGGTAGGGTAGATCTGAGTTATGAGGGCCACCAGGATGCTTCCTGGGGGGGGGGGGGGTTGGGGGGGGGGGGCTTTTGCTTCTGAAGATCTGTACCTCTGTCTTGTCTGTGTTGAGCTTTAGGAGGTTTCCCTTCATCCAGTTGGCGATATCTTTTATGCAGCTGTGGAAGTTGGTCATGGTGTTGGTAATTGATGTTGATGGTATCCTCAGAGAGGGAGAGGATGAGTTGTGTGTCGTTGGCATAGAATATGATAAGTTCATGGGTTTTGACAATTCTGGCCAGAGGTGTCATTTAAGTGTTGAAGATGGTGGGACTGAGCGAGTAGCCTGGGGGTACTCCACAGATGATTTTCCTTGGGTTCGGAGGTGAAGGGGGAAAGACAGACATTTTGCGTTCTTCTGGTGAAGAAAGTGATGATTCTTCTGACAGCTGCATCTTGGATGCCTATGTTGTGCAGCCTTGTGATAAGTGTGCGATGGGAGACCGTATCAGAGGCTGCTGAGAGGTCTATGAGGAACAGCCAGGTATTTCTCAGCTGTCGTGGGTAGCAGCAGTGAGGGCTGTCTCACTGCTGTGGTTGCTGAGGGATCATCCGGATTGGGAGGAGTCAAGTAGGAGGTTCCATTCCAGATGTGGGGAACGTTGTTGGTTAATTTTTTTTTTTTTTTTTAAATACTTTGGCCGGGATCGGGAGCAGGGAGATTGATTGCTATTTGTTGAGTTTGCTGGGTGTCTAGTGATGGTTTCTTTAGTAGGGTGTTGACTTACACATGTTCCCAGTCCTCGGGGAAGGAGGCCCAGGAAGTTGAGGTGTTAAACAAGGTGACGAGTATGAGGCTCATTCTGGCATTGCCCAGTTTGAAGATGTGGTGAGTGCATGAGTCGGTTGGGGAACCTGAGTGGACAGAGTTCATGATGGAGGCTGTGTCCTGTGTTACGAGCTGCCTCTGTTCAGTTAGTTGGATGTCTTTGGTAGTAGTGTTGTGATGCTTGAAGAAGTCAGTGGCTTTGAGCTGGTGTTTGAGGTTTCTGTAGATGTTGGTCGATCTTGTGGAAGAAGTTTGTAAGTTTGTTAGAGAGTTATTGGGAGGCGGTAATGTTTGTTGCAGCTGATGGGGTTGAAGAATTCTTTGATAATGTTGAAGAATTATTTGCTGTTATCGGAGCTTGGTTCAGTCCATGAGGCGAAGACCTTTTCAGGGCGAGCGCGCAAGCGCTTCCGCTCCGTTGCAAGTATTGTGGGCTTTTAACCACACCCAAGTCACGCTCATTACTTTCACACGTTTGTGAGCTTGCCTTTAAAAAATCCCTTGATGAAATTGGTAAATGCGTTACTTTTTTCCCACCTTAGGGCTGTTTTGTTACTGCCTTGCAGACTGCACCTGTTATAGGGGTTACTGCATGAGTACCGATATGTTTCACTGTGAGCGAAACTATTCTTTTGTCTCACCTTAACACTCATGCTCACGGTGTCCATGGCGCTTTGAATCTGCTCGTGCTGCCGTCACCCAGCACCTCCCGCCCGTCCTTCAGTTTCCTGTATGTGACTGCACATCCTAAAAACCCCTCCCACGTCGTTGCTTGTTCTTGTTTTTCTGTCCCTTTTTAGGATCGAGCCTACAAGTGCATGCGCTTGCACATACGTCTCGCATTCGAGACGCTATTGTGATAAGTATAGGGCTTGGAGCCCGTCTGTCGATCACCATTTGTTGGTTTGCGTGTCACAGCCTCGTAATTAGTCAAGGTATGTCTGGCATCCTTTCCATTCCTCGGTGTGGAGCAGGGATCAAGCACTAATTGATTTCAACTTAATTAGTGCCCGTCCGCTGCTCCCAATGTGATTGAGGTACTATTTTGTTCCAACTTCGAGTGCCCCGCCTACAGAAGGCTTGTGAATGGTGAAAACATGCTCGGCAGGCCCAAAATTGGAATTTTTCATTTTTTTAAAGCTAACTTTATTTTATTTGGTTAAGTCATCTTTTTTTAGTTTTTACTCATTTGTTTTATTTTTGTTTCTGTTTTCACTTGTTGACGCTAGTGTCAAAACATGACAGTTAACTTGTTCGAAATATGCAAGAGCCGTTGCATTGCAAATGCTTGTTTATTTGAAGAGGACATAGGCAGGGTGGATGGTGTCATTCCCACAAACCTGCATCAAGTTTTGTGCCCTTGAATACAATCTGCTTTTAGGTTGGAGAGATTTAGGGTAGCACGTTCAAAAGAGCATTATTCCTTCTGATTTCCCCTTTGTGAAACATCATTTTTAGAAACACCAGTGATGCGCTTCTGTCTCTTTCCTGGTTTCATTGCAATCTCCACAAAGCGTGAGGTAATCTCTGATGGACGGGACATCTTAGTTTGGGTCCTTGACTCGATTACAGGAGTGTTTGCTAGGGAGGAATTTGTACTCCCGATAGATAATAACATGAGATGTAATCTTTATTTTGCATGTGACCACCTCACTTTGTATTTCGTAAGCTTAAGAAAACATTTTACATTGTTGGGTCATGTGCAACCCCATTTAATTTTATGTGATTCCGGCCAATAACGTATGTATTGTGTGATCTTTTACCAATCGCAAATAATGCTGGTTTAGCACAGCTCACTAATTATATTGTTATGGGAAGGATGAAAGTCTGACTATTTCCTTTTACAACCAAGTTACAACAATGACTTGTCAGCATACATAACTTTGTGTTGTGTGATCATGTGCAATTCACTTTTTTGCAGTTTTTTATATAGTGTGAACTTGACTCAAAGATACTGGTGCGCATTACATGAGCACCAGTTACATTGTGCAAGGTCACATTCATATTTTTAAGGCACGGGGAGACTAAGAGCCTCATTACGACTTTGGCGGTCTTCAGAGAAGAACGCCAAAGCTGCTGCAGCTAGCGTACCACCAGTGCTGGTGGAATGCTGGCCTCCTATGATGATGATTTTTTTTTTCACTGGGCCAGTGGGCGAAAACAGCATTTCTGCCCGCTGGCCCAGTGGAAAACTCACACAACATTGACGCCGGCTCGTAATAGAGCCGGCTGCAATGTTGTGGTGCGTCGGGTGTGATAGCACCCGTCGCGCATCTAACTGCCCGTATTACAGGCAATGAAATGCTCAACGGGGCTGTCCATTGGGTGGCTCCTGCATTGCCCATGCAGACTACCATGCAAAGGCTGGTGGAAAGGGGACTCGTACTTCCCTGGGCAGAAATGCTTGCAGCGCTGCCCGGGGGATTGAGACTGCCAGGCTGTCGACAGGCAGCAACCTGGCTGCGCCGGCTGTCGGACCGTTGCCCGTCCGCCACAGTCTTAATAGGATAGTTTGACCGCCCTGTCTTTGGTGGTCTGACTGCCATCGTGAGTGTGGCAATCTTGAGACCGCCACACTCATAATGAGGACCTGAGTCATTTGCCCAGAATCACAGGATGTTGAGCGACAGAAGCTGTGGTCGTAACCCCACATTGTCTCCCACTTCATCGCCATGTCTTCATCTAATAGCATTCATAGTACTGAGGGATGAGGTTAAGCAAAGTATTAAGCACAATCTAAAAATCTCAACATAACATTATTGTTTATTTTGGTGCAGAGTTGCTCAAAGTCCACATACTACAAAGTTTTTGTCTTTGTGTGCCTGAGACAGCAGGACCAATGGCTGAACAGGGTTTGGCTTCAGTAGTGCCAAGTCTGGCCTAGGGACACCAAAGAGAATGCACAAAATGACTGAGTGAGGGTGAGAGGGCTTTTATAGGATTTCAAACTCGAAGGGTCGCACATGCACAGCTCCAGGAACACAAACTTTAACTATACACACATAGTGCCAGGATCAATCACTTTGCCCAGGCCCACTTTTTGAATAAAGAACTAGATGGTCTCCAGCTTTCCTCTTGACTTCTAAGCGCTGGTATTTCTCTTGCAGTCTTTGCATTCTCACAGAGCTAAGTCAGAGTTCTATCCAATTAACAGCATAGCAGAACATCTGACTTCTATGCCATTGAAGGTATAGCCGATGTGCAGACCATTGCTGAGAAGTACCACTGCTGTACCATTAAAGCTATAGTGGTGCTAGAGAAAATCGCTGGGACTATCCCATTAAATGTATAGAAGACTGTGCTTAAAATAGCCGAAAGCTTCCCATTAAATGCGTAACAGCCCTGTTCAGATATGCTAGTACTGTCCATTAAATGAGTAACAGTCCTGTGGAGATGTGCTGGTACCGTCCCATTAAATGAGTAGTACATTTGCTGAAAAGTGCCAGTGTAGTTCTATTAAACATATAAGAGACCGACTAAAAAGTGCTGACGCTCTCCCATTAAAGTATCAAAGAGGGTGCTGGCTTAAGCTGGTGGCACACGGTGCACCACTGTTTATTGGCGACCCAATGACCACCTTCTCCACTCTCCACAGTGCCCCTCATTTCTATTTACCCCTCGCTTGCATGTAATTAATTTGTCATATAACGCTACTCATACCAGTGTAGGCTGTCAGAGCACTTTACATCACAGAGGCCTTCTGGATAGTCATATGTGTGAGTTTGTGTGAATCAATATTTCGGAAATGTTACATAAGATAATGATGACTACAAGGTGTAGGAGTCACTTCTCATAACTACTGGGGGGGGCAGTATATTTGAATAGTGCTTTGCTCAGGAGAAGCACAAACTCAGGATTTAAAAAGCAGTGATTGGGGTGGACTATAATAAGTGTAATTCTACCCAAACTGACTACTTTAGCCACATTAGGATAATTAGACTGGTGGAAACAATAATATTCTAACCTATTCCTTGTAGTTTGCATGCCGCTCTTTGATGCTAGTTCATAGCTCGGTGTGCTATATTAGGTTTTGTGACTTATGAACTGCATGGAATCTCTGTGACAAAAGCAGTAACCCACTGAACTAGCTAGCTAAAATACAAATCTGTGATCTGCATGGTGCACATTTTTCACAACAGGCACTTTTGCTACTAGGCAAAACAAATCTTCCTCCAGCAGGTACATTTATCACCACAGTTATTTCGATATTTTGATTGTCTGAAAATTGCTGGACATAAAAGGAACTCTGCAGCAGCTGTGTTAAACCATTATGATATTTCAAAGCTCAGCGCCCCGCCCTCTTACCCTGGCTTCACGCCTGGTGTGGTGGCATTAGTTTTACCATCCTAAAGCTGGCCCTGTTTAACACTGCTAGCTCATTAAACGTCTTGCAGCCTTACTGTGAGGTGCCAATGCTGTTTGATTATGTTTCAATAACGTATAATATTGTTGCTGTGAAGTGACGACACTCTGCTATTATATTAATCACACTGCTTGGAAGTGCCCAGTTGGTGATCCAGTTAAAGTTTACAACGCTCTGGGTTGTTGGAGGAGATAGAGTGGGGGTGTTGATCCATATCTCCTTGGAGACTTTGCTCCAGCTGCCGTGGCAGACTGGAATGGAGGTCCCTGAGCTGATGATATTGAAGTGGACGATTGAGTTGTTTGTCCTGGTGAGTTCTTTGTTGTGGCTATACTTGATGCGGTTGAGAGGGTGAAGATGGGGTCTAGTGTATCGCCTGCATTGTGCTTGGGGTCCTATACGATTTGGGTGAGTTCGATGTTGTTCATGCTGTTGAGGAGATTGGTAGTGTTTAATGTCATTGTGGTGTTGAGTTGTAAGTTGAGGTAGCTGAGGAAAATGAAGCTGTCAGAGTATATGGCGGGGGTGGTTAATTCGACGATAATGTAGCAGAAGGCTGGAAGTAGTCCTGGGGGACAGTAGGCAGCGGCACCCACGATGGAGGTTTTGCGCTCTGTTTGGAATGGGAAGTTGTTTTGTGGCTTGGATAATGTAATTTGTGGTGGTGCATTTGATGCATTCCTTATTATCCTGTGTCCTGCAGGTATTGCGGTGGTGATGTCTGGCGTTGAGGTGGAGTTGGGCCAGGTCTCTGTGAGCAAGAGGACGTCTGGTGTGAGGGTGGAGATCAGGTCTCAAATCTCAGTGGTGTGTTTGCATAGTGACCGTGTGTTGAAAAGGGTGCATTCGTCATTGGTATTTTTGTTCAGGTGGTTTCTGTGGTGTGCTTGGGGTGGGGCTGGTTGGTGGTGTGTGTGTGTGTGTGTGTGTGTGTGTGTGGGGGTCGGTACAATGGCAGCAATTGTAGCAGCTTCCAGTGTCGAAGGTGTAGAACTTGCCAATGGTGTATCTGTGGGGATGGTCTATCTCTGATAAAAAAAAAATAAAAAAAAGGGGCAGGGGTCGTGGTGCTAGGCACAGTCCATGAAAGGACGGGCTCCGAAGACCTTGCCTTTTGCACCTGTGCTGTGAACTGCACTAAGTAGGCCCTAAAGGTGGGCTGGGCTTCTGTTGGCGGGAAAACCCAGGCAGTGATGGACAGTGACAGCTGGATCAGGCTGGAACAAACAGGAACTGGAGGCCACAGGCAAGTTGCAGGCTAGGTGCTCAAGTACTTAGATTCAGATTTACATTGTGTTTTCACATTTGTTATTTTACATTTTGCCTTTTTTTTTTTTTTTTTGTATATATACTTTTTTGGTTGGTAATATTGTTTAATTTTGTAAACAGTTCACCTGGGAGGTGTTGCAAACCTTAGATTAAGCCATGCCTACCTAAGTGATTGGGCACAGTTTCACCTGCAAATATGATTGTATACTAAGGGAAACATCCTGAACAACTAGGTCTAAACCACTACTTGCCTGTACCACTACTGCTAAACAATTAAAAAGTCTTTACAACTAAGTACTGAACAACTACTGTCTAAACAACAATTGTGCCTGAATAACAATTGCCTGAACAACTAATTTTAAGGTAAGGTTTTCTTTTTGTATGTATGTATCTGTGTGTATTTATAAAGCTCATTCCGGCTCACAAAGAGCATCGAAGCACTAGCATAGGTTAAAAACGACACTGAACTAATCAGGAAACCCCCAACCTGCAGAAAGAAAAACGAAGATTAGCTAGGAAAGATCCATGTTTTAATCAATTTCCTAAAGCGTAAATAACTAGTTTCTGCCCTAATGTTTAGAAGGAGGGAGTTCCAGCACTTGGCTGCAGCTACAGTGAAGGCTTTATCACCCCACTTCACTCTATTAGTCCGGTGTACCTGAATATTGTAGGCTGTGGATGATCCAAGATGTCTCTTTGGTTTGTACTAACATAATTTAGCGGTCAAGTATTTTGAACCCTGGCCATGCAGTGCTTTATAAAACAAGCAAAGAGATTTAAAAATAATCCGTTGAGCTACCGGAAGCCAGTGTAATTGTCCGAGACTACTTCTCAAGAGGTCCAACGAGACAGATTAAGAACAGCTCTGGCGGCTGAATTCTGAATCCGCTGCAGCCTATATAGCAGACCTTTATCTAAATTAGGAAACAAGGCATTGAAATAGTCTACTTTAGACACTACCTGAGCTAAAGTGGCAGAAACCCTCCATTTATACTGAAGAAAAGGAAAAACTTTCCTTAGCATTTTAATCAACCACAAACATGTTTTAACTGTGTGGTTTACCTGATATTTGAAAGACAGTTGATCATCAAACATAATACCCAGGTTCTTACTAACATTGGTAGGGGTAGGAAGGGAGCCACAATCTGTTGGCCACCAACGTGGATTCCAATGTTTAATAACAGACCCAAAGCAAAGAATTTCAGTATTAGCAGCATTCCATTTAAGCCAGTTGGTCCCCATCCAGTTACTGACTTCCTTCATACAGTGGTTAAAACGGTCCGCCACCTCCTCCCAGTTTTTATTAACTGGGATAATAAGCTGTGTCATCTGCATATGAGGTGGGGATAAAACCAAACGATCGGACTAAGTTAGCCAGCAGGGCAACATAGATATTAAACAAGGTAGGGCTCAGTGAGGAACCCTGTGGAGTCCCACAAGGTAATAGATAAGGTGTAGAATCAAAATTACCACATCTTACAGTGGTCCATCTATTTGTTAGAAAGGATTCCAAAATATTTCAAGGCCCTACCTCTGATGCCTACTTGATAAAGGCGGGTCATAAAAATCTGAGGAGATATAGTATCAAAGGCTGCCGACAAATCTAATAGAACTAGAATGGCACCTTGTCCCTCATCCATGAGTCTTCTAATAGAGTCGGTGGCTGAGATAAGAGCAGTCTCCGTACTATGTGCTTACCTGAAGCCATGCTGAGAAGGATCTAAAGCTTCCACTTCCCCAAGAAAATCTGCTATTTCCCTATTTATAATTTTCTCCAGAACTCAGGTAAAGGAAGGAGCGCAATTGGCTGGAAGTTATCAAAGTCCTGCCTATCCCCATCTAGCTTCTTTTTCACAGGAACTACTATAGTCTCCTTCCATCTGGCAGGATAGCATCCAGAACTAAGGATTTCCTGAAAAATAGGAACTAAAGTCTGAGCCGTAAAGTGAAGGGCCATTTGAATCACAGAGGGAGGACAGGGATCCAGGGGGGAACCAGACTTAATATTAAGGATCAGTTTGCTAATACAGTCTTGGGTCGGACATTGAAAATCAGACAGAATTAATCCACTTGCTACAGGATCAGAAGAGGTCGAAGAGATTGGCTCCCTATCTTTCCTCAGGAGAGACAAAGTTAGCAAGAGAACAGAGAATCTTATTCTCAAAATGCTTTGCTACCTTATCACAGAACTCTTGTGAATTTACTAGTTCAGGTGGCCTGGAGGGAGCAGATAATTCCTTGATCACCTTAAAAAGCTCCCTCAGAGAATTCAAGGCCTCCTGAACCTTAACCGTATAGAAGGTAGATTTGGCCTTGAAACGTGCCGCTTTATAGATTTTAAAAGTAGACTAAATTCCCTTTCCTCTGTGCCGTCAAAATTAATATTAAAATCTCCTAATATGATTGCCTTGGAAGACGTAACCATAGGTTCCAAGAGGTACACCCAGGATTGAATTTTTTTTACAAAAGAACCAGGTGGTCTGTAGATCAGTAACCCCTCAAGAAACACCTGGTCATTCTGTGAAATCTTAAAAGCCATTGCTTCACGTTTCAGAAGGAATGTTTGTCCAAATACATGAAAACATAGTCCGGCAAATAATAGCTGGACCACCTCCCCGACCCACAGGTCTATCCGATGTATAGTAAATATACCCCGGGGGAGTTGCTTCAATAAAATCAGGATCAGACTCTAACTTACCCCAGGTTTCTGTTATAAAAAGAGTCAGTATGCCAAGCTTTGGTTTTTATGGTTTATTAGCTGTTTAGAAAAAAAAAAAAAAAAAGTTTTTCAGGCAATTGTTATTCAGGCACAATTGTTGTTTGGACAGTAGTTGTTCAGTACTTAGTTGTAGAGACTTTTTAGTTGTTTAGCAGTAGTAGTTTAGGCTATAGTTGTTTAGGACCTAGTTGTTCTGTCACATATTCGTATACTAAGATGTTGTGGTGCCATTGTTAAACTTTATAATTGTTACTAATAAGAGAGAACCTTACTGGTGCGTGACAAAAGGCAACCCTAAGGTAGCTTATTGCATGTCATCTTATGACCATTATAAGAGGCGATTTATTTTTCCTTTCACATAGTATTTATTTTTTACCTTTTTATTTGCAGTCTCGTTGAATGCAGTGATCACTGTATATATCAATTGAACACTGTTCACGGACATCCTTTGGATGGCCACAAAATAGTTTCTTATTGCGTTTAAATCTGATTAATGGGTGGCGGGCAAGCAGGTCCGCGTCCAAGTTAACATGGGTATGCCAGAGTTAAGATGCACCCCTTGAATTTTAGCCTATTGCTGCATAATGTTACTTTATTGCTTGAAGAATTTGTCAAGTGTTCAGTTTCCAGACGATTTCTGTCAGTTGCGCCATGTGTTTTACATAAGATTTGAAAAGGTGAGGACGTTGTCCATGTTTAAGGGATCAGAAACTGCTTTTGCAGGAAAAACACCAGCTTTTATGCACATGAACACCGCATCTCTTGAAGTTATTTTTAAAAGAGCCAGTGCTCTCGGATCACTGGTCTAGGATATCCAACTTCCCACAGTGAATCTGTATTCCCACATTGACATAGTAACATTTGACTATAGCATTGCTCGATGTTGTGGTCATTGGTATACAGTTGAGAATAATATGTGGGGAATCTTTTGTATAGTGCACACCTCTAAAATAAGGTCCTGGGAGGTTTTGTTGATTCACGGTTTTAGGGGCAAAAAGGGTCCGAGAGGTGTTGGGAGAAGAAATAAAACGTTATTTCCTCCCTGGAGCGCTGTGGTGCTGTACATTTGGAAAATCAATCTGTTGGAACAACTGGATCTGTTTAAGCCTCTGTAGAGACTTTATCTGCATGCTCAGTGGAGGGGTCCAAGTGCAGCAGAGTTAAGATCCAAAGAGTGCGTAGATTGCGGAGACTTGGATAAAGCCTTGTACAGTCACATATTCGTTTTTAAAACGGATTTACAGTCACTGGTGCAAGCCTGAAACAAGCATTGGCAAAACTAATAGGACGTGTCTGGGAGCTATTGGGTTTGGCTAAGTTTTGTAGCCCTGCTGTACAGAAGTTTGGATGCTTGGCAGAATGGCTAAAAGTATTTTCAAAAAGCGCTTTTTTTAAAAGCACACCAGCCTTGGATACATCACAGTTTTGTTTAGGTTGAGAATAGCGGCGCGCAATAGCCTCTCTTTCTCACGACCATCACTTTCATTCGCTTCTGGGCCTGCCTTTCAAAAACTTGTTGATGTTGTTGGTAAATGCTTTTTATTTGTCCCACCTTGAGGCTGTTTTGTTTCTGCCTTGGAAATTGACCCTTTTACATAGATTTTTGCATTAACAGCCAGATAGCTTCATGTCTGCGCACTATTTCTTCTTTTGCTTCCCCGCTTTGCTCATGGTGGTATGTTGTTGCTTGATCTTCTTTGGTTCGAGAATCTTGCTGTTTCTTTGCGATGTCTGCGGTGGCTTTATTTGAATTATTTCGCAGCTTTATGTAGCTCAAACTTGACACAAAGGTATTGGAGCGCTTTACATGAGCACTAGTTACATTACACAAGAACCCATTCATTTTGGGTAGCAAGGGGAGATTAAGTAATTTGCCAGGATTCACAGAATGTTGAGTAAGCGCCAAGACTCGTACCACATTCCCCAGCTCCAAGGTCAGCAACTCTGGCCCTGTCCCCTAGGGTTCTTTTGGCAGGTGCGTGTGGGAAGAACAAGTTTTTTTAAATATACTGCTTGGTAATACAGGTTCTGCCATTTCATAGCGCTGCAAAGAAGGTGCCATTCTTAACAAAATCGCTATAATTAATTTTGCAGTTAAGCTGCCTCTTCTGTTAGTCTCTTTGTATATACTCAGTGTTTTTAAAAAGTTAGGCTGGTATTGCCAATGTAGAGGAATCATTAATTTAAAAGGTTAACACACACAAATGTATGGCTACCCCCTTTTCTTTGCTCCTATCTCTTTTGACCCCCTCATTCTCTGGGTTAAATGCCACAAAGGTGCCTTATCTTGGTGGCTTGTTAAATGCTATAAAAGGTTAGCTAAACACACTAGAAAGTGTTGCATCTGAAGGGTATCAGTAGGCAGTCAGTAGGAATGAGCCAAAAACACTCCCAAGATGGCTATCTTGTTGTGTCCTCTCCCTGTAGCGACAGGCCTAGGAGGGTTGCTGTGGCACGTGGCATCATCTACTACACTCCAAACCAAAACACATAGGTAAAAGACGCTGATATGTACACTGTCAATAGCTCTAACTATCACAAACAAAACCTATTGCATTGCAAATGCTTGTTAAGATTTCGCCTACACTTGCTTGCACTGTGTTTGCAAAGTCTTACGTTACTAACAAAATTCTTTAAATGGATGTAGGCTCTGCCCCTACTTCACCCCCTTAGTTACCTGAACTTCCTGTTTGTTCATTCGAACATTTCTCCAATGTCTTGAATTTACTTGATTTTTTTTATTGGCGAGCAGGTCACTTTCCGCTCTGCCTTATTTTCCGGTTTTTCTGTTGCATGGAGCGTGGTAGAAGTACACCTTCCAGTTTTTGGTGATTGGTTACTTGTTAGTGTTTGTATGTGGAAAGATGAACTGAACGCAAGTCAATTCACGTTGAAATGTGTAAACATAGGGCATCTTGCACTGCAGTAACTTGCGAGTGCAAATGTAAAGCTGGCAGCGAGTGTGCTTATTATGTTGTTTTTCATTACTTAATAATTACATTTCTGATGAATAACCGTTGTAAATATTAAAATTGTGTTCATTTCTTAATTTACCACTCATTTTTAAAGAAAGGTTATTTGTATAATTGGGCAACGTGTTATTTCGAAATATTCTTTCAGTCACTTGTTAACAGGCACTAGGGTCGTGATTTGAATGGTGCAGTGGCACTGGGGCCAAAAGCTCTATGAACACCACTAAACAAATTATTACCAAATTTTTCTTCTAAACAGGCAGTCACAGTTGCAGTTATCTTACAGGACCTATGGTCATGGTTTTAATGGTGCAGCAGGGCAGTGGCACTGGTATCACAAGATGTCAGATTCCTTTTAAACACAGATTATTACATTTTGTTTCTAGTGGTCCCGCAGGTGCAGTGACACAGGGCCAAAAGCTCTAGGAACCCCTCTAAGCACCAAATATTGCTGCATATTACTACTAAACAGGCAATCACGTGCAGTTATCTTGCAGGCATTAAGGTCATGATTTGAATGATGCAGCAGGTGCAGTGGCACAGGGGCCAAAAGCTGCCATAACTCCTCTGAAGACTAAATATTGCTGTATTTTACTACTAAATGGGTAGGTACAATTGTGGTTACTGTGCCGTTAAAAGGGGCATGATTTGTATGGTGCAGTGGCACTTTACTAACTACACATTACTATACTCTAATACAATGCCATATTAAACCAGGTACAAATTACAAGTTTGGAACCCTAGGACATTAATTCAACATACATCACAACATAAGCAACTCAACAGTTTATCATATTTAAAACAAACCTTATTCTAACCTTTTTCTAATATTTGTAATCCAGTTAGTAAGATAGAATGCAAAAGAAAAATCAAAGGCAAAAACTCTTGGCCTTGCCAATGCTTGTTTGTTATATTTAGCCATACTGCACACCAGCCATGCTGCACTACAGCATAGCTACAAATCATTGCCGAAGTCAGCAGTGTCCATGCTGTACATCATGAAATGAAGGCTCTGGCAGAGCTAATAATTACAAAGATGTGACATATTGGCATTGCTAATGATTGTTAGGCCTCACACAACAGCGCTGCGATTCTAAGCAAATCAGTTAGTCTCTGTGTGGAAAAAGAAGTAAAAAATTACAGTTGGTAAATAATCCTGTCGCACAAAGAATGTAATTACGCCCATGTCCTTGTCTTAGTGAAAATACATTTGGAAGCTGATATCTGTTGTCACAATAAAAGTAGATAGTATCTATTGGCAAAATAAACAACAGTTTAAAGGAAAAGATTTCTTTGAAGTGTTTGAGGCACAGTAAATTAAAACACAGCTACAAATGACAAGAGGTTCCACAAGGACGACAAAAAGATAGAAGTAGTGTCTCGGTCACAGCACAATCAGCAGAAGGACAGAGCTCAAGCAATCAGTACTTGGTCTATGCTCCACCAAAATAAAGGAAGTGAAACCAGCACATTTGCCCCTTGTGTACCGTATCACTCGCAGGCGTCACATGCGGGACCTCAAAACAGTGGCCAGAGGATTTGCGTTTCAGTATAGAAGGACCTGATTCGGAAATTAGAGCTCAGGCTTTTCTATAATTACATTATTAGTGGAGCTTCAATTTAGATTTTAATTTCAACACTAGACTACAGGTTAAATTAAAATGAATTAAGTTTGTAGGGCAGACTAGCTAGTTGGTGTTTTGGGCTATGTAGTTGGCTTGTGAGCATTGGATCTGGACAGTTGAGGCTATAAGCCTTTCAAAACGTCCCCCACCCCCACTCACCCAACCCCAAACTTTTAGAAATGATGTTGGTAGACCATTGAAAAGGGACTAAAATAATTTAATATTTCAAGTTGTCTGCTTTTGGCTTAATTTGATCTCTAGTTTTAAAATTAAAAACTTACCTTGGTCACCAGTCTTGAAACATTGGTACTTCAGCTTTTTATTAATTGGCAGTAAAGATATTTTTCTTCTGATCTTTATTATTAAGTTGCAGCCTACCAGACAGCGCAGCCATCTGGTTTTCTAAAGACATCTTGAGGGACATTGAGAAAGTTGACCTTGGAATGCATTCTGCTCGTTACTTGCCATTGGCTTTGTGGGTTGTCAATCATTTTTTTGCTTTACATTTGCTGACTTTATTTGATTTAGGCTGTCCAGCTTGAATTCATACAGTCCCTTGCCCAAAACCTTATATACAAACCATATCCTTCTGAGTGTTCCTTTGCTGTAAACAGGCCTGTAAATCTTGTTCTTACTTTACCACTTTTGCTGTGCAGTCAAAGACTGAGGTAAAATGTCAGACGTTGTCTTCCGAGGGCCCTAGTTTACTTTCTTTCTCTGACTTCAAAGTGAGAGGATTTATGACATTCTTGTTGGATGCTGGGGTTCGGAAAGAACGTTTTGTAGCACACCGCACCATTTTATTGATCTGTTAGGTAGTTCAGAATATATCAGAATTAGGAACACAAATCAAGCATTTTTTTTTTGTAATTTCAGAAGCTTTGGAAACAAATACTATAATAGGATCAAAACCAATCATTACACTAAGTGGCAACATTTTCCTGTGTTAACTGTATAGCTTTATTAGTAAAACTGTATGTCTGTGCAAATGTAATGGTCATTTCAATTGAAAATGTGTGGTTTGTAATGGTTTTGTGCTACCACACCATGAATACTCCACTTTACGCCACTGCACTCTGCAGCACTCCACACTGCTCTGCTAATTCATGCTACGCCTCTCTACTCTACCATGCCCCACTTTACTCTATGCCAATACACTCTTCGCCACTCTACACTACTGCACTTTTTGTCACTGCACTCTAGTCTAGACCATGCCAATCTACTCTGCACAATTCCCCTCTACCCCACTTTGCAACATTGCACTCTACACCAATGCACTTTACTCTGTAAAACTCAACTCTGTCTTGCATTCTAAACCAATCCACTGTGCCACTCTAATTTGCTTTGCACCACTGCACTCTGTCACTGCACTCTACCCGCTATACTCCACTCTGCAGCATTGCACTCGGACATTGTTCTCTGCCACTGCACGGCACTACATTCTACTCTGCACCACTCTGTGGTACTCCACTCTGCCCAACTCTGTGCTACCCCACCCACTGCCCTCTGCATCACTCTGCACCAATATACGCCATCCTACTCTACTCCACTCTGCACCACTGCACACTATGCCTCTGCATGGTACTCAACTCTATTCCACTCTACTCTGCCCCGCAGCATTGTATGCCGCTATACTCTGCATCACTACGCCTTTGCACTTTACACCAGTCCACTCTATTCTATGGCAGTCCAGTGTATGACACTCTACACAACTCCACTCCAATAAAAGACACACTTTACCACTTCGCTCAACAACTCTTTGCCATTCCACTCTGACACTAACTTTTAGCCATACTAAAAAACAGCCACACATGTACAGCATGGCTAAAACAAATTGGCAAAGCCAAAAGCTCTTGCAGGCAAGTCCCATTAGCTTTGCCAGTGCTTGTTTCTAAAGATGTTTCGGTGGTAAATGGGGTTTGTAAACCTTAATGCTCGGTTGGATTTTTCTGAGACAATTTTCAAACTCTGTGAAGGAAAATTAAAGTAAAAACAGTCACCGCGACCGAAAGCAGCACACTGTGTGGTAAAATCGACATTCACATTCAAAATATAAGTGAGCATTTGTGCTTAAAGATTTAAAGAGTATGAAGGGTATTGAAAAATCGGTCTCAGTGAGCCGCTCCATACCAGAGTGTCAAACACGGTGCTCCCGTTTGGTGCTGTAGCTGCGGATGAGCCATATTTGTGGTAGTGTTGTCATGGTAACACATCCAAGTGCTGCCTCAAGGTCAATCATCAGTCATAGCCCACAGTGCTGGGATTTTTTTTCTTTGTTCAAGAAGCAGAAAAATCAACACCTAAAAGATAGCATTCAGGTAGCGAGTATTTGCTGCAGTGCTTAATACTGGTGGGTAAGAATACGAATTAAAACATTCCTAATTAATAAAGGAGCCTGTTTTCTTCTGGGCTCCATTGACTGATCATTTGTGATTGGAACCATTGGATATAATGAAGCTCTTTTTCTCCACTTGCCACACATCGTCTCGACGAACGAATATTCTCACGTTTCTCATTGCAACTGGCCTTGGATGTCTTCGAAATTGCATGTTAATGACTAGGGCGTTCGAACTATGGGCCATATGTACGAACACTTTTTCCCATAAACACAGAATGGGTAAAAACCTTTGCTACATCTGGTCCTATATCTTCAAATTCGAGATTTTTGTTACTCTGTTAAAAATGGCCCCCGAACCAGTAATACCATATCTTTAAACTGATCGTTTTAAGTGACATACTGGACAGAAACATATTTATATATGGTAGAGCAGCACCAAAACAGGGTTCTCCTTCAGTCGCACACATGCCTAAATGTGGCAAATGGCACAGTACCTTATTCATTAAAAACTATTGAACAGGCAAAGTTTCAACCCAACTGCATTGCTGAGGTGTGTTGAAGCTTGATGTCCTCGTTGAGTTTTGGCATGGCCACTAGACGCTTTCATCTTTCCGGTGTTCCTCCGTTGAGGAACATACAGTCCCATCAAACAGTATCAAGTGCTATGTAATACAAGCTACAATTGCAATAAAACATTGATGTACGTAAATTATACTGCATTGTTGGTAATGGTTATTTTATGTTAGTTATACCGTTCCACACCTGTTTTCATGCATGACCTATGAATTTTGTTCAAAACTGTTTTCTCGACGTATTTGTCACATAAATACGTTTCCAACTCCCTGTGTTAGCTGTAGCGTTTGAGAGTGCACTAGCCCCCATTTTAAGACTAGTACCATGTTTTTAATGTTTTCCCTAAAGGTGTTGTAAATCCTGGTCTAATTCCTGGGTTGTGCTGTATTTTATTAAGCATTTAGGTGAGCATCCCAAATAGGTAGGTAAATTACTGTAAAAAAATGTTGGATGATCAGGTCCATAAAAACAAGTTTGGCCGTTGTAATGTGCTTTGTTTGAAAGAGGATATTGAGTGAGAGCATATAAGTAGATTTAATGCACAAGCTTTAACGTACACCTTAGAGCCAGAAAGTAAGCTGTTATGCACCAGTGCTGCAATGTAAAATGATGGACCCACCATGCACAGTAAGGGGAGAGGCCCCTGAAATATTCCATACCCTGCAAAAATGCTCAAACCTTAGGTTGAATGAGGCCCGCTAGGGGTTGTGGGCCCTGTTGCACTGCAGGGGTCTGTTAGGGTCCCGTAATTTCTAATGCACTCAGCATAGACTGTATCTCGGGAGATGTTGGCGAAAAGTAGATTGGCTTTTACAGGGGAGGGGATACGACTGATATTTTCTAGGTTGAGGCAAGTGATAGCCTTAAGTAAAATGCTGGAGTATTCAGTCTGACCAACGGGCATAAACACTACATTTTCTTTAGTTGGCTACGAGTGACTATGCTAAAAGTTTCCTTTCTGTTAAATGAATGGTCAAACAATTGTTCTTCTACGTTGGAAGGGACAGTGTGTAGTGTGCATGTTGACTTGCGCCTTGGCAAAAAGATATTACACTTAAGATTTCTGGGATCACACTTGATAGGAGCAACCTTATTGTGACAAGTTATTTCAGCGCATACACTAATTTCCTGTGAGATTATGAACTAAATGTTGTGAATAAGGATATATTTTATGTCTGAAGTCTATTGGCATTCCCCAAAATATATTTGTTACATCTGTTTGCAGTTAGCTTTTGCTTAGTTTGTGCTTTAATAGCACTATGTCATTGTATAACTAACGATACTGGAGAAGACTGGTAGGCCCAAGTGCCACCTAATGTCCTTGCCAAGACAACCATTGCGAAGCCTGCAGGTCTCACTTTTAGGACCTGTTGGCTTTGCTATGCCTTTTAGCTATGCTATACAACATCGGCAAGATGATGTTTAGCATGATGAAAAGTTAGGAAAAAAGGTTAGACCCGCATGATTTTCTGGGTGTGTTTGCACATGCTGCAAGCACTGTGTTTTTTCTGTCTACCAATTAAAGATGGATTGGTGGTTAAAAAATATTGTAGCTCGAGGTCTTTTAAGGTGGATGGACCTGAAGAGATTTGTTGCTAGATCGCTGTATAAAAAAAAAAAAAATAATAAAGATCATCTGTGGCGCCAAAATGAAGCACATGGAAGGTTTAAGCAGCTCTCGAAAGAGGCGAACAAGAAAGGAACACTATGTGAAGCACACAAGGGTCAGCATAAGACATGGTGCAGGGAGAAGGAAATGGGTGAGAGAGCAACACAGAGTAAGGGGGAGAGAAAGAAAGGAGACATACTGAAAACATACATTCTCATGAAATGCTTAACCAAAAAGAAAAACGTAGGTTCAAATTTACCAACCAAAGCCCTTGGTAAGAAAAAGCACGAAAACAGACAGACAATGTGGAAAATCACTACCAGCCTTTAACACCGCACTGTCTAATGCTACGATCAAGTCAATAGGCAGAATGAAGCGAAGGCTAAACTGAATACCAAATGGAGTCTGTAACTGGTGAACACTGGACAGCTAAGCCAGGTGCTAAGTGGTGCAACACTAAGTCAGTGGTCAAAATATACATTTCACTACAGCGACGCTCGCGGGGGGATAAAAACAGAATAAAAAAAATAATAAACACTTTCCTTGCTCACTGCCGCTGCAACGCTCCTAAGTCCTTGAATGCAGGCAAAGGCTCCCAGCCTGCCCTGCGGCCAATCCTGATACCTCTCAAGGCAGCATCAGGATTGTCTGGGAGCGCCTACTGTGTTGCTGGGCTTTAGAGAGCCTACTGTGCGTGTGTGTTTGGCCGGCCAGAGACGGTCTGCCAAACACACTTACCCTCTGAGGAGGAGTCCTGTACACTCCCCCTTACTGCTCGGAGCCGCCCCTACTTAAAGGGTGAGACAAATACATGGAAAGCAAGCCCTCACATTCTAATGAATGCAAAGCAAGCCAATGAGTGACACTGCCAACTAATGGTAAGCAATGGGCGTGTTCTACGCCGACTGTAATCTGACAATAGGATTTTTCGTAAATGAAACAGCATTTGCTTTTTGGTAGACTAGACTTAAATAGCATGAGAGGATTGCCTGTGACTGTCGTGTCTGAGTGCACTTTGTTAAAAACATGACATTTTATATTTGTTCTGCCATTGATGGAATTGTCATCAATGGAAGCCATGTCAGAGGGGTAATTTGCACGGAATGGTACTTTATTTTACCCTTTGTCATAAAAAAAAGTACTACCTGACTTTTTGCTAACATTAAATGTTTTCGGGCCTCTTCCCTCTTTCTCATCCCTCAGTAATTCTGGGTACCTCCTTAGTGCTGAATACCTTGTACTTGCTCCACACGACAACCATTCTATTTTTTTTTTTTAACATACCACCCCCTAAATGTAACTCTGCATTGTCCAAAGCATGACAGGTACATAAAACAAGTTAATTACTTGAAGTAACTTAAGCCTTGCTCTCTGAATTATAGAATAACAAAAAACATCTCAACATTTACTCTACCTGACGTCTGTGTGCTTGTTGGTGACTCATCTATGCATCGTAATTCCACCTGTTTTCTTCCTAACCCTTATTCCCTGCTCATCTACCTTGTCTAACTCATCCAACTTTCTACTGCTCTGTATAGCTGCGATCTGCCTATCCAATCTGTGTTCCTCTTTTTACTCGCCCCCATCTATCACACCTTTATACAGTATCACAATCTCACAAGCTTTATTTCCCGACTAGTCCACCACATCTCTCTCTACCCTGATTTGTGGCAGTGTTGTCACTTACCACTCTCTTTGTAACTTCCCCCTTTTTCTTGTGCCTGCTTTTTCTTTAAGCCTGCTCTTCCCACACTTTCCTGACTCTGCTTTCCCCCTCCTGTGCTTTCCCTGCCACCCCCACTCCTTACCTGCATCTCTGTCACATGCCTTCTCCTGCCTCCTATGTCCTGCCCTTACCTATCCCCGCCCTCTACTCCCCCTGTTCTCCCCTCCCTCCCAGGGCCTGCTGCAGGCTCCAGCTCCCACTTACCTGGACTGATCCTCAGAAGAGTCTAAGGCCTTTTCGGACCTGGCCTGCTGCTTCGAGGCCCTGCCTTGTTCTTGCACTCCTTCTCTCTTGCTCTCTCTTCTCATTTCTCTTGCCCTTCTCTTTGCTTTTTCTCTTATTGTGCCCACTTTCCACTCTGTGGCCCTCTCTTTGGGCCCCTTTTTCCACACTCTACTCTCTCCTTATGCCCGATTTCCACTCTCTACTCTCTTTATGCCTCTTTTTTCCATTTTTCTTGTGCCCACTTTTACTTTGAGCCTATTAATCCCATTCTTTCATGCCTAGCCCTGCGCTTTCCTGTCTGCACCCACTCCTTACCTGCATTTGTCCCATGCCTTTTCCTGCCTCCTGTGCCCATCCCGTCCCTCACCCCCCTTTCTTCCCCTCTGCTGGGACCTACTTAATGGGGGCTGCTGCGTGACAGCGCCAAAGGCAAGTCCATGTGTGCCAGTCTGAGCCTGGACCACACCCAGCACCACATACCCTGGTCCGACCGAATGCCACCTCTGCACAGCCTGCATGCACTCCACACCAGTCCCACCACATCAGCTGCTTCCAAGCCTCACCACACTTCTTGGTAGGACCTTTTTCATAAATTCACTGCCACTTAATCTGCATCAACATGCACTCCCCATACGCCACACAGATCTGGTCTGGCACACATGTTCTCTCAGCAGACATGCCACTGAGATCTGGGACACCATCGAGATTCACTCCCCAGACATCATCTTCCTGAAGGAGAGCTAGCTAAAACCCACATCTGCATCCAGCATCGTCACAGCCATTACACCGGGCTACATGATCTCCCACCAGCACAGACTGAACAAAAAGGACTCCATCATGCACAAGGACTTGATCACCTGCACCACCTCCACCAATGAGGACCCAATCTTCATTGAACACCTGCACTTCTGATTTGAGATTGGCAGTCACCCTCCATCAAAGGCACCATAGGTTACTGACCGCCTTGTCCATGCACTAATGCCAGCAATCTCCTCCTAGACTACATCACCCCCGTTGCCATCAGCTCAAACAAATAAATCCTACTCGGCAACCTCAGCTTCCATCGCAAAGACCGAAAAGATCCCAACTCCATGGCACTACTTGAGAGCTTCAGCAGCCTAGGACTCACCCAGATCATCCAGGACCTCACTCACAGCACTGCATACAACCTAGACCCCATCTTCACAGTCAGCAAGTAGGTCATATTCAGCCACCGCACTCTGCTCACCTGGACAGACCACTCCATTGTCCACTTCTTCATCGACACCCCAACCCCCTCTGCCAAGACTACCTACGACCTCAGTCGTAGCTAGAACAAGATAAGACAGACTGGAGCACCACCCTCATTTCCCACCATCCAAACTTAGTTGGTGACCTGCATGCCAACATCAAAGCCTTTAATAACGTAATCACTGCCAGCGCAGACACCCTAGCCCCACGAAGAACGTCAGACACTTAAGATCCAAGGCACGATCCAGCAAGTACACCAAAGATCTCAAACTCTAAACAGCTGGAGAGCAAATGGAGAACCATTCAGGACACCACCCTAAGAAACACAAGTCCACGCTCATGAAATGCCAGACCCAACTAAACAACGCAAGAAAAACACCTTCTCAGACTGGAAAACAGCACCAACAACTCCAAAGAGCGTTTTAATATCACTAAATAATTTTTCAGTGCCACAGCCTCCAACTCCATCACCCATTTGCAAGACCTCTGCGACAACGTCAAATTTCAGCCACAACAAAATCCTCAACTTATACACTAATTTCAACCCCCAACTCAAGATACAAGAATTCATCAACCAGCTGCCCACCACCTCCAGAATGGACTACCAGATCAGTCTGGAAATCTGTCACTCCATAACACACTGAAATCATAGGAACAATCCACTCATGGTGGGGGCAGAGGTTATAGGGGCACCAGTCTTCTGCCTAGGAGTAACACTAATTAGCTCCCACCTCACCAACATCAACACCTCCTTCCAAAGTAGAACCTTTCTGGACCACTGGAAACATGCAGAAACCACAGCTTTCCTGAAAATACCCATGGCAAACCCAAAAGGGCTCACCTTCTACAGGCCCGTCTCACTCTTGTCCCTCCCCTCCAAAGCCATGGAGCAAGCTATCAACAAACAACTTTCCAACCATATTGAATACCGCCACATACTAGACATCTCGCAGTCTGGATTCTGCAAAAAAACACAGCATGAAAACCGCTCTCATTGCAGCAACTGACGACATCAGGACCATCAAGGACCAAGGAGAAACCACTGCTTTCATAATACTCTGCCTCTCCTCAGCCTTCAACACCATCTCATACAGCACCCTTCTCACAAGTCTCCACAACTCCTGAATGCATGGTCCCACCCTGAGCTGGCCATCCTTCTTTCTCCCCTACAGGACCCAGCAAATCTGATTCCTGACAGTTACAAGGTAAGTCACTGGATCCGAAATCGTTTGGTAAGTCTTTTATTATACAGCATCCACAACAGTGTCAGCTGCTTACTCTCTGCTTCCTTCCACTTTCAACCGTCCCTCCAAGAATCCTCAGGACATCTCCCTTCTATTCTCTGACATCATCGATCCAATGATGTCAGAGACCAGCCAAGTCCACAACACATCTCCCTCCCATAGAAATAGTAAATAACTTAACTATATTTCAATAACATTTATAAACATATTGACATAAAGAATACAAAGAAAGAAATGGAAATCAACACAATGCAACAAATATTGGGCTCATTGGCAAAGTGTAGCTAAAGCTAATGCAACTGAAATAAAAATGGAATAACTACAAATAATCAATATATGAGCAATATGTAATCACACACCCAATGTTACTGTCACAGCTTCCTTAATGTGTAAAATTCTCTAAATATTTGGGAGTTGTTTTAATCCTTACACTCCTCCTAATCTTCTCTCCAGAATCAGTATCAGATCCACCAATATTTTCCTCCTTGTACATTCCCTCAGTCATTGGTCTGTCATTCACACATTTGGCTACGCGCAACATGCTCCACACACCACCCCCTTCCAACTGGTGAATCCCTAATCTCCCTATCAGCTAACAACCACAAGGGGTTAAGTTTAGAACCTGCCAATCCCCCTCTCAATATTTTAAAGGGGGACATACCTGTAACAGCATTAGGAGCATTCCTGTGAGCCCATAATTTCTCCCTAAGGACCGTTTTTAAAGGGATACAATTGTCCATGGCAGTCTGTGCACTAGCTACCACCAACTGGTTCATCTTTTCAACCAGCCCATTGGCTTGGGGGAATATAAAGTGGTGTGAGAGTGAGATATAGCCAAATTAAGAAGATTCTTCATTTCCAGTGAAGTAAATTGCACACCATTATCAGTGACTATCACTTTCGGAATACCCTCTCCTGCAAAAACATCAGTTAAGAACTCTGACAACTTTAGTGGTGATAGCACTCACACAACTAGCAGTGACCCACTTGCACATATAATCAACTAATACAATTGCAAATCTCTCATTGTGAGGTAGAGTTTCAAACGGTCCCACCATATCTAATCCAAGTTTGCGCCATGGTTCATGAGGAACACAAACCGGGGATAAAGGAACAGTTCTTACACTTTTGGATTTATCACTTCTTGCACAATACATACAATTTTTTACGACTGCCTCAACCTGTCTATCTAGGCCCGGCCACCAGTAACATTCTCTGACACTAACTTTGGTTAAGTTCCTGCCTAAATGTCCCTCATGAGCTAAATTGACCAGTCTCTCGTACAACCCAACTGGAGGAACCAACCTATCACATCTGTACAGATCATTTCCAACAATACTCAATTCATCTTTGACATTCCAAAATGCTTTAACACCATCTGGACAGTTACATAAATCAGGCCAACCCCTCAACATATTCAGAAACCAGTATGTGAACGGTGTCTCGTTCACATTCTGACTTTCATCTATGCTTATCAATAGCTGGTTCTTCAATCCACAAAATTGGAATCTGATCATCCGTAGTATGGTCCATCAAAGGTAATCTAGAAAGGAAATCTGCTGGAATGTTTTCTTTCCCTGGTAGGTATTCCACATGGAAATTATATTCCATTAGATCTTCTACCCAACGTCTGATACGTGGAGTTGTGTTTTCTATATTAAGGCACGAAAACATCTGCACCAAAGGCCTGTGATCACTTCTAAGTACAAACGGTAACCCCCATAGGTAGTACTTAAAATGGTTAACGGCCCAATTGCATGCCAAAGCTTCCCGTTCTATTACTGAATAGCGTACTTCTGCCTCTCTAAGGGAACGAGAGGCAAAAGCCACAACTCTCTTCACCATCAACCAACTGTGAGAGAACTGCACCCAAACCCTTAAGGCTAGCATCCGTGGACAGCAAGGTTTTCCTCCTGGTATCAAAATGGCCCATTGTAGACATCTCTCCAATTCTTGATTTAACAATGTTAAAAGCCTCTTCACACTCCGAGGACCACATAAAATCCACACCTTTCTTTAACATGGCTCTTAAAGGTTGTACTACACTCGCAAAGTTTCTAATAAACTTCAAGTAGTATTCTGTTAGACCAAGAAATGAGCGTACTTGATCTCTGTCAGAAGGAGTGGGCATTGATATGATAGATTTGGCCAGTGTCACTTTAGCTTTGATACCATCGCCAGAAATGGTGTGCCCCAGTTAGGAAACTGTACCAACCTTGAACTTGCACTTTTCCTTCTTTAAGGTTAACCCTTTTTCCTTTAATCTACTCAAAACTGCTCTGAGAGCAATGTCATGCTCCTCTTCATCTTCACTATAAATTAGCATATCATCTTAAAAGAATAGGACAGAACTCAAACCCTTAAGCACTTCTTTCATTATTCTTTGAAAGCACGCAGCAGCCGACGCTAAGCCAAATGGCATTCTAATAAACCTAAAAGCTCCCAAAGGCGTAAGAAAAGAAGTCAAGTGTCTTGAGTCCTCATGAAGTAAGATTTGATGGTAGGCCGCCGATAGATCTAACACACTAAATACCTTGGCCTGTGAAAGCATGGTTAAGGTTTCATTAATGTTCGGCAAACGGCTGGCGATCTACCCATATGCACTGGTTGAGAGCTCAAGTCCACACACATTCTAATTTTAGAACCATTGCCCTTGGGAACTAAAACAATGGGAGGCAACCATTCCAAGCTTCAATTTCTTCTATAACTCCCAAACTCAGCAATCTGTTAAGCTCATCCTGCAATGGAGACAACATCAAATGAGGCACTTTTCTTACTTTATGTACTACTGGTTTAGCAGAGGATTTTAAAATGATTTTATGCTTGAAATCTGCCAACAGCCCCAATTTGTCACTGAACACTTCGGGAAATTCATTCACAATTGAAGCATCATTTCCTATTTCAACTTCCACCAACCCACCAGGCAACTATGCTCAGCCTCACTCCACCTTGCGCAAATGCCCTGCATCCACAGGAGCAAAGCAGAAGAACACACCTTCTGCATCGCCACTAAAACCTAGCGCAACCTTCCACACTACATGTAAATGTAAATTAGCACTTGTATAGCGCACTACTCACCCGTTAGGGTCTCAAGGCGCTGTACTCATACCGCTATGGAACCCCTCCTGGCTTTTCCCTGTGAGGCGCCCACTCCTGAGCACCCCCAGGGTGAAGCCAGGCATCCAAGCGCTGTTGGGGCCGTTGTGAAGATTAAGCAAGCCATTGCCCAGAGTTGCTGAGTGGGACCCATGAATTAGATTAGGCACCGAGGCGAGAATTATCTGGTCAAGGGGAATTTAGCCCAAGACCTGCCGAAGCGGGACTTGAACCCTGGTCTTGAGCCAGATCTCTGCTTCAGGGTCTGCCGCTCTAACCATTGAGCCACACTTCTCCACTACATCAGTACCTCCCCATCCCTTCTCGAATTCCGCAAGAAACTGAAGACCTGGCTATTGAATTATCAGCCTGCTCATCTATTCCAGCACCTTGATACCCCTTGGGTGATGTGTATTTGTAGAGCGCGCATACCATAACATTTGTTAGCGTATATCGGTCGCTCGTCCTTCTGCTCCCTCCTGTTTGCCTTCAAAGTCCTTGATCCATCTGTCACATCTTTCTTTCTCTGTTACTGGCTCTTTTCCATCAACTGACTGACTCCTCCATTAGCTTTTCACCCCTTACATTATACCTCAACCATCTCTCTGCCACGCCCCGTGATATTCCCTTCTTCCTTCTAATCCTAGACTTGGGCCCTGTACATCTCCCATATTGTACCTCAATTAACCTCTCCTCTTCTGGCTTTTAAGTGCAGTTACTTACTGTTACCATTTGTTAAAAATACATAGAGAGGACTTTAGCTCTGCCCCGAGGAGTATTTATACCTTAATGCTATTGGTTTTAGGAAGTGCTGCTGTTGGAATGTATAGGGGGCATACTTTATATCTGAATATACACTGTCATCACACTGTAAGTTGCTGAAAGTATAGTCAGTCATAACACCGTTAGTAGTCTATCTCCTGTATGCACTCTACACAGAAAGCAATATTTGTTTCTACTTATTTGACCAACCTTTGCAAAGCAAATATGTCATATGAGGCATAACTTTAGGGTCTGTTGGTGCTTAAATGTGCCAGCACATTAAACCAGACATACTGGCTTTTCTATTGCTTGTCAGGTTGTTCTCTCCTTCCACTTAGCAGATCTGGAGCTAAGGTAGGCCAAAAAACTTTACAGTTACAGTGAAAAAGTATGGAGGAGGGGTGCATTCATATCAAGTGAATTACTTACAAAAAAACACACGTAATATGAACATTCTAGGTGCATTCTCCATTGTCATTGTTTCAATGAGCTACCACTTGTGAATGGATAGAGATATTCGGTTACAAAATCAGAGGGTTATAACTAGGGGTAGGTGAAAAAATCCACTCCGCTGGTGGATTTTGCAGAGTTTTGTTAAGGAGTTCCGGTAAAACTCCGCCAACCTCTGTGTGGTGAGGGTTTTTTTTTTTTTTTTTTTTTTTTTTTTTTTGCACGCACCTCGCCAATGTTAAGTTTGTGAGGGAGAATCTGCATCCCCCTACCGCAGTTGAGTGCTAGAACATCACCCGGTGAGATTTTTCAATGCAGGAAGCCGCGACTGTTCGCATTGAGAAAGCTGTGGCTTCAATAGAAAAGCTACTCGAGTGGCAAAAAGAAGCAGTGCTGTCTTTCGCCCTGGGTTGCAGATCGTGCTGATTTTTGCAGTGTGGAACATGGTGCTAAAATTCAGCTCACGCAGCATGCCCATATTCCACCTGCTTGAGGAACTCCGCAAAATCTGGCAGAGTTTTTATGTAGCTCCACGGAGTGGAATTCCGTGAGTTCCGCACAGGCCTAGATATAACTACTTGAGCCCTATATGCATAATTTTATTTGTTATGACCCATGGTAAACGTTCTTTTGCGACACAGGTTTAGACCTGGGTGCGACAGAAAATATTGTTCCTGTAACCCACGTTTTTACGTCTAAGTACCAAAACGGTTTGTCTTTGCCAGTGATTACCAAACTGATAATATACCAGTGACCTTCTCTATATTTTGTATATCTCATCTGTTCCTCAACCCTGCTCTGTAAGCTTGTACAGTGGCACAGACATTGAAGGGAAGTTTTAAAGTATTGTAGCCCACGTACCTTGTCTGTCAACTATAAAACGGTAAATAAAATGAATAGTGCAGAGTCTTCATTGTGAATAATGTACCGCCGCATACCCAGAGTTAGACCAGGTTTTCATTGCACAGATAACTTCGTACAGTGAGCTAACCTGTTTTCTTGTTTGCACATCGGAATAGCAATCCGGCCATGGTTTATTTAAATAGGGCTTTTGAAAACCCCAATGTGAATTGAACCACTAGGAACTGAAGTGCATGATTGTAGACTGGCAAATATTAAAGTACACGGAATTGGCTCCAGTTACTGTGTACTAATTTGAACTGAGCTTTAGCGAACACCTTTTCAACGTGCAGCAATTGCATGAGAGAAGTTGTTGTTCAGGTTTTCCCCCCTACTTCAGTGTTGTATTTATCTTTTCCTATCCTGTTCTCAAGGAAGTAGCATATTTTGTTCTCTGGTGTACTCATTTCACAAATAATGATAAACAAGTTAGTGTTATAGCCAAAGTTGAAATTCTGCTAGCGAAAGTTTGTGGCGTTCATGTCGTAACTTCACAAATGCGTAGTTTGTGTTTTCAAACAACTTTATTGATTTGATCATGTCCTAAACTGTGCTGGGCATATGACTGACGTGTTTCCGTGGTCACAACTGCACCTTCCATTTGCATATTCTCAACACTGCCCACACACCTAACAAGCTCGGCTATTCCTCCTAATTGGATGTCACCAAAAGGTTACAGGGACGTTCCAGTTAGGTTCTGAAATTACTGGCGAAAAACATAGACATTTAGCAGCTATAGTTAACTCAAGATTTCCAGAAACTATAACTTATGCTTTCGCCATGCCCAACTAATTACCCACCATATAACCTCATTGATGACCTCTTCTATGGCATCATTGATATCACTGCAACATTTGCAATAAAAATATTAAGAAAACTGTGCATGGCGAGAGCGTGAGTTATAGTTACTTGAGATAACTTTAACTGCTGAATTTCAGTAGTTTTGTGCGAGTAAACTCAGAACCGAACTATAATGTTCCCGTAACCTTCTTTTTTTTTTTTTTTTTTTTACATAAATTTATTCAATTACTTTATGTTAATCCACCCACTCCATGCACTGCCTTCGGCCTTCCGTGGTGGGGGTTGGCTACAGGACCTAGCCTGTGGACAACACCCTATAACAACCCAACCCTGCACCACTCACAAAGTGCTACTTTGTTTGGTGGAGGTGTTTATATTTCTGTGCATCAAGAACACATCTCCAATGTGAGTGTAAAAACAATGTCTTTGTAAGGACCCAGAGACCACCAGTATTCTATCATTCCTGGCAGTTGCTTCAGTTCTTTTTTCCAGCTCTTGGTGACAGGATCTTGGAGCACTGAGCTCAGCCTTTTTGACTTTTTTTCTCTTCAAAAATCTTAAGTAGCTTTTTCTAACAACTGTTGAATTCGATGGTTTTCAACTGTCTTAAGTTTTCTGTATTTTTCTGGTATTTAGTCAAGTTTAATATCATCTTTATTTGACAAGTGTCCTGCCTGTTTGGGAAAGAAGGTCAAGTCCGATCCTTACGATGTCTGCATAATCAGCCTTCCTGAGAGATATGTTCCTGACAAATGCCCATACTGCAGGAAGTTCTCCAGGCCTACCCTGAGGGAAAGGGAGAAAACTTGCCTTCATTGCATGGAAGAGTGATGCAGGCGTAATCTAAAGGTGGGATTTCTGTAGAGCTAGGAGATGGTCCGTCCTCTACCAGGACTCTTTCACCTTCATCTAAGGATCCCAGGCGTGGAAAGTACAAGAAAAGGAGTTCAGCACAGAAACCAAGTTGCTCCAGGTTGACGTCAGGAATCACTAGACTATCTAGAACAACAAATGGTGGGGTTGTTCATATTTGTCATGCTCATTTTAATGATGATCACTGTATTATGTTAAATCTACGTTATTATCGCAGCTCATGCTTTTTATGCTAGGATGCAATTGCTTCAATATCTATATTGAAAACCAGCTCTTCGCCTTTCTTTGGCATGAGTAAGTCTGTGAGTAACTGTGCAAAAGGGGGGGTGATCTGTTAACCAAGACTTCGTTGAGGAGTCATTGTGTCAGATTTAGGTTGCCACCAATCACTATTGCCCTAATCGGGTGGGTTGACTCAGTCTCTCGCACTGTGCGGTGCTGTCTCCCTAAACACGCAGTCTTATTATTACAACAGGAGCCAGAAGACCAGGCGCTACCAATGTTGGTCAGGCACTTATTTTCCCTGAGGGAAAGGGAAAAAACTTGCCTCCATTGCATGGAAGAGTTATGCTGGCATAATCTGAAGGTGGGATGTCTGGAGAGCTAGGAGATGGTCTGTCCTCTACCAGTACTCTCACCTTCATCTGAGGATCCCAGGCGTGGAAAGTCCAAGAAAAGGAGTCCAGCACAGAAACAAAGTTGCTTCACGTCGACTTCGAGAAGATAGATGTAGAGACTAGGTATAGCAAGCACCAACTTGTTCTCCAGGGGTTGGGTTGACGTTGAAGAGGTGGAGATCGATGTTGCAACAGGGTAGGTTGACATCGAGGGAGACTACAACGTTGAGGCACAGCGTCGAGACACAGAGAAAACTCAACCTCTAGGAGTGTGTAGACATTGAGATGTAGGAGGAGATACACAGTGAGGAGTATGTTGACGTCAAACTCATGAAGGCAAACAGAAGAAAACAGTCATTTCTTCATCTCCTGACTCTGAATGCTCCAGAGTTTATTCTCCTTAAAGTCCGATAAGCCTACCAGATGCTCTTACTCCTCTACGGTAGCCTCCTCCACTGCACCTTCTCTGCCTTCTCCGCCGCCGCCACTTCCACCGGTGCCAGCACCACATCCTCTACCTTTTTTCTGAGGCGTATAGTTTCTCTGTGACAATCTGTGTTCAAATACTCGCCACCATTCGTGCCGTTCCAGACATCACAAAAGGTCTCGGAGTTTATCTCAACCATCCGTAACCACCACCACCACCATCATCATCATCATCATCATCATCAGCAGAAGCATGCATCTAGGTCTAGATCAACATCACATTCAAGATCTAGACATTTCTACTACTTCATCTCCTTTTCCAGCCCAGGAAGATACTCACCAACATTGTCTGACTCGCAACCAACATTTTCTCCAGTGGATAATATCACTACATTCCAGGAGGTCCTGGTGAGCGGAGCTGTGAATCTGAATATTCTGACGTTTGTTTCCGAAACCCTCCACATAGGTCATATTTGAGACGCTTCACCGCCGATCAGCATCAAAGCCTTTCCTTCCTTTCGTACTGCATCTGATGGAACCACCAATTGATCTTTTCCTCAGCGTAGCTTCAGCTAAAGCAGCTCAGTTGAGGCTACAGAAGAAATACAGGCCTCCAGAACAGGATGCACTCTTTCTGTGAGCCGACCCACACCCGGATTCTGCAGTCATAACTGCTAAGAGATATCACTGTATGACTCCTTTTTCTACTGTACCACTGGACAAGGAGAGTAAGAAACGTGACTCAGTGGGCCGCAAGGTATGTGGTACAGTTGCTACCACTATGAAGGCAGCTAGTGCATAGGCTCTTCTGGACAGGTATGACAGAGACTTATGGGACTCCGTAAAGAAATTTGCAGACAACCTTTCCAGAGATAAAAGGAAGAACGTCCTTGAGGTCAATGAGGGGATGATGTTCTCCAGTTAGATCAGTGCTGCGGCTGATTCGTCCTTGTTAGTGGCACACGAGTACTGTCACGGGGTGGCTTTGCGCTGACATTCATGGCCCTGTCTCACTGCCCTTAAGCACTAATCACAACAACGGACCCTTATTCTGCCATTGTCAGGATCCACACTCTTTGCCAGTCACATGGACGATGAGGTGGCCTGCATGAATTCTGAAATAGAGACCCTTAAGACAGTTGGCTTTGAAAAACAAAAGGAACACGTAGGCCCTAAAACCAAACCACCAGTGGTTTTCCCCTCAGGAGGTTCAAACCCCTCACTGGTACCAAGGTCAAAAGCAATCCCAAACAGGAGAGGCCTCTTGAGCAACAACAACGGCGACAATAGGCACCAATCCATGAATCTTTCCTCCCCCCTACTCCGTTACCCTCCCTGTAGGGGGAAGTATTTAATGTTTTCTGACAGTGGCAATCTATCACCAATGATGCCTGATTAATAATATTGTTCGAAGGGTATTGTCTGAGGTTCAGCTGTCCTCTGTCAAATTTATCACCAATACCATCCAATCACCATCTACAGATTCTGTGCTCCAAGATCAACATCCTTCTCCATATGCAGGCAGTGGATACTGTTCTTCCCAAACCAGAAGGCACTGGCATTTATTCCCAATAGTTTCTGGTAAAGAAGAAAGGCTCCCAAAACACGTTCAGACCCATTGTCGATTTGAAATTGGCTAACATGCGACTTTGACAAGAACAAAGTTTGAATGCTGGCACAGCATCAGATTTGTCGCCAGTTACATCAGGGAGACTGGCTTTGCACAATAGACCTCTAAGATGCATACTGTCATATACCAATAGCCAAGAAGAATTTCAACTTCTTGAGATTTGCCGTGGGTCAAAATCATTAAGTGCTTCTGTTTGGCCTGAAATCAGCCTCCAAAACTTTCTCGCAGTTCATGGCAGTGGTAGCTGTCCATCTCAGGAAGCATTGCGTTTTTGTCTACCCCTACCTAGATGTTTGACTCATCAAGGTGTTGACTCCTCAGCAAGCCCATCTGCACAAATGACCTCCAGTGATTAGGGCTGTATATCAATCCTAGCAAGTCAGCACCTACTCCTGTTGAGACACATTTGGGGGGCCTCCAACACCAGTCAAGCAAAGGTGTGTTCTTCAGAGGAGGGAGTATTCTCAATCCATCTGAAGTGACGATCTCTCATGAAAGCTTATCTCCCCATAGTGAGGATAGTATTCTCTCTTCTTGGATCGATGGCTTAATGCGTCTTTGTTACTCTGTATGCCATCTCCACATGCATCCTCTTTAGGAATGTCTTGAGGTTCCCCTGGGACCAACTTGCGGGCAATTTGGAGGACAAGATCACATTCCTCACCCATGCAATACACTTTCTGAAATGGTGGTGCTCTTCGAAGAATCTGCTTCAAGAGATGCAATTTCATCAGGATGTCCCTTCCCAGACCGTAACAGATGCCTCGTTACTAGGATGGGGCGCACACATGGATCAGCTCCCAATCCAAGGAACCTGAGCTATGAGAAAGATGACCTACCACACCAATCTCTTTGACCTTTGGGCAGTTCAACTGGCATTGAAGGATTTTCTCCCTTCCTTCAAGACTTATTCCCTGCTTGTTCAGACAGACAACATGACAAACAAGTACTACCTCAACAAGCAAGGGGAAACTAGGTCCATGTTTCTAACCATGAGGCCCAGACAATTTGGAAGTGGCTGTTAGCCAGAGACCTACTGATCATGGCAAGTTGCCTCCCATTTCCAAAATGTTCAAGCAGACTCACTAAGCGGAGTCTGCAGGAAAACCATGAATGCGTTCTGCATAACTTCTCAAAACATCTTCAGGCTGTGGAGCGCTCAACAAATCATCTTGTTCACCACTGCAGAAAACAGATGCCCAGACTTTGTCTGGTAGGTTCTTCCAGCCAGGGACACTGGGGAATGCTCTACGAATCAGCTGTTCCGCAGATTTCTTTATGCATTTCCTCAGATTCCCCTAGTCCCACCAGTTCTCATCAAACTGTCTTACTGAAGAGCCGGATTGATCTTGATTGTTCCAGAGTGGCCCCGTCAGTGGTGGTTCAGTGACCTTATTCACCGATCAGTGCGTTCACGTCTCAAGCTGCCGTGCAGACCAAATCTTCTCAAAAAATTTGGAGGCTAGATCGTTAACCCTAGTCTTTCCTCCTTGAATTTGGCAGCATGGCTTCTGAGTGAGCTAATTCAGTATGGACACCTCAGCCTTTCCCAAGAACGCATGAAGATTCCAAAAGAAGCTAGACAACCATCAAACACGTTCAGCATATTCATTCAAGAGGGAGCGATTTTGCATTTGATGTTCTCACAAGAACTTGGACTCAACCACCTGCCTAGATGTTATTTCATACTTAATTCATTTGGCCAAATCTGGCTTACAATTCCCTTCCATAAAAGTTTATTTGGCAGCTCCTGCTGCGTACAGAGATGTCCTTCGCAAACCTCTTATTTTGTTTTCAGAATTCCCCCTTATCAAGGATTTCTTAGAAGGATTGAAAAAGGCTTTCCCTCCTATTAGGCATCCTTCTCCCTGGGAGCTCAATGTAGTTTTCTCACGACTAATGCGGGACCCTTTTTAAACCCATTCACAAATAATCCTAGCAGCGTTTCTCTTGGGAAACTGCTTTCCTCGTAGCGATCACATCAGCACATAGCGTTAGCGAAATCAAGGTCTTGTGTTCTCACGAACAAAACAACATTCTCGTTTCAACAAGGTAGTGATGAGGACTCGCACAAAATTTCCTTCCAAAGGCATTTCAGACTCTTCATTCTCTAGACATTGGTCAAGTCCTTGAAGTTTTATTTGGACTAATCACAAGACATATATAAATGGGATCCACACAGGTCTAGCTACTTCCAAACAATTCATCTCCTGATGGATAATATCTTGCATCCTATTATGCTACTAAAAAGCTAATAGGAATTTGTCCTCTAGGCATAAAGCTCATTCTACTGGGGGAAAGGGGCTTTTGCAAATTTTATGAGAAATGTCTCTGTAACCTAAATTTGCAAAGCAGCCTTATGGAGTGCTGTTCACACATTTTCTGAACATTATTTGGTTGCGGATGCTCAAGTAGGACAGGCCTTGCTCAGAAATGTGTTTGCTTTATCTGTTTGCTATAGTTGCCTGATTGTTCCTCTTTCTTTTCCACCTCTTGGTGGGGATAGGCTAGCTACTCTAGTCACTGCTTTGACTATCAATGGAGATCCCCGGAGATGGAAGGAATGCTTTCCTACCTATAAATCCAGTTCTCTATCTGGGGAATCTCCACTGAAGTCATAAGCAACCCTCCTCTTCCCTGGTGGAGATGACGGGAGCGATTATTGGACCTATTCGTCACTGCCATATTTCATCAAAAAGAACTGAAGCAACTGTCACCTGCTAGGCATGATAGGCACAGATGTTTTTACACTCTCAGAATTGCGGCCTGAAGGCATACACTGCCCTTATACCCTTCATCTCTCTACTTTACTAAAAAAGGGTTTGTGAAAGAGATGTAATCTCTCTATGAAAGTATTTGGCTTTTAATTTACACGAATAGGGGTTTCTTTACTCTTTTTAGTGTAATCTAAAGCATTTTGCCATTGTAGCCTTCTTTATAGGCTGCATAGTGTTCTTATTCTAAGTGTTTCTACAGACCTTCCTGAAGTGAACATCTACACATAAGAAGACATACTATGGAAAAGTGCTCTGGGATCCCTGCATGTGGGCGGGCCTATTCAGCGCTTATGATTTACTGGAGATTACCCTGATAGAGAACAGGGATTACAGGTAAGAATCCATTCCTTACCTGTCCTTCACTTTGGTCTTCATATGTAGTACAGTCCTACTAAAAGCAAGGATGCCCACAGAATAAACTAGACTGCATATGTAAAGTTTCAGAATTACTCCATGAACAACAAGACACCTCGATGCCCACATGATTATGTAAACCAATAAATACAGAACAAATATAGATAAAAAGAAATACATCACATTAAATCTGATTGGCACTCTGTAGTTGGTGTTCCCAAAGATAGGAATTCCTTAGATATTAGCCCCCTAATAACTTTCCACCTGTTTGATGAATCACCACAAACATTTCCAGACCTTTAGCATTTTCTACATTTGAAGAGAGTGCTAATTTTTTGGGTGCATTGTTAAGGGGGTTCCAAAACATGTTTTTCCACTGAGTTTTCCATGGATGGTTGTCTTTGGCGTAGTCTGAAAATGATGTAATGGATTTACATTAAATTTGGCAGGATTATATATTATGGTGCAGAGATTATGCTTCTTTGGTGCTGCAGTACGATATTTTAAAGTTATAAAATATTTAAACTTGGTGATATCGGTCACTGCGGTACTATTTCAGAATTTCACAGCATTTGGGCTACTTGACTTTCCAATACTGTACAACACTGTACTCCAATTTGACACTTTACTTGAGTGTATGCTACTCCACTGTGCTGCACTCGAGACCACTAAAGTCTACAACACGCCACTGAACTCTGACATTATCCTCCGCTGTACACTAAACCACTCCAGTATACTCCACACCACTGTACCATACTTCGCTCTTTCGCTCCACTGTCGGATACTCTACTCCAGTGTAAGCAACTATACTCTACAGCACTGTACTATTCCATGACACACTACTCTACTTTATGTCACTCTACTACAGTGTTTGACACTCAACATGACACTCAATTTCTCTCTGATACACCACTCCACTGTATGAAGTGGCACTCCACTCTGATATTCTACAATATTCTCCTCCACTGTACTTGACTCCACTCCACTTAAAGATACTCTACTCCGACATTCTGCTTCACCCTATGACACTCTAAAAAAACCTCTCATCCACTGACAGTCTGCAATGCCCTGCTGTACTGTTTGGAGCAGCGAGTTTTACTGCGCAATGATGTCAGTCTACGATACTTGACTCCACTACATGAGACACCCCGCAATGCACTATATAACCCTGTACTACACTGTATGAGATGATACTCCACTCCAATTTATTCTAATCTACAATATTCCACTCAATGACCATAGACTTTAGAACACGCTCCTCGGCAGTACTGTACGACACTCCACATAACTCTCCACTAGAGACACTGGACTCGACGATTTGAAACACGTTTTTATAAGATTGTTTTTAAAAAAACATTGAAATTCAATGTAAAAAGTAAGTTAAAGCTTAATTATTGTTAGGAAAATTTATTTTCCCTATACAAAGTTTAAACTACACAAATTTTAAAAATTCTAAAGTTAGTTAGAACTTTCATTTACAATTTATCTCCCACCTTCCAAATAATATTATTAATTGACCTCATTACACACTATTTTGCAGCACACATCTTTTCTGGATTCACATGTTGTGCTTTATTCCACCATCTAGTGGCTGGGGCCGTAATTCAAGTAGTAGTAGTCCTTTATCTTTTTCTACCCCACCCCTGTTTTTTTTTTTTTTTTTTTTTTTTTCTTGACCGCGTCCACCATTTGGTGCCTGGATCCTTCTTTTGTGACGTCAGGATAAGCATCAAGAGTGTAACTTGTGTTTACCACTCAACCACAACACAGTTGATTGTGAGGCCTGTGCAAACTTTAAGACTAAAACTTTAATAGTGAGAGACAAACAAAGGCAGACACTGCAATACGCAGGGGCAAGAACAACTCCATCCCTAGAGGACTTGGGACTTTCCAGTGACGGAAAAGAAAATGTTGCCAAGAGAGCTGAAAGAAGGATTGGGCGGTGAGTTATCCATCGTCGATGTCAAAAAGGAAGTCCAAAAACAATCAGTGACTTCATAAAAAAACTGTTTTGGCGGAGTTGGAGTCAAACACCTGACTCTAAAAGTAAAAAGGGGCCTTAACGTCTAAAAAAAAAAAAAATGGTTGACTGAGAGCAAGACAAGGAACCCCTCTGGTCCCAGGCAAGGGATACCGCAGGTGCTGGAACTCACAAAAAGACGTGGAAAGACTATTGGAGTTGAGGAGAAGAAAATACAGATTGAACCTGAGAAGCTTTGACTGCCAGGGATGAAAAGAAGGGACAAATACAAAAAGAAAATCTAAAGAACCCCCAGTCAAGAGGTTTCTAAGTCGAAAAAGTCCTCCTCAGTTCTCGACATGAAGGCAAAAGCTGCCAAAACTGAAAGGAAGACGACCATCTGGAAGCGGAAATGGCAGCAGTTTTACTGGGTGAAGAAAAAAGAAAAGAAAAAAAACAGGATTTCGACGAATCCCTTCAGGAATTTCAAATTCAACACAAGCCACCAAGACCGGAAGATAGTGGATTGGGGGAACTGAAGAGCTAGAACCTCAAACAAAACCAGAGCCACAATAAGAACTAGACCAGGAGTTCTTCTATGAAGAAGATCCAGAACATGTAGCAATGGAAGTGTTACAGGAAGGATCAGAGTACACTAGAACCAATGGCAGGACATTGAGACAGATTCCCCTTAAAAGGGAATTGACACCTACCCATCAAGAGATTTATCCCCTGACGACATTGCTATATATAATCAGCTTATTGTTAAAGCAGCTGAAAAATATGGGGTTCAACTAGAGGAAAAGAAGGTTCAGTCCTGCTTCTCACTTGAAACACTAATACCCTCACAAACCAAAAAATAGTTTCTGCAAATGATTCCCAGCCTTCTAGACCAAGGGAAAGGGGCAATTAAAGAATCCACTAATTGCAGAGCTTGTAGCCTCTAGAGGTGAAAAGAAGTATAGACACTCCTCAGAAGAGCCTATGTACGTTAAGGGAACTGTTTAAGCTGATTCTATTATTGTAGACACTGCAAGAAAAGGGCCAATATTTCCACAACTTCTGGCCCTCCCTAGCTAAGGAAAGCAAGGAAACCGATCTGGTGGGAAGAAAATTTGAGCGAGGATGGCAAATCTGTTGAGAATTTCAAACTCCACTGCTCTGTTAAATCAATATGTCTATCGGCAGTGTAACAAAATGGCAGAGCCCGTGAAGCATCTACCAGGGCAGTACAGAAAAAGGGCTGTGATACTGACTGAGGAAGGTATAAATATTGCCATTGCTTGTCTCAAATTAGGTCTGGATGTGGCAGACACAGCTAGTCACCTAATGATGGCTGGAACAACTTTGCAATGTCATGCTTGGCTAAGGGTGTTTGTGTTTAAACCTAAAGTACAGGCAAATATTATCAGTGCTCCAATTCATGTTGAACAACTCTTTGGAACTGCTGTAGACAAAACCTTACAGCAACTAAAAAGGAGAATGAGACCACGAAGACCATGTGTGCTCTACAATTTAGAGGGCACCTAAGAAGAGAAGCAACCCCTGTCAGAAAACCAATAGGACAAGGGAGTTTTGTTTTTAGTACATCCTCACATCAAGGATTTCAAGGGACAAGTCAGTCTCAAACAACACCTCAAAATTGACAATTTCAATGACAGGGGAAACGGTGCTTTCGGGGACGTGCAAGGGGAGGGGTCACAGCCTCAAAGAGAAGGAAAAACATCTTCCAGTAGGTGACTCTGTCAGGCAATAAAACCTCAGATCATCTGTGGGAGGAAGAATAAAAAACGTCCTTTAGGAGTGGAAGAAGATAACTTTAGACACTTGGATGATAAACATCCTAACACATGGAAATTGTATAGAACTAATAAAACAAAAATCGTCCAGCGAAGGGACAAAAGAAAGGTTCCTCTCAAAAGAAGCAGCATCACGACTAATCAGGGAAGTAGGCTCCTTGCTGGAGAAGAAAGCAATAGAAATAGTGCCCAAAAAAAGAAATAAATCGGGGGACTACTCAAGATATTGCCCATTACCAAAACTGGATGGATTCTTTGCAGACAGTTCTAGATTTGAGGTTTATAAACAGATGCATAAAGGTACAAAATTTCAGAATAAACACACTGTAGGAGATCGTCCCACAAATGGAAAAAGGAGACTATATGGCAACTGTAGACCTCAAAGGTGCCTACCTGCGTATCCCTATGAATCACAAACACAAAATATTTGAGATTTTTGGTCAACAAAAAACTTACCAATTCAGAGTTCTACCTTTTGGGAATAAAGTCAGCTCCAAGGGTATTTACAAAATGCTTATCAGCTATAGCATCTCAATAAAGGACAGTTCTCACATATACACTTACTTAGACAATTGGTTAATAAGAGCAAATTCATTAAAGAAATTCAAAAAAGATATTCAAACAGTCATTTCAACAATGTTCAATCTAGGATTTCAATGAATACTTAAACATCATCAACAAGGCCAGAGCGATTTTAAAAAAAAAACAAAAAACTTTTTAGAGCAAGATTAAACTCAATAGAGCAGATAGCTTGTCCTTGAGGAAAAAAGGATGAATGAATTACTTCAAGAAATTGTAGATTGGGTCTACTTTACCAGAAGAGGCAAACTGACAGCGAGGACTGTGGAGAAAATCTTATGGAAGATGGCCTCATGCATCCCGCTCGTCCCTTATGCAAGTCTTCATTTGAGACTGATTCAAGAATGGCTATAAAACCAGTGATCACAAGCGATAGGGAGTTGGGTAGATCTAGTGGTTGTCACCCAAACAAATATAGAAAGAGATGGCGTGGTGGACCAGAAGACCGTTAACAGCTGGAAAACCTTTAACACAACCAACTCTTACAGTGACCATTACCACAGCTGCTTCACGTATGGGATGGGGAACTCGCATGGGATCACTTAATGTTAGAGGTGTATGGACACAAGAGGAAGCAGTTCAACACATTAATGTGCTGGAATTAAAAACAGTGTCCCTAGCCTTAAAAACCTTTCAGAAAGAGCCTTGGGGAAAATACATATTATTAATACAAACAGACAATACAACAATGTTTTATATCAACAAACAATGGGGAAACCCAATCATTTGTCCTATGAAAACTATCGCAACAAATTTGGAAATGGGCAACTCTGAGACAGACATACCTCTCAGCAATTCATGTTACGGGAAAGACAATATCCAAGCAGACAAACTAAGCATACTTCTCAACTACTCACAAGTGGGAACTCAATCAGTACTCAAGCACATATTCAAATGTTGGGAAACAACAAAAATAGATCTGCTCTCAACAATAGAAAGCGCAAAATGCCAACTCTTTGCATCCAGACATGCACATCACTTGTCATTAGGGAATGCCCTGTTGATAAGTTGGTCACAGATCTTTGCTACGCCTCACCCCACTCCAGTACCTGAATCCCAGGGTAATCAACAGATGCAAGCAGGACAAAATGACTATAATTCTTATTGCCCCACGGTGGTCCAGACAGATGTAGTACTCTGTATTAGTAGAAATAGCCTAAGGAAATATTCAGAAATTGACAAAAAACAACGTGTGGTCAGTAAACAAGGGACAAGATTTTCATCTAGAACCAGAGACATTAAGTCTAGCAGCATGGATCCTGAAGACTTAGAATTTGCTCACCTGCATCTACCAGAAATAACAATGGCAGTGCTCAGAGAAGCCAGAAGACTAACATGAACAAAAGATGTAGGGCAAAATTGGAAAGATTCTCATTGGTGGAACAGATGTGGTCTTCTTGACCAGAATACAAAAGAAAGGCTACATTACTAAGAACTCACACTCCTCTTTTAGATTTGCAGACCAAAAAATGCTTTCTTAAAGGTATATTTAGCAGCCATTGTTGCTTATACATGGGGACACATAGGAAAAAGTTTTCACTTTCCTTTAATTAAAAGATTAATAGAAGGAGCAATGGTCATTGGTTCATACTTTCACAAAACATTGTTGCCTAGACATTCAATGAACAAAGAAGCTAAAGTTGGACCAAGAATACTGAAACATGTATTCACCAATTTAAGGTCATCTTAATCCCAGCCTCCTCAACAGTGAAATACTGATACAAGCTCAATGCATAGCATGTGATTCCAGAAAAGAGTTATGCTGCAAAACAAAATAGTTTCTTACCTGTAGGTGTAGTTTTGCAGCTTGAATTGTCTGGATTCATAAGTGACCCACTCACCTCCCCAGAAGAGGAGACCAAAAAAAAAAAAAAATTTGAAAATGGCGACCAACGGGAAGGCTTCAAGGGAGGGCACAACGTATCACAAAAGGAGGATTCCTGGCACCAAATAATGGAGGTAGTCTACGCCCAACAAAAAAAAAGAAAAAATAGTAGTAGTACTACTACTTTGGAGCATTCCAGTCCTAACCACTAGATGACGATAATGGGGAAAAATGCACAGCATATAAATACAGCAACATTTTCAAGCTGCAAAACAACACCTACAGGTACGAAACTGTTACATTTTCAGCTGGCTAACCAGACAACACTAATTACAACTCCCTAATCTACCATGCACTGTTCTCGCAAATAATGGTACTCTGCTTTTCAACAGACTCCCCATAACTGCTGCATGACACTACACTCAACTACACTTAACTATACAACACTAGTCCACTGAACTCCACTGTGTCCACTGCACTCTACAACACACTGCTACACTCTATGCCACTCCACGACAGTCTACTCAATGGCACTCCGCTCTACCACACTCCATTTCATGACACTCCAGTTGACGAAACTCCACTGTACAAAACTCTGCTCTACTGTTCATCACACCACTACACTGTACAGCACACCCCTCCATTCTACGAAACTCCATGCCACTCCACTGTATAACACTTTGCTCCATGGTATGCTATGCCACTTCACTCTGTTCCACTGTACAATAATCCACTCTACGACACTAGATTCTTCAGCACTCTCCTTCAGTGTACTCTATTACACACCAGTTTACGACACTCCAATCAATGACACTCCACACTGCGATTTGAAACACATTTCTATTTTTAAAAAACATCAATGAAAAAACAAAGGTTAAGGATATTCTATAGTTATAAACACCTTAAAATAACTATTAAAATACAATGGGAAAAAAAGGTTACGGTTCCAGGCAGAAGCAAGGATGGAAGCGCTTGCTCCTCCCTCCCTTGTTTCACTTTTCACACTCCAAAAGTTGCACTAGGTGCCCCAAATGTTCTCCCTTTTCTTGGGGCATCCCCTGCTCTGGTGCACCACCTGCTCTGCTCTGTCACCAGTCTAGGTCTGACTGGCAGACTTCAATTTGTGGGGGAGCAGTTGTGTCCGAGGTCTGTGCGATATTTTGTTTGGCTATCCCAGCTGCAGTTACTGCTCATAGTTTCTGGTACTTCGATCATGACGTGTCGATTTCTGACTGCTTGCTGGAACTCTGCCAAATCTTGTGGAGTTTTATGTAATCCTGTGAGTTTTGCCCAGGCTCAATGATAACATGCTGCTTCTGTTTTGCTTTTGCCATCCTACTGAAGAATTCAGGTATATCTTGATCCTTGCCTTCCTGCTATCCAGATAAGTTTAAAAAACATGCATTGATAAATGAGGCCATGACTCAAAGCTGTTTCACAAGTTGCGAAACTGCCAATAAAATGTAGCAGTAGAAAACTGACGGGAGCTTCATGTCCCGACAGCAGACTGCACGGTAGTGCTTCCTCTGTCCGTAATTAAAAGAAGATACTGGCTCTGCTTTGGAGCACAAAATTGAAGTGTATTCCTATTATGCATTCCAAAGCATCGCCGGCCATCTTGTACTTTTCCTCCACATATGATTGGTTGAAGCAAGTGTAAGGGAACAAAGGCCTCAGCTGACGTCATAAGCCGCCTTCTTGGAGTGTGATGACGCAGAAACGAAGGTTTTACATTTATTAGCGCATAAACGTAGTGCCGCAATAATCAAGTGTGACTTTAACCGAACTAATAAAGATTGTACGGGGACAAATGTGCCCTCAGAGTAGTTCGCCAACATTTATAAGCGTGCTTTATATAACGTGATGTATTAGAATTGTACTAATCTGACATAACCGTAAACGTGTGCCATGATTTGCTTGTTTGAAATGTTTTAACTTAGCATAACTTTAGTGGAGGCTTCGGCCTAGTTGCCTTGTCTCACGGTTTAGATGCTCGTGTTTTTCTAATGTGCTAATAAAACGTGTATTCTTGCTTGAAGCTGTACTTTTCCAGTGAGATCGGTTCACATGCTTATCTTTAAGGTTTCGTGCCAGCCTGGCATCTTCTTCTTTGCTCCAAGGTCAATCTGCAGGTGCAGACAATGGAAGCTCTGAAAGTGAGTTAATTGGTAAAATATGTTGCAACTTACGTTCCCGACTCCAAGGATAATGTATGCCTAGGTAGAAGCTTGTGAATTGTTGTTTTTGATTGGATAATTTGAAGCCAACCTATGAACCCTCCAATGGAAGACCCTACTGGATTTGAACTGTTGTTTATTTAAACCTGGTGCACAAGAAGAAAGCGGCCATTACCCATTGCACCCATTGAGGACATTATTGCCCATTGCAGCCATTATGGCCCATCTTGCCGACCTCGTCATTTTGCCATCTTCTACGATGCCAATTGATGTTCGACGCCATTTTGAATGAGACTTTGATGCTTTCTCTAATCGAGAGAAAGAGACTTTAAGTAATTCTCGCCCTAGAGACTTTAACTTTGATCTGCCCCTTTGCATAAAGTAGTAGTTTTGTCCTTTTATCTTGCCGCTGTGAGGCAATTGCCCCGTCCACCCTGCCCCCTTTACCCCGTCCCATGCTGATCGAAACCGGTACCTGTGAGACGAAGACTTCCTTGAATGCTGATTGAATTTGGTAAATATGAAAGGAAAATGTACAATTGCATTGTGTTTCTTTTTAGGTAACCAACTGCTGATTTTTGATAAGAGCCCTAGTTAGGAGTTTTCCAAATCAATGTTGCTAAATTGTTTTTTTGCATGAAGTCCCACATGCAGATGCTAATTTGAGGTTAGATGAGGATTCATTTGTTGCACGATGCAATTTGAGACCTTGTTATGCTGACTAATGTATGCAATTAGCCCATTACAGATTATAGTTTTAGTGGTTTGCGTTGCTATCATCGAATGCATTGTTATTCAAATGCTGCATAGATTGCATCTTTTTCGCCGTTATGGACAGCTATTAATGTTCATTTACATATATCATTTGGTGTTGAGACACATTTATATCGTGCTAGCTTTGTTAATATAGGGAAATAAATTCATTAACTTTGAATGAACTGGTGTGGTTATTCATGGCCGAAAGGTCATGGTTCGCCGAAATGTTTTCTGGATTAATTGTGAAGTGTTATGTTGACCAGGGCATTGCTTATGTTCGTTATTGATTATTGATTTGATTAAATTGACTAATCTCGGGTGAAGAGATCCCCACTTGGTCAAAAGATTCATCGACCCAAGAGCGTCCAAATACAGGTAATTTATTAGGACAGAACGCTCTATCAAGTGCGCAAGGGTCTTGTGCTTTATTATTTTTTTTTTTTTTAGAAATCGCCATTCAAAACACGCTTTCAACATAACATCCAGTTTTACCAAGTCCTTCACTGCCACAACATGATATGTTCCCCCACGTTCACATGTAAGAACCAGCGATTCGCTGCCACTGGGCGGTGTGTACGCCGTGCCAATACGTAATGCAGCAGGTGCTCATGCAAAGCACTGTGATACCTTGGGGGTGGCACAGAGGAGCAGGAAACAATTAAAACAAGCACAGAGCACTAGCTTAAATAGAAGGCCAAAGAAATGAAAAAAGGGATAATCAAAGGGTAGAAGAGACAGGCTGCCGGGAGTTGTAGTAGGGGGCGGGCCAGGATAAGATAACGGTCCCATTTTACAGAGTAAAATAAAAGAACTCAGTGTATGTAATAGTGGGTGTGGAAAAAAAAAAAAAAAAGGTTCCCCAAAAGGGGATGAAAACAGTACTTAGGCTTCGGGCACTGATAAAAGAAACTTACAAGGAACAGCAGGAAGTAGTATGCTACAGCCAATAGGAATAGAGAAGTGGCAAGCACAGGAACCAATAAAAAGCAAGGGTGCGGGATGTAAACCCTTTTAACCCTTTGGGTGCCCAGGACGTAACGGTTACATCCTCGGCTGCATTGCTCGGTGCCGAGGATGTAACCGTTACGTCCTGCACCTGGCCGACTGGCTGAGTGCTAGCACTCACCCCTGTGGACATCCTACCCCCTCCCCTGGGCAGGAATGGAAGGGGAATCGCTTTGCCTTCCACCCCATAGCGATCGGGCTGCAGGAATGCCACTAACACCAGGGACTTTGTTTACATTATATAATTTGGGCAAGGGCTGCTCCCCAGAGGGGGCATTTTTTTACTAGTCCTTTTCTGCACCCCATGGGGTAGATCGGCCTATTTTAATTAGGCCCATCTGCCCCAGGGGGCAGAAGCCACTAGGCACCAGTGATAATTCATTTACAAAATTTGTTTACAGATGGGGAGCGACCCCTTAGGCAAGAGTCGCTACCCTGAGGGGCAAATAAGGTTTAGGTCATTTCTCCCCCCCCCCCCCCCCCCCCCCCCCCCCACTTGGAGGCAGATCGGCCTATTTTTTTAAGGCCCATCTGCCTTCAAAGAGGGGGCAGAAAGCCCACCAGACACCAGGGAAGATTTTTTTTTTTTTTTTTAAAGAAGGGGTATGGCCATACCCTCATCCCAAATAAATAGGGACAAAGTTGTTCTCCCCACCGGTGGGCAGATGGGGCAATTACCCCTGATCCACCCCCCCCTTCCTCCCCCCTCCATGGGGGCAGAAAGCCTACTAGATGCCAGGGAATTATAAAAAATAAAAAAATAGTTGGGTGGTGGCTACCAACCAAAATGGGCATGGTTGTGCCCGCACCCTAACTGAAGGGGGTAAGTCTTTCAGCTCTCACACCACTAAATAATCTTAATCCAACGGCAAGCAAGAGGACATTTGATTATTTGGGGTTTTGGTTTCACATTTGGGACATACGAGCTTGTTTAACTCTCAAAATCATCCCACTTGCAATGGTTAGGGCTCCTCTTTTTGGACTATGGGGCGCTGCCATGTAGAAAAATCTATGCGACCCAGACACATCTGAAAACTAAACATCTGGGTGAGTCCCAGGAGGTGTGCTTCACATGCATCCGCACCATTTTCTTACCCTCAATGCCCTGCAAACCTCCAACTTTGCTCGAAATCACACATTTTCCCCACATTTTTGTGATGGAACCTTCCGGAATGTGCAGGAATCCACAAAATTTCTACCACCCAGCATTTTCGCATCAATACCGATAACAATTCTGCCCCACTTGTCAGCCTAAAAATGTTTTTTGCCAAACTGCCCTTTTGGACCCGCTTTGGTTCCCCATCAATTTTGCCATGTTTTTGGCTCTTCCCTGTCACAGGTACTGGGGCCACCTACACAAGTGAGCTCTCATTTTTATTGGGAGGCTGAGGTGAACGTTGGGTTTTAGGAAATTTGTGCTGGTGCAGTGATCCCACACAAATATGGGGAAAATGTTTTTTTTTTTTTTTTGTGCTAATTTTGAGGTTTGCTGGGGTTTCTGGGTAAGAAAACACTAGGGGATCCACGTAAGTCACACACCCCTGGACTCCTTCGGGTGTCTAGTTTTCAGAAATGTCTGTGTTTGGTAGGTTTCCTTAGATGGCTGCTGAGCCCAGGACCAAAAACGCAGGTGCACCCCCTGCAAAAACAGGTCGTTTTGTAATTAATAATTTTGATGTGTCCACATAGGGTTTTGTGGCATTTCCTGTCACGGGCACCAGGCCTAGCCCCTCCACCCCCCCAACCCACACACGAGTAAGGTACCATGTTTATGGGGAGATGTAGGGGAATGCTGAGTAGAAGGAAGTTTGTTGCTCCCCTCAGATTCCAGAACTTTGCAGCACCAAAATGTGAGGGAAAGTGTGTTTTTTTTTTTTGTTTTTTTTTTTTTTTGGTTTAACTTTTGAGGTTTGCTAAGGATTCTGGGTAACAGGACCTGGTGATAGCTCCACAAGTCACCCCATCCGGATTCCCCTAGGTGTCTAGTTTTCATAAATGCACAGGTTTGATAGGTTTCCCTAGGTGCTGGCTTAGCTACAGGACAAAATCCACATTTAGGCACTTTGCACAAAACATGTCAGATTTCAATGTAAAAATGTGATATGTCCATGTTGCATTTCCTGTTGCGAGCACTAGGCCTACCCACACAAGTGAGGTACCAGTTTTATCCGTGGACTTGGGGGAACACAGAAGAACAAGTGTTAGTACCCCTTGTCTTTCTCTACAATTTTTCCTTCCAAATGTAAGACAGTGTGTAAAAACGACATCTATTTGAGAAATGCCCTGTAATTCACATGCTAGTATGGGGACCCCTAAATGCAGAGATTTACAAATAACCACTGCTTCTCAATACTTTCAGTGCCCATTTTGGAAATACAAAAGTTTCCTGGATACCTACTTTTGACTCTTCATATTTCAGCAAATGAATTGCTGTATACCGGGTATGCAATGAAAACCCATTGCAAGTTGCAAGTCATTTATTGGCTCTGGGTACCTAGGGTTCTTGATAAACCTACAAGCCCTATATATCCCCGCAACCAGAAGACTCCAGAAGACATAACAGTATAGTGCTTTAAGAAAATCTGCCATAGCTGGAAAAAGTTATAGAAGAAAACGTGGACAGAAATGGCTTTTTTCACCTCAATTTCAATATTTTTTTATTTTTTATTTTAGCTGTTGCTTTCTGTAGGAAAACCTTGAAGGATCTACACAAATGACCACTTGCTGAATTCAGAATGTTGTCTACTTTGCAGAACTGTTTAGCTGTCCGGGATACAGCATTGGTTTCACATCCATTTCTGTCACTAACTGGAAGGAGGCTGAAAGCACCAAAAATTGTAAAATAGGGTATGTCCTAGTAAAATGCCAAAATGTGCCTCAAAATGTGGTCTTCTGATTCAAGTAGGCCTGTACCTGAAAGCGGGGAAGATGGTGATTTTAGCACTGTGAACCCTTTGTTGAAGCCATATAAGGGCAAAAAACACATGCTTTCGTCTGTAGCCTTTTTTCCCATTTATTTTTTTTTTAACTAAATTTTAGCTGTATTTTGGTTAATTACTTGATTTCCTCCAGGGAACCCCCAAACTCTGGGTACCTCTAGAATCCCTAGGATGTTGGGGGGGAGGGGGGGGAGAAGGACGCAAATTTGGCATTGGTAGCCTATCTGGACAAAAAGTTATGAGGGCCTAAGCGCGAACTACCCCAAATAGCCAAAAAAAAGGCTTGCCACCTGATGGGCAAAGGCCTGGCAGTGAAGGGGTCAAAATGTATATTAACAATAGATTTCACAAGCGCTGTGCCGGTGAAACGTAAAGAAGGAAAATGTAATATGTGATTGATTCCTTATGGAACAACTGGTTCTGCCCTGTGCATTTGGCCTCAACATAGTCTGGTCAATGTGGTTAAAAAAAAAAAAAAAAAAAGTACGCCTTAAAATTGGCGAGACACAAATTAACTCTCTAGTGTCTGCAGTTTAAACTCCTTAGGAAGCTTGTCATCCCTGTTGAGTTGCAGGCTGTTGTTGTAGCATCATTCCAGAATCCACTATGGCAATACCTGCAGTTTGGGCCTGCATGAAATATGTTTGTTAAGGTTTCAATTTACCCAAGTGGCAGCTGTAAGTCTAAGTTTTGGAACGTGTCAATTTGTGTACATCACTCAAGTCGGGCAAAGAGATAAACTGTTACAATGCTCCTGCTCTCATGAACCTATTTTACGAAGTATGCTCCTTGGTAGGTTGTGCAATCTGCCATGGAGGTCATGGCAATCGTTCCCCAGATTAGGAGAAAAACCTCAAACAGTGATACTCAAAGTACAGCTGATGGGCTGCATGCGGCTTCTTGACCTTTATGTGGCCCCCTGTTCAACAGTGTTTACTACACTCAGTACGAAAATTAAAAATATGTTAAAGAGGCAAGCATTTATTTAAATGTTAATTGAATTTAAAGCAAGACGTAACCGGGGTGTTCTGCACCACATCTCTTTAGGAACACATTTATTTTTTAAGACATCTAGCAGCAAAAGTGTAAAAAAAAATAAAAATACACTTTTTAGGGTCGACCCTGTGAGAACATGTGCTAGCGCATGTGTCACGCTTGCAAGACTAAAAAAAGGGCTTTGAGCCTGCCCGTTGGTTACCATTTGTTGGCTTACGTGGCACTCTTCTTTAAAGCCTCATAATTCATCTCTGCATGCCAAGCAACATTTCCGTACCTGTCTGTGGAACACAGACAAAGTACAGATTGATTAAACTAACTTCGAACAGGATTGAGGCACTTCTGTTAACTTCTAGGGGCCTGCAAATAGAAGGCATCTGACTGGCAGAATCGTGGCCAGCTGGACACATAAAATTGCAAAGTGTTTTTTTTGTTTTAACTCTTTTCTTTTATTGTACCAAACCCTCTTTTCTCACTTGGCACTCATGATTTGTTTTTGCTTGTCAGAGCTATTCTCAAAAGATGATTATGATGATTATCTTGTTCTAAATATTGCAAAGCGCAATTGTTTCTTTCGTATATGTAATTTGCAGAAATTATGCTTTAACACTTAATTGTGCAGTACACTCCAATCCTCCCCACTGCAATCCACAACAGTCCGCCCCAGCCCACTCCACACCAATCCAGCCCACTCAGTAAAATCCACCCCGCTCAATCCAGTTGACCCCAGACCAATTCAGTCCACCCCACTCCAATCTAAACCACTCACTCCAGTCCAATCCACTACCTCCCAATCCTCTCAACCCACCCCACTCCAGTCTGTACCATCTGCCACACTCCAGTCCAAAACAATCTTCCCCACTTCAATCTAAAACAATCTGCCCGCTCCAATCCAAAATAATCTGCCCTGCTCCAGTCCAAAACAAAGTGACCCACTCCATTAAGCACCACGCCAGTCCAAAACTATCTTCCCATTCCAGTCTAAAGCAATCTGCCCCATGCCAATCCAAAGTAATCTGCCACTCTCCGAACCAGAACAATCTGCCCCCTCCAATCTACTCCATTCAAGGCCAAACCAATCTGCCCCATTCCAATCCAAAATAATCTGCCTCATTTCAATCTGAGCTGTTCCAATCTGCCCGACTCAATCCAAAACAGTCTGCCAGGTTCCAATCTGCCCCATTCCAATCCAAAACAATCTGCCCCAATCCAATATTCCCCGCTCCAATCCCCAAAACAATTTGCCCAACTCCAATCCCTAAAATATTGTCCTACTCCAGTCCAAAATAATCTGCCCCACTCCAGTATGCTTCACTCTAATCCAAAACAATCTGCCCCGCTTCAGTCGGCTCACCCCAACCCTCCAATTTATCCCTCCACTTCAGTCTGGCCCATTCCAAGCCACTTCATCCCAATCCATTCCACACCATTTACCCCATTTCACCCCAGTCCAGTCTACCCACACCAACCCAATACAGCCCAATCCAATCTACCCACACCAGCTCAATACAACCCAATCCAATCTACCCTAACTCCACCACACCACAGTCCACCTCACTCCACTCCACCCCACTTCATTCCAATTCACCCCACCCTACTCCAGTCTAATCCATTCCACCCATTCCATTCCAATCCACCCCACTCCAGTCCCCCCACTCCAGTCCCGTCCCCCCACTCCAGTCCACCACACTGCAAACCAAGCCACGCCACTGAACCCCACTCAGTTTCAATCACCCCATTCCAGCCCACCTCACTAAGCCCAATTCACCCCACTCCAGTCTATTTCACAACACCCCCACTCAATCCATCACACTCCATTCCACCCCACCACACTCCATTCCAAACTACTCCTGTCCAGACAACCCCTTCATTCCACATCCACCCCACCCCACCCCACTTCACTCCAATCCATTCTACTCCAATCCACCCCACTCTGCCCCAATCCTGTCCACCCCAGTTCAGTGCATCCCACTTCAATCCACCCAGCCCATTCCACTCCCTCATTCCACCCCACTCTAGATGAGCCCGCCGCACTCCAGTCCATCCCACTTCAGTCCAGTGAATCCAATCCACCCCACACCAAGGAATCCCACTCCAACCACCACATTCCAATCCATCCAACCTCATTCCACCCCATACCAGTCCTATCACTGCAATTCAGTCCACCCACCCCATTCCAATATAATTTACCCCAGTCCAGACCACCGCTCCCATTTCAGTCTACCTACTCCAATCAACCCCACTCTACTCCAGTTCAATCCACCAGGCTACCTCAACCCACTACACCCCTTTTCCACCACATTCCTCACCACTCCACTCTGACACTGCAGTCTACGACACTCTGACACTGAACTCTATTACCCTCTACTCAAGTGTGACACACTACTCCTATTCCACTCTACGACACTATTCCAGCTAATCCACTGTACAACACTACTCCACCACTCCGCTCTGACATTCCACATCTCTAACTTTTAGCCATGCTGATCAGCAACCACACTTCTGTATAACATGGCAAAATCACATTGCTAATCCACAGGCTAGACCTATTGGCTTAGCCAATGCTTGTTGACTTCTGAAGGGACGATGTTATTAACATGCAGAATCAGTTCACCTTAGTACATCAGATTACATAAGTGCACTGAGTCGCATTTCTTTTAAAGCGATATTTATCAAACATGAATTTAGAAACGTTCATTCTTCCTCCCACACTGACAACAATGCCATTAGTGAACTAAGAGGAAAGTCAGTTCTTATGTGCACTATCTGGTTGCCTTGGATCCTATTACACATTGACAACATAATAGTTTGTTAAATCAAACACAGGAGAAGTTTTTATATAGTTCACATCCTGACGTCCTGTATTTGGATGTCCTCATATGTGATGATAAAGGAAAAAGAGGGACAGTGAAATGAAACAATTGTTTACGATCACACAGTTGGTAAAATGGGGAAGCTATGATTTATCCAAGGTTCTGGCTTCACATTGTGCAGTTAACCACTAGATGTATTTGTTTTGCTTCTCCTACACCATCCTTACAGGCAATAGGTACCCTGCACAAACACTCCTCTCCCTCCACAACAACCACCATGTCCAGTTAATGTGGCCCTCAGTCACATTACTGAGCAAACTTGTTGACCCCTGAGAAATGTTCGCGGGGACCCATGCTTTAAGGCGCATAGAACCAACTACAAACCATTGCTGAGCATTAGTGGATTACGGTGCCTTTTTATTGAGTCTGTTGCAAGAAATTTAAAATAATTTTGTCTAAATATAGACATTTGTGGCCTACGTGTTAAAATCAGTTCTGAATAGGTCTGTAAAGTCTATAGGACTATTGTTTTGCTTCTTCTGTTCTTTTCTCTCCTGTTGCCACGAAGCCTCCATGGTATGTTTGTGCTTAAAAAGAATACCATTCATTCAATACAAGTGGCATTGAATAATGATCTGCTTCTTCTGATATGTATTGTGCTGTTTCATAATCAACTCTGCCCAAGTGATGGTTGTGCTGGTTCATGCATTAGAGTTGGTGTGACCCCCCACCACCTTTAGGCCCTAGAGCAGAAATTCAAGTTTAACTTAAAGCAGACTTTCTCGCTGTTTCCTTTTTTCCTGTAGGGCAAGGTTTGTGATAGACACCTCACGAGTGCTGAGGGGAGAGCATGGCACTGATTGCAGGGCACAATGGTGGTATGACGTGAGACTGAGAGGGTGGACTGTTAACCATGAAATCCTAGGTTCTGTTTTTTATAGACCTTATGTACACCGTATTTGTCACTTCAGTCACACGGAGGTGGATATATTGAGTTTTTTATTGAGGGCAAAGGTGTCCCACACTAGGTCCAGATTGGGTGGTTATGACATTTTTGGGGATATCCAGTGAACTAATGCCCCATTTGTGCAGACATCTCTGTGTAGCCTGAAGGCTGCAGGTCTCAATCATGGTTAGTCAGCATTTCATTGTCCTGAGGCCAATTAAATGGGTACCACCAGGAATCCGTGTCCAGGGAAGATAGAAAGCCTAGTATGTAAATCATGTAGTATATATTATTTAGATGTTGATACAATAAACTCAAACTAATTTACATAGGGGTGATTCTTGAAACTCTGGCTTCAGTCCTGGGCCCAATTGGCCACCCCTGTGATGGATTTTTTTGTTATTGTTTAAATTCCTTGCGATTAATTGTGCCTCCCACTGCTTCACTCTGAATGTGGCTTAAGTGCTGCCTTTGCCAACTACAGTAGTGATATTTTGCAGTGAGTACCACTAGATTGGGTTGTTCTCCAGCAAACGTTAATCGTTTTGCTAATGGCAGGTTAGCAATTTCGGGTTATCGTTTTTCAGGGCTCTCGTTTAGGATTGGAGGGGGAAATCGCAGAGAAGTCATTTGGGTAGCTGAAATCGTTTATTTGTGGGCTGCTTAAAGAGTGGAAATTTGGAATTTTTGCATTGTTTACTTAGGGTGTGGTTTTGGGAATGTCCCAGGCTTTGTCAACAGAGGGGCCCCACTCCTGCAGTTCGCACAAATATTTTAGGACTGAGCACACATTACTGCCCCAGACCTGATAATTGCTTCCAGACAGGACAGCTCGCCTCTTTCCAAATCTTTCAAGCTGGCATTTTTACAACTGGAAGTATTTTTGGACAACATTGCGCCGTTATTTGCAGGTACTGGTGATCTCACTCAAGGGAATAACTGATTTTTATTATTTAGGGGGAGAATGTCGTACCCTGTTCAGCGACGTTAACCTTGATTAAAAGGCTTGGCTTAATTTCATTTACGTCTTGTCAGCATATTGCATTGCCATTGTCAGTGAATTGCCTAAAAGTACGTTATATACCGGGTCATGCAATTGAGACTTCATTTGAGTAAAAAAAATCCTGTTGGGAAAGCGCGATAGTAACGTGAATGAACAGAACGCGCGCAGGTTTTAACGTTATGTGCATTTTTTCACTCCTTTTAGCGCGAAATGCGTTCTTGTTTAAAAAATGTACGCAAGGGTGCATTTTGCACTAAAAAAAATTGCAAACTACAGGAGGCGTACATTTATTGAAAAATGCATTATTTGAAGGAAGTTTTGAGCAGTTTGTGTAAACTTTGCAAAGAAAAGTAGTTAATTTTCACCCAGGCCGAATATTTACAGTAATGCTACTTCCATCTTATTTGTCTGTAACCTGATCTGTAGTCCATTTTTTTTTAGTTTGAATTGTTCTTTGATGGTAATAAGTTGTAGGTGGCAATGAGGTTGGTTTATTCTTGTCATGTTTTATAACTTTGTGGCCTTCATGTTTGTTTTTTCAGAGGGTTCCTTTACTTGTGTTATATGTTTTTACATTAATATAAGAATTTCTGTAATAGGCGTTTCCTAAGTGATATGAGCCAAAGAACACGATTGGTGGGGAGTGGGTGGGGTATTATCAAAACAATGTGCGTTGGTTAGCTGGCCACCACCCCAGATGTTAAAAGCTGACAAAGGATGCTTGTAGGACATGGTACCCAAACCAATGGATGTAACTTAAAAGTGGCATCTAATGTAAAGAAAAGTTCTTCTTGCTAATTCCTGCATCTCTAACAGTCACCAATAATAGGTGTTCTAGATAGTTAATTTCTTTGTCATCTTTCATTTTCAGCTCTATTGTGATACCATTCAGCATATGAACCTTTTAAAACAAGATCATATTATCTCATGCTTTTAGTAGTGATGGGATGTGCAGTTATCAATCACATGGACGGGAAGCGAAAGCCTTAAGTCAAAAAATGGTTGCAGGACATATGGGCATTTTCATTGGTGGAAGCAGTGCACACATTAATGCAAGATATTATGATAAACTTCTAACATAAGGTGGAACCTTGCCTGATAGTCTTTCAGGTAGACACATGCAAGTGAAAACCTGCCATAGCAACTCGGAGTTTCTGTGTAGGTGAGCATAGCCTGTGTTTTCTCCTTGGAGAATATCATGCCGTAAACCTGTACACTTCCGGATAGGCAGCCGAATTAAAGACATTTGTGCTTCAAGCACTTAATTGACTCTCAAACTAGTTTCATGGTAGCCCTTTATTCCCTTTCAGCGTGGCATGGTGATCCTCCTGCCTTTTGTGTTGTTGCCTAAGTGTACTGTTAGATTCACATTAGACGTTCCAGATCCTTTTGGCTCGAAGGCTTGCATTATTTTTTTACCATATGTCCTTGTGCATATTTACATTAATGGGGCGTTTTTCAAAGAGCTCACTCTACTATGCAAATGCTTCACAGTGCCTCCTGGCTGTAACTTTGTTGTGTTTGGTTTGTCGTTCATAAGTTAGTGCCTGTATCCGATTGGCCCCGTTCTGTCACTGCACGACTTCTTGGCGATTTGGTGAATTAGCCTCGCTGCACCCATCAGTAGATGTTTCGAGTAGCAAGTTCATTCGAGTTAGGAAAGAAGGTGCTGAGGAACCTGTTTGTGTAGTGACATTTTGCTTGAGCTAGTTGATCTTGGGTGGTTATTGCGCTGCTTTATTTTCAGAACAATGGTTCCATGGAGAGATGTGACATAGTTGCTCACAAATGCACTAAAAGCAGCTGAACTTGATGTGTGACCCATGCACAAGGACTTTTTGTTCAGGTTGTTAATTGACTTTCGCACTGTGGCTGTGAAGATATGTCGTACTGTTTTATCATTAATTATTTCACACCCCTTTTGATTTGTATCCGTATTTGTATGGTGCTTTCCATACTCGTCGCCGTCGTAGGGACCACAGCGCTTTGTTACATCTACCTAAAGATGGCAGTCTACAGGAACAGCATTCCAAAGACCGACAGATGTAGATGCCGGTGAGATATTTTAATACTCGACGCTCCTCAGCCCAGAATGGCGCTTTTTAAGTGTTAAATTAAGACTTTAAAGGTTTTTTTTTGTGGATGCTGCAGACCCACATTTAACAAATATACATAATAGTAGTGGTAGCCACTAAGTAGAGGCGGTGATTGGATTGAAATTGCAGTGGTAGGCCGACTGCTGCTGCCCTCAGCTGAATCATGCCTCCTCGGACCTCGTCCCAAGTACTTGCATTGGTTTATTGAACTTGTTTTTGTGCTCTTTAAGCTGCAGATCATGATGGCTTGGAAAGCGTGTGCCAGCCCCGACACACATTGCTGGATCTTCACTTTTCTGTGGTGGGCAAAGGCTGAGCTAGTTATCCACACAGTGGTGCACACACATGGGGTGGATCTGCTGGGGGTTTGGAGCTGGGACACCTACATTAGCAATCTGGAGGCAAAAAAACTACTCTCGTCCTCCTTGAGCGCTACCCTGGGTCCTTGGACCGTATCATACTGTGCACATAATATTGTTATGGATAAAGGGGGGGTGGGGGCAAGTACTCTTTTGCGGGCTCCACGTCTAGTTAGAGTATTACTTTGCTGGGTCTTCCGGCCCCTGTGGGTGTTGTGGTGGACACTCTAGGATTAGTGCCCTTGCCCAGGGTACACATTCGCACTGGCCTGTACGATTCCTTGTTATTGTCACAAGCTGTTTCCTTGGCCCTGGCAGGTGGGTGTCTCTGGGTGCCCCCTCCCGGCTTCGTTTTCACGCGGGACTTACAGCCAGCCGCGCTCCCCTTAGTTGCATTCACTCTGGGGCAGATGCCTTCCTCACTGTCTTTTGACTGCACCCTACGACAGAGTTATGACATCTCTACCTCACTGAGACATCATTGTTTGTGTGTCGTTCGCTTTTGATATGTAGCCATGTGTGAATGCCTCATTACAAATGTTGCCTTTTTGGTTATTTTCTGTGTCTAAAACCAATAAAGTTGTATAAAAATACAAAGATTGACACCTGCTGCGCCATGAAGGTGAAAAAAGGAAACTCCTTAGAAAACTGTTTCTCTTCCCATGATGGCTGTAACGCATTTCGGCTGGCAAATGCGGCCTTGATAACCCAACAAGCTCATCGGTATTTTCTTGTTTTAATAACCACTGCAACATCATGAAAACTAACAAAATACTGCTAATGATTATCGAGAACAGACTCTCACACATTCTCGTAAATTACTAATGATTATCGAGAACAGACTCCTACACATTCTTGTAAATTGGAAACAACATGATTATATCCCACATTTTATAATTGTTTCAAGTTATATATGCCATACCATTTACATTTGAGAGTTGACAAATCAATCAAGTTGGAACTTTATACTTACTTAATTTAGACTTTCTGTTCGCACTCTTTCCAATGCACATGTCACATTTATTGATGGCAAATCAGACCCTAACTCAACAGATCAAAAATGGAGCCCAAGTGGGCACATCTTGATATGGTTATTAAATACAGCTTACCATGCAGATGATGTACACCTAATGAATTTCAAGAACGGGCTCCCATACATTCGTATAGATTGGAAAATAAATGATTATGTCCCACATTGCATCATTATTTCACGTTCTTGTGTAATACCTTTATATCTTAGTTTAGACAAATGAATCAAGTTGGAATTTTGTACATAATGAAATTCGATATTCTACTGCTTCCACGTTCCACTGTGCATATCACATCTATGAATAAACAAAACAGAGCAAAATTGAGCCCAAGTGAGCACATCTCGATATAGTTACTATGTACTGCATACAATGCAGATGGTGCATCAGTAATTATACCCTAAATGGACAATTGAAGCTATAGTGTGCGTCATCATCATTACCAGCTTAATTGCAGATATCTGATTTTTACATTAAAGAGAAGAAATACCCTTAAGTTTCTAAAGTATCAGTGAAAGACTCTGCCGAAATGATTTATTTATCTCAGACTTTTATGCCATAGTTTTTCCTAATACTTTTGAAAAAAATATGGCCAGTGATTTGGGTTTAGACAGTTTTTACTTACGCCCATGCCTCAGACTTTGTGTTGATATCAAACTCGCTGGCATGTAATACACATACCAGTAGCACAGAGGCGATCTTCCCTGCCCCTGGGGCCATGACATCAGCTGAACAACTACAGTGTGTTGCTACTAATAAAAATAAATAAAAGCGATCAGGTCTAAACGTTGCTGTAAATTCTAAGCAGCAAGCGTCTTCTTCATTTACTGTGAGATCAAAAACATTCTTAGGCTAATTATTTTTGTTCAGTGAAACTCAAGTGGAACACTTCAAGATTGAACCTCTCTTGTATGGACATGGATTTCAAAGTAGCATTGTCCGGCCTGAAATCATCCTCATCTGCCAGCCGCCCACTAGTAATTCAGGTGTCTTCTAAATTGAAATAACATTAGACCTGCTAACCCTACTTACTTGGAATCCTTTCTTGGCTTCTTTTGGGATGTCTTATGTCATGATCTCTCTTGCCCTATAGGACCTAGCTGATTTGAAGGCCCGAGTCCTCTAACACCTTAGAGTTCCTCTTAAAAAAAATTGCTGCAGGACAAGAGGGAATGAACTCGTCCAAGTGGGTCATGCAAATTAGCTTGAATACTGTGAGCGCAGAGGCATAAACAGTGGATTCTGCAATGGTTACTCAGCATACTTGCTTGATGACTGTACTTTTGTTCTGATGTGCAGTCTGAATTGATTGATGTGCAATTTGATGGGCAAGGTCTGGTTGGCAAATGGCGGTTCTTGCTGGAGGGTTCAAATAGTTGAGGCTCCTACTGCCCTAGAGATTTGTCTCCTGAAAAGTTCTACAAGAAATAAAGAAAGCTTTGTGAGACACAGCAGCTTTACCTAAAAAAAAATCAAGACAGGCAACAAAGGCAGGCAGGGTAAGGTTTCCTCCGCCTCTTCGCTACTCCACCAGTCAGTTGCCGGTCTTAGCTGAATACTCAGGTATGACAAATCACCTAATGTTGGTCGATGGTCATTTCATTTTTGATCCATCATAACATTTTCTTTTGCCAGTGTTACTTCTGTCCCTTTCGAAAAACTGATAGAATTTGAGACCTGTGAAGTACAGGCCAGTGTATTCTTCCCAGCAAGAGTGAAGGTACTCCTAGATGACACAATCTCCTTTCCACAAGCTGTTCCGCTAAGAGCCCTTCTGGATAGATAGTTCCAAGATCATTGTGCTCCATTCTAAATCGGTTGTGGGAATGTACATTTTTCACAGTGGTTTGCGTGTACATAAAAACTGGATTTTTCCATGTAACAAAAGTTCAAAGAGCATAATACTGATGCTCAATCACTTTTTTTGAGGGTTCACCAGCATGGCATGCGCTTGCATGCTTTGATTGCAAAGTCTTTTGTTAGCAAACAAAATTTTTTTTAAAAGGGGCTTAGAACCAGCCCCTTACTAACCTGTAGTTACTATTTTTGTGGATTCCAGTGTCCCTCTATTTTACTTGCTTCTCATTAGGCAGAGTGTCGCCTGCTTTCACTGCCTGCTCTGATTTTGCTGTCCGTGGTGCTTAGACCAGGTACACTTTCTGGTCACAGGCTACTGGTCAGTGTCGTTCCACTGGCTAATTCACTCTGCAGGTTCTTTTTTTTTTTTTTTTTTTTTTGTAGTTTACCAACAAGTGCACCTCTAGGCTCCCGCACTCCCCCTATTCTCTATAGTGTTTTTACTTTGACATGCCCCCCTACATGTAATTCGTATGTCATGACACCCCTAAATAGACTCTACTTCCCCACAACCACCAACAGAAGAGAAATGCAACTTAGGATGATGACAAAGAAACTCCCTAAGCCCTTACTTGTACTGCAATGATGGTCATCACGTGTTGATGGGACTTTTGGGAGTTGTCGTTTTTTCCTGTTCTTTATTTTGATTGGCTGCTGTTGTAAAATAAAACATAGAAAGAGAAGCATAATCCTCGCCTCCGTGTCCTTAATAGAATTGAAAAATTCGTAACGCGAATGCTATAATTTTTTTTTATTAGACATACAGCTTTTGCGTTTGCTTTTGTGCCTCATTTAAACGTACTGCGTTTATATTTCTGCTTAGTTGTATTAATTTGCAGTCATCGTATACTTATGGACAGATATATCCACCCTGCACTTTGCTTCATTTGGGGACAGTTTTCACTGTTATTCGGGATGCTAAAGTGAGATGTGTAGCAGTTTAATTATTTGAACAAGCATAGGCTTATAACACATTGTCGATGTGTGGAGTAAACAAGTGTGCGTCAACCAATGTAAAACAAAAATATAGAAACTCTTCCCTGGGACTCCTCAATTGCTTATGTTCCTTTTTCCCACGTATCTGAAGGGATCGGTGTCATAGATCGTTCCCAATAGGAGAGCCTGCCTCATATTATATATAATTCGTATAGTCTTATTTTGACAGCTTGACTTTTTTTTTTTTTTTTTGCAGTTTGTTTCATATAGCGTGAAGTCGCCCGAAGGTATTAGAGCACTTTACATGCGCACCTGTTACATTACACATTATTTTCTTTTGCATGGGGAAATTAAGTGATTTACCTAGAATCACAGGATATTGAGCCGATGTTAAGACCATAAACTGGTTCCCCAGTTTCAAAGTTGGGACCTCACGGTTCCCACATCGTCTGGCACATAACAAGTGAGATCTGTTGGCTTTGACAATGTTTTGTTGACGTGTTGCACAGCATGGTTAAAAGTAAAGAAAATAATAGTGCTATGACTTATTCTAAGCTTGCAGTGTCATGGCGCTTTTTCCTTTACTTTAACCGTGTTGCAAAGCTGATCTAGCAAAGGTGATCTAGCGTAGCACCTCGGAAGGGGTTCAAGTAAGGAATGCCGTGAGCCATCATATCCATTATAAAGAAATAATAAAGAAAATCACCAAAAATATTTTTTTGGGTCCAATCTAAGCAGTACAATGAGACTCGCTGTTTGTTTGCATTTGATTTATTAAAACGGAACCGCAGTGCTCATTTTAGTGCTTATTTTAGTTCTTGTTTTACAGGTATGACTAACCATACTAAATTAAGTAGTTTGTACAGTGTTGGGGAGCGTTGAAATCATACTAAAATAAGACTACAAGTGTCCCGAACCAGGGCTTCCTAAAGAGGGCTATTCAGTTATCCAATGAGTCGTGTACAAGCCTACCCGATTTTGAAGGAGTTTTCAGTTTTGAATACAAGTTGACAGTTGTGCCTCAAGGCGTAGCTTTCCAATACACGTTTAAACATGCATTCTAACGCTTTTTTAATTCTTGCACTGGGTATCAACAAAGCCTACATTGTAATATGTCTGAGAATTTTCACCAGCTTAATTTTTGGCCTCTCCCTAAGTGCCTCCACACTACACTTTTCCTTGTTGAGACCGCCACCTAAAATAACTACAAAGAATATCTCGATTAAGTAAGTACCTTAATTGTTTACTTATCCCCAGAAGTTGCTTATATCCTAGTGTTCTCTCGAGTTGGCAATTGTTTTGAAGATGCACAGTTCTGTTTACAGTCGGTGCAAATGTAATCCTGTACACTGAAGAAACTGCAGTAGAAGTTTTTTTTGTGATGCTGGAAAATGAGCCCTTTTTGTCCCGCTCACCTTTCGCCAGTTTAGTTTTTTAGGTCGAAGCCTACCAGACAGCTTAGCTATCTGGTTTTCTAAAGACATCTGGGGGATATCTGAAAAGATTCCCTGGGAATCCCTTGCTTAATTGGCTTTGTGGTCGTAAATCAGATTTGCTTGCTTTCAGTTTGCTGGCTTTCTTTGTTTCAGGCTGTCTAGCTTGACTGTGGCCCTTCTGTGGAGCATAGCCTGTTTACTAGTACCCCTTGTATTCTTCTGCCAGGGTTTCTTTCTGTAAACAGGCATTTAAATCTTGTTCTAATAGTCTCCCTTTTGGTATACATTCAGAAAAGGTGGTCCAATGTCCGGCTGTCTTCTGAGGGAGCTTAGTGTTTACGTTTTCGCCCTGATAGTGAGAGGATTTATGTCACAATCATGCTGGGTATTGGGAGAGTGATGGAAGAAGGCTGCATGACTTTTTTTTAATTTATTTTTTCCTCCCAGCAGACAACAAAATTAACATTTCTCTAAATGAACTGTGCAGATATTTTAGAATATATCTGAATTAGGAAAGCACAAATTAAACACATTTTTTGGTGATTCTGAAGTGTGGTTTAAACAAATATTTTAATACGTTCAAAATAAATCACTACAATAGGTGATGTCATTTCCACACATTTTGTGCACTGTATAGTTTTATTAGTAAAATTGAGTTTCTGTGCAAATGCAATCATCAATTCATTTGAAAATGTGTTGTCTATAACATCAGTGGCCCCCACACCACCATGCCTACTCTACTTTGTCACTCAACAGCACTCCTTTCTATGCCTCTGTACTCTACGTCACTCTACTCCACGCCACTGCACTCTGTGCCATTGCAATTAACATGCTCCATACCACTGCAGTATATGCCACTCTACTCTAACCGCTGTGCGCTAGACCGCTGCACTCTATGTAAATGCAGTCTACACCGCTTAACTATAAAACAAGACAGTATGCCACTACATACTACGCCAATCTATTCTGCACCACTGCATTCTATTCCACTTAACCCTGCACCACTCTAATCTGCGCCACTTCACTCTACTCTGAAATTACCTAGTCTACGTCCCTGCACTCAACGCCACTGCAATCAGTGGTGCTCTCCTCCACTGTCACTCTGCTCTTCACAAATGCACTCTACGCCACTTCACTCTAACCACTGCATTCTATTGCCACTCTACTCCACACCAGTGCAGTGTACACCACTGCGTTGTACACCACTTTATTTTATTCAGCACCACCATACTGTATGCAACTGCTCTCTATGCCACTCTGCACTTTGTGCCACTGTAATCTGTTGTGCAGCGCCACTCCACACCACTCTAGTCTGAGCTAGTGCACCCCACTGTACTGCACACCAGTGCACTCCACACCACTTTATGAAAAAAAACAATGCAGTCTGTCACTGTAATCTATGCTAATCCATTTAGCACAACTGCACACTACACTACTGTACCACAGCACTGTAAGCTACTGCTCTCTATACCATGCTACACCACTGCACTCTGCCACTCTACAGCAATGCACTTTACTTTGCAAAACTCCAGTCTACCCTGCACCACTCTAAGCCACTTCACTCCATTCTGAACCAATCTACTCCATGCCACTGCACTCTACTCTGCACCCCTCCACATTTGACGACTGCAGTCTACACTGTTATTCCATGCCACTCTACGCCAATGCACTCTACACCACTTTACTCAAAACCTGCACTCTACGTCAGTTTGTTCTGCACCACTGCACTCTACGATACTCTACTCTGGCACTCTAATACATTAATCTCTACTGCACTTGAACACACTGTGCACCTCCATTCTGTACCATTAACTTTTAGCCAAGCTGGTGTGTAACATGACTAATGCACATCGGCAAAGGCAATAGTGCTTGCATAGGCAAGACCTATCTGCTTTGTCAAGGCTTGTTTTCCCATTGAGAGCAATGGTATTAAGGATCAGTTTGGAAATGTATTTTGAATCCTCAACTTTTGGATATTCCCCAGTGTCAGACTAGATCTGGAAACATTTCAGCAGTATCTCTGCTCGCCGGTAGATGGTGCTTTTAGGCTCCACACTGATGTTGTTCTCTTCTGGGTATGATGAGCAGAGTCTATCTAGGTACCACTACTGCATGCTGACATCTGTTCCTTTCCATGCCACCAGATGTGGATCCCGAGCTACCTCTCGATTCTTTGAGATCCCTTTTCAATCAAAAAATTGGTTTACATTGTGCAAGGGTCCTGTCGCCTCCCTCAGCAACAGGTTTTAAACTTCATAAGGGCTGCTGTAAACAAATGTCGCCAATATCAAATTTGCTTGGGGCCAGCCACAATGCGAACGCCTACAGTGAAATTACGCACCAAAAGACTCCTCAAAGAGACCGGTTCAAGTCGAAAGTTAGGTCCTGGTCCGGTTTGAGAGTCGCTGGAGTCATTACATAGGGTTGATCTTCCTCTTGATGCAAATCTTCAGGTAAGTTGAAGAAATCCTAGAGGGATTCAGTCCCTTTTCACCACTCTCTCAGCTGAAAAGACACGGGCGGCACCATGCCTCTCGATCTCGCTCCCAAAGTCATTTGACTTCAGAACCGATCCTACATCTTGTTTTGGCACAACCTGAGTTATCAGTGCCATCTGCCACTCCTAAGCAGATCAAAGATTTCCATGAGGCCATGCTCCAACTCTTTGGACCCTGGTCAGCTCACTCTGATGAGCCTTATGGAGCAGAGAGGTCCTCCTGCTGGGTTATCGTTGATGGATTCGCCCAAGGTACCAGCTGATCCCATAAAGGGTCCGATTCCGTCTCCTGTTGGTTCCACCTCCCAGCACATCAATGCTGATGTCTCCTCCGGAAGACCTGGTCCCAGTTGTTCTCTCCAACACCAAGTCTGCTTCAGCTTGACCTCAATCATTCTGTCTTAGCTACTGCTGAGGCTCCAATTCCTATGCTTGACATGCCTCCACAGTGACATCAGCACACCGTGCATTCCCTGTTCTGCATGGATTCAGATAACTATTGCAGTGCAGGGTATTGGCAACTTTATTATGAGGATAATTTGTATGATGACCAGTAGGAGACTAATGGCCTTGATACCTGTAAGGAAATGCCTCTCATGGCATGTTCACCCCCACATTTTTGGACTGATGCTGCTGGATTTTTGAATCAGAGTGCACCGAAGCCTGCTAACCAGAACTCAGTGCCAGTGTTTTAATCCCATACAAAGTACATGTTGAATTGCATATACCCAATTGGCAAGGCCTAATTTACTTATAAACCCCTAGTGTAGGGTACCCTGAGCATGCAAGGCAGGGAGTCCACTCAGAGCTGCAGCACTGTTTGTACCACCCTTCGTGTGACAAGGTACAAAATGTCTCTAAGCCTGCCGCTGCAAACAGGAAGGACAGTGTTTTTCACTGCCAGTTAGACATTGCCATTGTGTCCAGTGGCAATGCCACACTATTGCCTAACACCCAGGAGTCTCAGCCAAAATGGATAACCTGTAAAAAGCTCTGAATGCTTAGGAAGAGGCAAGGAAAACACAGGCCGTACTGGAAGATTACTCTTGAGTGGGGTTGGGGATATCAATAATCTATTCACAGAAGGGCAACAGGAGAGTGTGGTCCTCACAATTAGAAAGGGAGTCGTGCCTTGAACTAAGAGTGAAAGTAGCTTCACATCTGTGAGTAGGCCTAAGGACCTAAAGGCCCAGCCTCTTGGAGCTATATAAGAGGAAGCTGGCTCTAGAAGAAAATAGATTGGCCCTGGAGGAGAGAATGGTCATGCTGGGGATGTTACCTCAGGAAACTGGTGGCTGCAACAGGGTGACAGAGGCAATTGTTGAGGGTGCCTATGATCCCAAGTTGCCCAAATGGATTGTGCCTTAATAATGAGGGGACAAAAAGCTGGTATCCAGTGCAATGCATCTTTGAATGAGAAGGGTGTTTGTACGACATTGGAGGGCCTTACTCTTGGAGCCCCTTCCAACTGTAGGGAGAGAGAGATTGTTGATACCAGACGATGAGGGGCATAATCTTATATTCACATGAAACTGGCACTCATGGAGCGCTGTTATCTAACCCCTGAAGAGTACAGACAAAAGTTTAGAAGCACACACAAGGGAGCAACACAATCATGGGTTGATTTTGTAGGTGCTTCTGTGAAGTCACTGAATAGGTGGATTAAAGGTAACCCAGTTGATACCTATGAGGACTTGTACAATTTAGTGGTTAAAGAACACATTTTGACAAATTGTTCCTCAGAGAAGATGCACCAAAATCTGGTAGACTACAAGCTCTCTAGCCCTAGGAAGCTGGGGAAGATACCTGATGAGTTGGGTACTCATTGGGGTATCCAATAAGTCCTCCGGTGGTGTACACAAAAAAGGACAGAACCTTCCCTCCACCCACCCCTCCTTCACCCCCTTAGGGGAAAGATGCGGGGGGTGAAGTCTGAGAAACCCAAGGAGTTGCCACAAGAAGTCCGGGGGTGGGGAAAGCACAGAGCCACACCCTGAACTAAAGGGAGGGGTATCGGAGAAAGAATTTGGACCCTTCAAAGGCGGGGATGTGCTTTGACTATAAACAGCCATGGCACAAGAGTGATGATGCAGTATGCGCCAAAAACTCACCCACTGGTGACCCTCTCAAGAGGTTGACCAGTGTAGGGATTGGTATGGAAGTTGTCCCTGGAGATTGCAAAGGGAACACTGAAGCCACATTAGTTTCTCTGGGTTGTGAGGAAATTTAGCTTTTGGCCCACTGGCTTGCCAGTATGATAAAGTACAGGTAGTGGTAAAAAATCAATAGGGTTGAAGTTCAGTCCTTTAGGGATACAGGTGCCAGGATAACCATGGTGATGGCGAGCTGGATTCCCTAAGCCAAATCTTACCAGATGCGGTGCTTGAAATAGTCCGCTATGACGGTGTTACAATGCCACATCCCATAGCTGCTGTAGACCTTGAGTGGGGGAGGGGCTGGGGGCTAGAGTTGATTCCTGACATCCAACAACAGAAGGTACTCCCAAAGATCAATCCAATGATCTCATCTCATGGAACCAGCTCCAGGGACATGAGCAGAAATTGCCCAAGTCACAAATTTGGTAGCCACCGCAGACGTTTTGCTGCTACCAGTGTCTGCTGACCCAGGGAGTGCTATCCAGGATCAGATTCATCATATCCTAAGGACACTAGCCCCCACCAACATATTCTGCGCCAACTGTGCCGCAGACCAGTAGCCCAGCACTGGCTGGCCAGCTATTGCAATGTAGAGGACTTTGAGGGACCCCGTCCTCTGTGGCCAAGTTTGCCCCACTTCACCCGTGGACCGAGGAATCTCCAGAAATCCACACCTGTCAACCGTAGCATCCTTTGGGTATCATTTTGCCTGCATACCTCAGCATCAGTACCACTCCATTGATGTCTTTGGTGGTCGGCCTGTAAAGTTTAGACCTGGTTTTACAAACACTCTGGTGGCTAGGTAGCTGTCTAAAGTATCCTTTCTCCCCACTCTAGACCTCTAGAAGTTTGTCTTGCCAAACTTGGTCACCTAACTCGGGCCGGAGTTGTTGAACTTTTGCAAACGTTTCAGAAGTTTCCAAACTTTTTGTTGGCCTGTGCTTGTTTGTGGTTGATATAAAAGTTATGTATTACTTTTAAAATCTCTATTTCCATAACCCTCCAGTGTATTTTGATGCTTAAGATCTCTGAAACGTTATTAAAATTGAATCTATTTTAATAAATTGCTGTCTTATTTATTTCATGTTGTGTGACTTTATTCAATTTGGTGCTGTTAAATGCTTTACACCTTGTTTCTTTGCTAAGCCTTACTGCTCACAGCCACAGGTACCCAGGGTTCAGCTTAAGGTTAGATAAACGTACCTGACTCGACCCAAGACTGTATTTGCTAGTGTATTACACAGTAGGGCGTCCCAGCCATTTCATATAATACACCCAAGTCCTCTTGAAACACTTCTCGAGTCCAGTCTCCTCTCACCCCCTGGTCATGTCACAGAAGAGAGAGCTGCTTATGCCTGTTTGTGTTGGTTGGCTGAAGTCCTTGACCTCCTGCTTCCCTCCTTGGAGGTCAAGACCAATGGAGTTACGGAAGTTCTTCAGCCATGGCAGACATATACTGAGGCACACTTACTTAACATTTAATGAGGTCCTTACAGACACCCTGATGGAGGGCATGGCCCACTGCCAACCATCAGTTTGCACGATGCCGCCACCACCCTGCTCCTGGCATCCCAGCATTTTTACCTCCGCACCTTTCCCCTGAAAGCTCGGTGGTGCAGGCGTCTGCATGCAAAACCAATCTCAACAACTTTCTGGCTATTACATCTGATAGTGGGTTGAAATGAGTAGAGTTATTCAGAACAAGTAATTTCATCCACCAAGGTGCTCAGGTCCGGCAGCTGCAGGTGCTCCTAGTGATGTCTAACCGGCCCTCACCCAGGCCATACAGGACTTTCATGGTATGGCCAAGTTAACAATACGTTGTGGCTTGCACAACACTGTTTATATCAGGTGGGCCTTTAGCACCAGTATTGCCATTCCCTGTGACGCTTGGCTGCAGTCTACCATTTTCTCAGGCGATGTCCAGTCGGATGGATGGACATACTGTTCGACTTGACCATCCTATTTGAATGCAAGACAGACTCCACTCTTGAGTGGTTCAAAGAGAGTAGGGTACAACACACTCGCTGGGCCCACCACTCTGATTCTTGCCAGGTTAGCAGGCCATAACATTTGACAGTTGGGTCCTGCAAAGTGTGCAGCGGGGCTGTGCCCTCCCCTTCTATTCTGCACCACCGCACCTTCAAGAGTGTGCCGTGTCAGAAGTAGGACATGGTTGCTTTTCCCCCTACCTTCTGGTTGCCAAGAAAGACATGCCTTCAAACTGTTTTCGACCTGTCGTTCACTACCTTTCCCTGAAGGTAGAAGGAAAAATGCAAAATGCTCACACTGGCCCACATATTGTATGCCCTCGACCCTTAAGAGTGGATGGTGCTGTTGGAGCGGCAAGATGCATATTTCCAGATAGCAGTCCTGCAGGCTCATCTACCGCTACCTGCAGTTTGTGGTGGGACAGGAGAATTTTGAATTCATCATGCTCCCCTTTGGTCTCACTAGTGCTCCTCAGATTTTCACAAAGGTGATGTCACATATTCGGAGGTCAGGAGTGCCTGACTGTTGGCTGTTGAAGGTGGGCTTGCCCCAGGTAGTCATCAACCATCTCCAGACTGACAAACTTCTTCTCACCTTTGGGATTTAGTATTGTGCCTGACTCCTTCTCAGACTCGCGTTCATCTGAGCCATTCTGGACAAAGTTCAGTTTTGTACCTTTCACCCAGGAATGAATCTTGACATTCAGGCTGACACACTGATCCTTCAACATTGGTCCTGGATTTCAGTAAGGTCTCCTCTGGGGCTGCTGGGACAGATGGTCTTTTACATCCTGCTGGTCGAGCACTCCAGGTGGCATTTGCAGCTCTGCAGTGCGATCTGAAGTCTCAGTGGGCCCAACATCAAGGCAGCCTCTCTGACCAGGTTGTTTTCAGAGGGGTCTACAAAAGATCTGAAATGGCAGTTACTAACCTTGATTGTGTCAGTGGCAGACCCCTTTCCCTTGGCTACTCAGCTGACAGTGTCCAGTGCAGTGTTTTTGAGTTGGGGTGACCATCTGGGAGAGGTGGTGATCAAAGCCTTCCTTCAGTTCATCAAGGGGAAGTTGGTATAGGTGCTCATGGACAACACCACTGCAAATTGGTACCGCAAAACCAACAGAGTAGGATGGGGTCATGGACCCTGTGCCAGGACGTCACGCCTTTGGAAATGGCTGGATCACCAACAAATCTTCCCAGTGGTGAACCACCTGGCAGGCTGTTTGAATGCCAAGACATATGAGCTCAGCCATCTGGGCCTGGTCGTTCACGACTGGGATTTACACCCAGAGGTGGAACAGGTCTCTTTGAATGTAGAGAACCATCAGGCTTGTTTTGTTTGCCACTGCGTTTTTACAGCATGTCTTGCTCTGAGACTAGTTCCAAGTCAAGTGGAACTCCCGATTGTATGCCGTCCCGCTAAAACCACCCCTGCTCAGAGTTCTTAGAAAGTCCTCGTAGTAACTCCAGACTGGCACGGAGAGGACAGTATCCAGAACACCTAGGCTTGAGCATCTGTCCTCAGATCACGTTGCCCCTCCGGGAGGATCGCCATTAAAAGGGTAGGGTATTGCGTCTGGTCTTTTGTGTCTCCACCTTCATGCTTGGCGATTGAGCGGAGGAAGTGGAACACCTTTGACCTTCCTCCAGAGGTGGCAGCCAGGCGTCCTTTGATAATTTAAAAAAAGTGCATACGCCTGTTGGACCAAACTGTGGCTTGGTGCTGTACTTGACAGACTCTGATCCAAGCAAATTTATCAGTTGTTTGTTTTTTCTCTAGCCCGGCAAAGCCTTGCTCTGGGCACTGTTTAAGGGTACCTTTCTGCTCTTTTGATCGTTATGCGGTTGCTGGATTAGCCCTGCCTTGTTTGTCTCTAGTTATGCTCTTTTTGAAAGCACTTGCAACATTTATTTCTTGGGAGCAAAAAAGGCAGGGCTATGTAGAAGACAACCATCTCCTGGTGGATTGTGCTCTGCGTTAGGATCTGCTATGCTTTGGCTAAAAGGCAGCCTCCTAAAGGACTGCATGCTCATTAGACCAGGGCCAAAGCCACTGCGTTGGCATGCCGAGTCCCTGTCCTGGGCATATGTTCACAAAGCACTATTGTCTTTCACCAAGAATGACCTTTTGCCTGCACGACTTTATGGTTTGAGTCCATCCACAGACCCGTCTCAGTATAAATACAGCTTTAAGTAATCAAAATTCAAAAGGTGCGAAACCTATGGCTAGAAGACTCTATCAGGAGAACAAATTACGTACCTTCAGTAATGTTCTTTCTGGTAGACTGTCTAACTGTAGATTTATCACTGCCCACCCAAACCTCCCCATCCTCTTTTCTGTAGTTGGTTTCCTATACATTTCTAAGAACTCCAGTGTAGGAATCTGCTCACTGGGCACAGCAATTTGCTTTTGGCACTCTTCTTCTGGGGGACGCAGACTTTCTCCAAAGCACCTGACATCAGCATGCAGAAGTAGTACCCATAAAGGCTCCATACATAATTTTTGCAGCAGAATGGCATTGGTGTGGAACCACGTGGCACCACCAAGCCGCGTACAGCGGTACTGCTGAAAAGTTTCCAGATCCAGTCAAATGCCTGGGAAATATTCAAAAGGTTAGCAATCCAGGGATTGGTAGTCTTTATAAAGTAGAACGTTACAAAAGATGACAATCTGTTCTTTAGCGTGCCAGTCCAGAGTACTCTGCAAAAAGTTTAATACCATTTTAGTATCTTATGAAGCATCTGAATTGTTAAAGGCAGCAGAGAGACTCAATCTACCACCTAAATTGAAATGAGCAAAACTTAAAAATATCTACTATTGGGATTTGAGTAGTGCACAATCAGCCATTGGCAAGCTATTGCAGCACTTTTGGTATTTCTATGTGAATGTATAAATGGTTCTAATGTTTTATTTTTATTTTGTTGTGTGATGAGGCACGTGTAAGTTAATTTGTCAATGTCAGTGAGTTGTAGGTGAATGAGTTGGAGTGAAATTGAATTACTAAGTGACTTGCATCTTTCCCAGGGTGGGGCATGATAACGATTGCTCAGCAGAAGTTAATGTGCTTTCCATGCCCATAATGGTTATGAAGAAGTGGGTGTAAAGCTTTAGACTGATAACAAAGAGGGTGGGGGGAAGGTAAGCAGTGGAAATTGAGTACGGAGGAGGCCAACACGGAGAATGCATGAAAGGGCACTGAACTTGGGGAGAAAATTGTAAAGTTGGGTGTCATGCATGTTTAAGGGTTGTGGGCAGTCACAAAGATTTGCTAAGTACTTAGAAGAGAAGGGGAACAGAACCATTGGGAAGAGAGTGTGTTATAAATGTTCGGAAGAGGAAAATGGGATCAAGAAGGGCTAATGTAAAATCGGGACTGTTTGGAAAAGGAGGGAAGCGGTTACACTGCCTGGGTGAAGGTAGAGCAGAATTGGCAGTCAAGAGATTACTATGGTGCGACTTTCCCAGTCTGTCCTTGTCATTTCTGTATGTTTTATTTGTGTTCTTTAGAATGCTAAACACCTTTCGCCCAGCTTCACATCTCTGTTCCACTAGACAGGTGCAGAGCAGTTGTTGAATGGCAATGTTCTTTGAATATAGACCGGTCCGTCAAAGTGGTGGGGGTTGATACTAACCTAGTCATTTACAGATTGAAGCAGACATGCACATGTTCTAGTATAATAGAGCTGGGAGTGTTTACGAGGAGTGACTGCTAGTATTATGCACTTCAGGTAGCCTAGATTTGTTGGTTAGAGCCAACTTCCGGTGGCTTAATGGTTATGGATTCATTATATCTTCTCCTTGTTGGATTCCACATGAGTGGAAACTGTTACAGATTTTCTTAGAGTACCACATCGGCGCTTTCTACAACAAACTCAATGGCTGTGCTAGTCTGTTTTTAGGGTCGAGCCTGCGTTGCATGCGCTCGCGCATGCGAGACGCTTTAGGGTTTAGAAAAGGGCTCAGAGCCCTGTCGACGTCACGTCAGTGTTTTTCATTGGTTCGTGGGCTTGCCTAATAAAATCTGCTTGCTTTCATTAGTCGAAGGCATGCATACGTCATGCCTTTTCCGGTGGCTACCCTCCTCGAGTGCATCGACAAAATACAGAAAACATGCGAGGCTCGCTGTTTTCTGTCCGGCTTGTGGACTACTTTTTCTCTAATTTACTAGCACGATTCCGCTTGGCAGAAGTCCAGCGCTTTACATAGTTAATGGCACTTTTTCGGGTTACGTACATAAATGCACTTTTGTCGATAGGTGAAAAGTCGGGTTAGGAGTTTACAACGCTATCATCTCTAACATGAGCAAACGCGAGACCCGTTGCATTGCAAATGCTTGTTTATGGTTTGCCGGTACCCTCACTCCCTGTTCATGTGTTACACGTGATCTTCACTTACCCAGCTTGTGACTCCCGATTTGTAACTCCTCTGGTTCCAGGGCCCTGCATTATGTATTCATCTTTTATTGGGAAGGAGGGTGGAAGGTTGATACTGAATGTTTGTGCTTTGGTAGCAGCACTTCCTTGACCTATTCGTGGGATTTTACAGCAGTGTCCGGTTTGTCTTTGCAACAAAATGAATTCTAGTAATGCTAGCAATGATTTCTTTCTTCCAGTATTCTGGTTTAGAGATTGATCTCTATCGGACTGACAATCCATTACCTACGATGACTGGGGGCAGCAGAGAGGTGCAGATTTTTTTCCCCTTGTATTTATTAGTTACCTACAGCTCTTGGCCATTTTGGAAATTCACTGCAGATTGTTTAACTCTGCTTGATTGGTGAAAAATGCCAGGTCATAAAGTCGAAAAACCTCCATACAAACTAGCCAACATTCCTCAGTTTGACAACACCTAGTCTGGAGATCGGGCGGGAGATTGTTGTGGGGGGCAGGATAAAGACTGATTTTCAACTTAAAACCTTTGTATCGCTTAGAACAAGCTATTAAATGTGCCCACTGGTATCCTAATCCGATTCTAGCATTTGAAGATTTTCAGCATCCACCCACAGATTGGTTTTCAATAAGGCCCCGAGTTCCACAATTTCAAACTTAATAGGCCACACACGAATAGGCAAGTTACCCCCCCCCCACTCCCATCCCCCCCCCCCCGCAAAGTCTACATTCCTGCACTGTGCCCTAAAGTTCTCTCCATTGACCCATAATTATGTATCCTGTACTGTCTAAAACAGCCAGTCAGGATGCATGTAGTACACATACCAAAACGGCTTATTTTTTTCTAAGTAAGGAGTTAATCAAAATCTTTTCATATTAAAATTGAGTGCATAAAAAATGTATATGGGCTTTCGGCTTGCTCTCTACATCCATTGCTCTGTTCTGTTGACATTTTCCTTCTTCCTCTACAGCACACTGCATGAGGTTGTGGTTCAGCCCACTTTTGCCATTGGCTAACTGCACTGCGAGTAATGGCATTCGGGGCATTCACAACGAGCACATCCGCATACACAGTACTTTCCTTCAGTGCCAGAGACTACTTTGAGAATGTGTGCAAATATTTTAGATTTTTACCCCCTTTTCTTTATTTTTTAGAGCCTTTTTGCTCCCTCCAACAATACAGTTTTCTTTAAAAAATTTTTTTTTTTTTTAAATGGCAAAACAAGCATTGACAAAGCCACCAGGCTAGCCGGCAGTGCCAGGCCTATTGACGTTGTCAATGCTGTCATTCAGTAGAAAACCATTATTCTAGCACTTGTTAGTCTGTTTTTTTTTTTTTTAGATTCTCGAATGAACATCTGCCATTCAAGGTTTTAGTAATCCCACCTGCAGAATTAGTATCTTTAGTATTTTAGTTGAATCAAAATGAGTCTGTACCCTGGTCCGAGTACAGTCTATACACATCCATTATTGTATTACCTAAGTACTTCTGCATACGAAGTCCATAAGCCAATTGTATAGGGTTTTTTGATGAATTTTAGAGGCGAAGCAGCAACTTCTGTACATCAGTGTGAGTGGCTACTTGCAAACTATATCTGTCCCTCTCTAAGCACGAGCAATACCTGAATCCTGAAGATACTGCCACTCTGGTTTCTGCCACACCGCATTAAAGCAAGAGTCTGCATGGTAGGACTGTAGATGCACACATTCGAAGTCTTTGGGATGCGAAAGCAGACTTGCACTGGGGCAAAATATACAAAACTTGTTAACTGTAAATTTGTAGGTCCTTCTAATTTAAAAGATTTTAGAAAAATGTGTTGTGCATCACTAAATAGAAACAAGCGTCTGCCCTGATTAAGTTCACTCTGGTACCTGTGTCTTTCCAGACCTCTTTTTCTTCTTAAGACCATGCTCTGCTGACCTGCCTCCTCATCCTTTTGGCTAGGCTTCCCCTGGCTCAACTCTGCTTCCCCACCCTCCACGAGTTCCTAACTCATACGCCCCTCCCTCTAATCTACCACGTCTGTACTCTCACTCTCAGCCACTGTCTGCTTTAGCCCTCTCCGCATCCCTCCCATTGCCACTCCTCCTCCAGGCCTCCGCCACTTCCCTTTCACTGACCTTTCCAGCGCGCCCCTTTTCCTTTGAACTGCCCACGCCTCCACTCCCTCGAAATGAATGCTCAATTTGTTTGCATAAAGACTCCTTTGACCTTTTTTCCCTTTGCGGTTGATGCAATCACGGCATGATACTGAAAGTATTCAGAACACATTTTGCTTACTAAATAAGTTACATATTTTAGTAATGCTTTGCAGCTTTATAATATGGGAAGAACTTTGGCAAAAATCTAATGTACCTTGGCTACCCTGCATTCCTAATGTCCCGTGTTTGGCCGGATATGAATTAGAAGCAATGTGTCATCAGGTGAAACCTCACAAGATTGTTTTATTTAGCGCTGCTGAGAAAGTAACTGATACTCCTCTTTTTAGGTTAGGGTTTGTTGTAATTCATGTTGTGTTCCGTTACTAATTTATTTCCACCTGTTGTCAGTTGGTATATTCCTGCTATCCTGTACCCTTCCCTTTATGTTATGCACTCCTCCCCCCCTCCCCCCCCCCCCCCAGGGCCCTTGCCACTTGGAGCACTCCAGGCTTCCAGTGACAGTTGACAGTTACAGCTGTACGATTCTGAAGTGCAGCTGTGTGGCGAACGGAGGCTGTTTCTTGTAACTAATAAATAAGTTATTTGCATTCTTCTGTAGCTTCGATGTGAGACTTTACATTTACAACAGACGACTTTTGTGCTTGGGCCATGTTTAGAGAACTCATCGTGTTTCGTGTTCTATACTTATTGTATGGGACTTTGAGCCGGTCCTTTAACCATTGGCTTAATACCTTGTCAGACACATCTTGGATGGCCACAGGAACGTTCATCTCATCTGTTTTAGTTTTTTGGGTTATGTTATGTGCCTTCCACCTCCATTGGAGTGCACGATAGACTATTTTACGTCTGTAATCAGGAGGAAAGGGCCTTGCAGCACCAGGAAGAGTGTGCTGACAAAATCATAAAAGACGGATGCTACAGAAGATATACTTTTTTCTGTTTCATTCATTGTTCGGGTGATTTTGTTTGCATATTAATACAATAGGTTTTACATTTGTTTAGCATATACCTGCCAGATCCTCAGGCAATGCAAACATCACACTTATGGCTTTTTCAATAGTAATTTGTAATGTAGATTGTCTCATAGTTGGAAATGTATCTTTCAAAAAAATCATTAAGATTTCTAGGTAGTAAGTCGTATATATAACAAATGTTAGCCAGAATTATAACGCATAGTAATCCAGTCCCACTGTGAATTTAAATCAAATACTGTTTTTTTTGTTTTTTTTTTCTTTTTTTTAATTAATCTGTAATGGAATTCCTCCATATGTGTCAACATTGTGTATCAGATTTGAGTGTTGGGGAGTAAGAGTGGGAGAGCTTACTGTCAGGGTTGGGAAGTTTTGACTGGTTTGGGGGCTAGGTGATTGGTTTAATCAATAAGCCGTTAGTGTTGTGAAACTCTGCTTCTGCACAGTTAGTGGAGATCTGTGAATGAGACTTTGCACACTTCCTGAAAACAAAAGAATAAAATCTCTTAACTTTAACAAGTTAAAAAAAAATCCTAGCATCATTGATTTATGGGATCATAATCCTGTTGATATTAAGATGAGTAGCTGGTAGGTTTATAGCGGTACATCACCGTGATGTCTAAAGTGTAGATGCTTTAAAGCTGCAGCTCAAACCATTTAGGGTAGTAATAGTCCAAACATGTAAGGCATGTCTAACCTAAGCAAGCTTTCAAAGAGTATTCTTACTTTAAATATGCTGTTTCCCACCACTAGCAATATGGAGAGCTCAGGATGATGTCCGGTCGAACATTGGTATTATGTTAGAGTAATTCTTATTCCTTGTCTCAGAATTGATTGTGGGGGCAGGGGAGGGGTAGATATTGAGTTGCCTCGCCACAGCAGTTGGCAAACCTTGACTCTAGAGCTGATCAGACGGGTGGTTTGTTCTGGTCTCTCCATCCTTACTGCATCTCTGCCTACAGCCCCAGACTCTCCTATATCGATTACTAGCAGCATCCAGGCAGGAGGATAACACTTCGAGCGGCATCCCGAAACTGGTCCAGAAGATGACATTTGGACTGTTCCACTTCATCAGCATGCCTAGGGAATGTGTTGGAGGGTCTTCCTGATATGTTACTTTGTGACAGTGGTCTTGCATTTGATATCCAGCATTCCCCAAATGCACATCTCCATGCTGTCATTACGCTGGTTGATAAGCGTTTTCTATTTATGCACCCTGGGGGGGGGGGCATAATGTCAATTTCGGCCTTACAAACTTTGCCAGTTCAGGGTGCTTATACACAGCATGTGGTGTGCTAACTTACCTATTTCATAAATAGTCTTCCTGTATGTCCACAAATGGCAACTTAAACTGTCTTTTAAATCAGACAGTTTATTTAAAAAAAATCCCCATGTTGGTCCAACCAGGCCCAAGTTATCCTTGTGGCTCCGGACTGGGCATGGAGAGTTTGGTATCCTGAGCTACTGAGCATGGCCATCAATCCTCCAATCAGACTGCCCCTTCGGGAGGATGTTCTGTTTCAGCAGCAGGGGAAGGTTCTTCACCTGAACCTGTCCACTCTCTGCCTTCCTCTGTGGAGCTTAAACAGCAGCACTTGACCGCTTTTGACCTTCCTCCCACAGTCTGACACGTTATCTTGGCAGCCAGGCATCACTTCACCAAGACGGTATATGCCTGTCCCTGGAAGAAATTTGTTGCATGTTGTACAGAAAAGTCTCTTGATCCCCTTTCTGCCTCTCTTTCTGAGGTTTTACTTATTATTTCCTTTGCACAGCTTTCTCTGCTTTGGGCACTCTTAAGGGCTTTTTATCTTCCATTTTTGGCTTCTTGTGATTGACTTACCAACCTCTTTGTACAATCACCCCCCCCCCCCCCCCCCCCCCCCCCACCATTGTACTTTTTTTTTTTGTTTTTTTAAAGTTCTTACTCATCTATTTCTTCCTTTCCCGTTCATTATTCCCCAATGGGACTTTAATTTGGTACTAACTTTTTTCATGTGTGTTCCTTTCAAGCCTCTCCACCATTGTCCTCTCAGGCTTCTCTCACTGAAAACAGCCTTCCCTATGGCAATTGCATCTGCCAGTCAATTGTGAGAGCTGTAGACCTAGTCATCCAAGCCGCCCTACTATGTATCCTGACAAATTGGTACTTCACAGAAAGGCCTGTTTTCTGCCCGACTGCACGTGCTAGACCCAAAAAGAGCATTGGCATTCTACAATGACCATACACGTGAAATCCAGGTGGACGACCAACTCTTCGTGGAGTATGTGGGTGTGAAGAAAGGTTGGGCGATGCAGAAGTGAACCATCTCTCATTGGTTCATACTCTCCATGAAGATCTGCTACGCAGTGGCCAAGAAGCAACCTCCTGATGGTTTGCGAGCTCATTCCACCAGAGCTAAAGTTGTGACCACTGCATTAGCATACAGAGTTCTGTTCCTGGATATCTACCAGGCAGAAACGTGGGTATCTCTGCACCCATTTACTAAGCATTACTGCCTGGTCAGTCCGGTCTGTAGGTATGTGCACTTTACTTGTTCGATCCTGCAGGACTTCCTCGTTTTGAATTTGTTTGCAGGCCCACCTCCGGGCATGGTGTTACTTTGGTATCTATTCAAAGGTAAGGGATCTGCTGCTCAAAGTATTTATCAGATTAACAAGTTATTTACCTTTGGTAACGCCGTATCTGGTAGAGACTATAGTTAGCTGCAGATTCCTTACCAACCCACCCTTCCTCCCCGCTCTGTGAACGGATTTCTAGGCACAGTGATTTGTTTTAGGGCCCTAATTTGACACACCAGTGGTCAGTGTTCTTCATTGCTCTGTGCTTCTGGCATGCAAAGTCGTAAAAAGAAACTGATGCAAGAGCGCCTGGGTGGCACCTATATAGGTTCAGCAACATCACTTCTAGTCTGGTCGACGCAATCTACCAGCGCGCAGGGGTTACTGATCACAAATAATCTTCCTGATAGAGTCCGACGCCTGGGGAGAATTCAAAGATGAGGAATCTGCGCCTAGGTGTAATCTCTACTAGATAAGGTGTCCTTAAAGCTAAGTAACTTGTTTGATTTGCAAGTGCACAGATCATACACATGCCTATTTGACGATTCATCTGGTGAGACAGGACACTAGTCTGGATGTAGAACACCTAATTTAAGTGAACTTTTTGGAGAAGGTTTCTTGACCACTATATGTACAATTTTTTTTAAAAAGTGGTTCACTGTATTGGACCTTAATATAGTCACATTCCTCAGTCACCAGCAGCTTCCTGTTTGTGAAATTCCACATCAACAGCAGCTTCTGCTTCCATGCTACTATTGCCAAGAAGACAGACCACTTGACACCAACTCTAACTTCTCCACAAAGCCAAAGCATACCACTTGGAGCATGGCTTTAGATCTGCCATCTAGGCTCTGTCCTGTCAATGGAATTGTGACAAAGCTTTGCTCTGACATCCAGTTCACACCATTACAGAACATCCTCCATGCAACATCAAAACTGAGTAAGTGTAAGAACACAACACCCTCCCTTTCAAAACACTATGTTTATGACCTTGAAGATCTGTAGCGGAATCTGCAAGGCTGTCTCCTCTAACACGACATCAGCCCTACTAGAAAATATAAAGATTTCCATTGAGAAGGCAAGCAACAGCAAGTTTAAAAGTAAGAAAGAAAAATAGGATTGAAAAAACCATCAAACAGGCCATCTCGTGAAGCCCCCAATGGTCTAAAATTCAGCCCCCAACCTGGCCACTTACACTCCTCAGTGAATGGATGCAGCTGAAGACCCTCCTCTTCAAGGAAGTCTCGTAGCAACCACTTTGCTTACCCCAAGTAAGCACAATTTAAAATAAGCTTTCTTTATGTAAGCAGTTGCTCTCCCTCGCATTGAGACTCTGCTCTCTATTGTCCAGGACTCCGTTTCTTAGTAATTAGGTTTGTGCTTTTGTAAATACCAATACGTAGAGAAGGATGGTAGCGCTCCAGCAGACTGACATCCTTCTATAGGACTGAGAATTTTATAAAATGACAAATCACTCAAGTTTCTATGCAGCTTATGTAATTTGGGGATGTTGCAGCGGTGGCTCCTCTGCTATGGCGAAGGAGCGTTGCCCCACCTCCAGCAGCTGCAATTTAAAAAATAAAAACGTTGTTAAACAACGTTTATTATTATTATTATTTTTTTCCAACAGACAGGGTTGACTAGCACTGAGGAGTGATGTGCACTCCCCTAAGTGAGCGTGTGTGTTTGGCCGGCCATCTCAGGATGGCCAAAACACACATGCACACTGAGCTCTTTCCAACCCGGCACTGTTGCTGGGTTGGAGGCAGCAGGCCCGTCTACCAGTCCGCCTGGGAGTGCTAAGCCAGGGCCCTCCGGCCAATCCTAATGCAGCTCTCATGCTGCCAGCATGCCCCCTCTCCCCCACACACACTTCGCTTTAACCACACGATTATATACTCTTAGCAGGCTTTTTGTATTTTTTTGTCCGCAACCTTGTGTACTTTGTTTTTGAGATGTTGCCCCAGTGCCATGCAGTAATAAAGAATGAACTTTGATCAGTGTTGTATATGCTATAATTAATGAATTGTAAGTCCAAACATGTAACAGAAGTGGTCACAGCACCTGTAGTAAGTGGTTATTTAAGGTTGATGTACAATAGCACATAAATATATTGATTTAGAAATTAAAGGCTAATTAAGGCCTTCCACCATTTAATACTCTTGCCTCCTTCCTGTCTTACAATAGTTTTTTTCTTAATTTCAAATTGTGAGTGCTTGGAATAAAGTCCTATAAAAGTTGGGTAGCTGTGCCATCGAAAGGAATGTCAGTCAACTCAACCTTGGCTTTATCTTCTTATTTCAGATGCAGACAGAAGCTCGTGGACACAATCACTTAACACAACGGGCATGAAATATTTCAAGCCATTAAAGGATTTTATTCCCAGTTAAGGAGAGGTAATACTTGAATTCAAATTGGGAATTTTATGCACAAAAGCCAGAACTTTCAAGAATGTACCAACTGTGGAGTTTAACAAGAAAAACATTATTTGGCATGCAAGTTTTATTTTGATAAGTGCCTCGCTGTTGTTTTTGCCATAGTGTGTTGAGCTGAGGGGTGAACTGCATTGCTGCTTGTGCTGTATTCTGAAACTTACCGTGAATATGGGAAAAGGATGAGGGACGCTACAAAAAAGTGCTGGGAAAATCTCAACTGGGAACGTCATTAGAATTAGAATTTGTGGTCTTGTTGAATGCCCTATTGTTATCGTGCAAGTGGACTCTTGTCAGTAAAAAAAACAAACATTTTTATCTCGGCTGCTTCTGTCCTGCCCAAACACCGGCCAGTTTAATGAAAAAAACACCACCAGCAATGCAGATGCTATGTCTCCATTATACAAATACTGATAACAGAAGAGGATTTATAAATGCCTTTATAATTTAGCTTTATTTTCGGGCTAACCATTTCAAGTATGTATGAATGTATGTATATATATGTGTGTGTGTGTATATATATATATATATATATATATATATATATATATATGTGTGTGTTCGATGGCATGTGTAGCTGCAGATACACATGCTGTGCACATCCCGCCATCTAGTGTTCGAAGAAGTCTTTTTCGAGTCACGAGATCGAGGGACTCCTCCCCTTTCGGCTCCATTGCGCATGGGCGCCGACTCCATCTTAGATTGTTTAATTTCCACCATCGGGTTCGGATGTGTTCCTTTTCGCTCCGCACTTCTGGTCGGAAAGTTAGTTAAAATCTCGGAAAATTCGACAGTATTGTTTGCGTTCGGTATCGGGTTAGTTACAACAGATCGACACCGAATTTTGAAGAGCTCCGGTGGCCCTTCGGGGTTTTCAATTCCCCGGCGGGGCCTGGTCGGCCCGACCACGTGCATCTTCAAGGCTAATGGAACGGACCCCATTCTGCTTCTGCCCTGAATGTCACAACAAGTATCCTTATACAGATCAGAATATGGTCTGTAATTTGTATTTGTCTCCAGAACACAAAGAGGATACCTGTGAGGCCTGTCGAGCGTTTCGGTCAAGGAAGACATTAAGAGACCGAAGAGCAAGAAGACTACAAATGGCGTCGGCGCCGACAGGACAAAAACACTTGGAGGAGGAAGAGGAAACCTTCTCCATTGAGTATTCGGACTCGGACGAGGTCGATCCCGACCAGACGCCGAAAACCGTGAGTAAGACGTCAATACACAAAACTCACGGAAAAAGCACTAAAGCCCAGGGGACGCCACCGCCAGCAGGCCATGGCTTAACCCGAAAAATAGATGACCGACCATCAGCACCGAAAAAGAGCACGCATGTGTCGAAGTCATCTGACTCCGGTCGCGATACCGGCACAGAGCAGATTCGACCCCGAGAAACCGGGTCAGAGCAATCTCGGCACCGAGAGGGCGGCACCGAAACGAGTCGGCACCGAGAGATCAGTACGCCGAAGCTCAAGAAAGTGTCGTCTGAACCGAAAAAGACAACCAAAAAAGTTTCCATACCGAAACATCCAGCCTCGGAACCGAAATCAAGTTCCTATACAGAGGAACAGGGCCTGTCCTCACAAATGCAAGGACACAGATTCGGACAAGAACTAGAGACAATAGAGCCAGATTACACTCAAAGATGGCTCCACATTCAAAAAGACACAGGGAAGATCAGTACTCTTCCCCCAGTTCGAATGAAAAGAAAACTTGCCTTCCATGAGAAAGACAAGCAGCCACAGGCAAAGGTGGCAAAACAAGTAACCCCACCACCATCTCCACAACGCTCACCACAACCATCACCGGTAGCCACTCCACCAATGATGCAGTCCCCAACTCATACTGGAATGAGTCAGGATGATCCCGACGCATGGGATCTTTATGATGCGCCGGTATCAGATAACAGTCCCGACTGTTATCCAGCCAGACCGTCACCACCTGAGGACAGTACAGCCTACACACAGGTGGTGTCAAGAGCAGCGGCATTTCATAATGTCACCCTGCATGCAGAACCTATCGAGGATGACTTCTTATTTAACACGCTATCGTCCACACATAGCCAGTACCAAAGTCTCCCTATGCTACCGGGAACGCTGAAACACTCCAAACAAGTGTTTCAGGAGCCTGTGAAGGGCAGGGCCATTACTCCAAGGGTGGAGAAGAAGTACATACCGCCACCAACAGACCCTGTGTACATCACGCAGCACTTAACACCAGACTCAGTGGTGGTAGGGGCAGCTCGCAAGAGCGAACTCACACACTTCAGGAGACGCACCACCTCCAGACAAGGAGAGTCGCAAGTTCGATGCTGCGGGGGAAAATGGTCGCGGCACAAGCAGCCAACCAATGGCGCATTGCCAACTCACAGGCCTTGCTGGCTAGATATGATAGGGCTCATTGGGACGAAATGCAACATTTCATTGAACACCTGCCCAAAGAGTTCCAAAAAAGAGCACAACAAGTGGTGGAGGTAGGCCAGAGTATCTCAAACAATCGGGTACGGTCAGCAATGGATGCAGCGGACACAGCTGCTAGGACTGTAAATACAGCAGTGACCATACGGAGACACGCATGGTTGCGTACATCAGGATTCAAGCCGGAAATACAACAAGCGGTGCTGAATATGCCATTTAACGGAGGTGGACACTGCTATCGAAAAACTCAAAAAAGACACAAATACGGCCAAAGCCATGGGCGCACTCTACTCCACACAGAGCAGAGGCACTTTTCGGAAATCACAGTTTCGAGGGGGGTTTCAGGGACAGAGCACAGAACCCTCAACCTCACAAACAAGGCCCACTTATCAGAGTCCATATCAGCGGGGACGTTTTCGGGGACAATATAGAGGGGGACAGTTCCCAAAGAGTAGAGGGAAGTTCCAGAGTCCCAAAACTCCACAAAATAAACAGTGACTTAAACGTCACAAATCCCCAACACATAACACCAGTGGGGGGGGGAGACTAACCAAGTTCTACAAACACTGGGAGGAAATAACAACAGACACGTGGGTCCTAGCCATTATCCAGCATGGTTATTGCATAGAATTTCTACAATTCCCTCCAAATGTCCCACCGAAAACACACAACATGTCCAAACACATGGATCTATTACAACTGGAGGTCCAAGCGTTGTTACAAAAAGATGCTATAGAGATAGTACCAATTCATCAAAGAGGAACAGGAGTTTACTCCCTGTACTTTCTCATACCCAAAAAAGACAAAACTCTAAGACCTATATTAGATCTCAGAACACTAAACATCTACATCAAATCAGATCACTTTCACATGGTGACACTGCAAGATGTGATCCCACTGCTCAAACAACAAGACTACATGACAACACTAGACCTAAAGGATGCATATTTCCATATACCTATACATCCTTCCCACAGAAAGTACTTAAGGTTTGTATTCCAAGGAGTACATTACCAGTTCAAAGTGTTGCCATTCGGGATAACAACAGTGTCAAGAGTTTTTACAAAATGTCTGGCAGTAGTGGCTGCTCATATCAGAAGGCAGCAAATACATTTGTTCCTGTACCTAGACGATTGGTTAATCAAAACCAATACGCAACAACGGTGTTTACAACACACAAAGTATGTCATAGAAACCCTTCACAAACTAGGTTTCTCACTCAACTACAACAAGTCACACCTACAACCGTGTCAAATACAACAATACTTAGGAGCAACAATCAACACAACAAAAGGGCTTGCCACTCCAAGTCCACAAAGGGTACAGGCATTTCAAAACGTAATACAAGCCATGCACCCAAAACAAAAGATACAGGTAAAATTAGTGATGAAACTACTAGGCATGATGTCCTCATGTATAGCCATTGTCCCAAACGCAAGATTGCACATGCGGCCCTTACAACAGTGCCTAGCATCACAATGGTCACAGGCACAGGGTCAAATTCAAGATCGAGTGTTGATAGACCGCCAAACATACACCTCGCTGCAATGGTGGAACATTATAAATTTAAACAAAGTGTGGCCTTTTCGAGACCCAGTGCCTCAATATGTAGTAACAACAGATGCCTCCATGATAGGGTGGGGAGCACACCTCAACCAACACAGCATCCAAGGACAATGGGACACCCAGCAGAGACAGTTTCACATAAATCACTTAGAACTACTAGCAGTATTTCTAGCGCTGAAAGCATTTCAACCTATAATAACCCACAAACACATTCTTGTCAAAACGGACAACATGACAACAATGTATTATCTGAACAAACAGGGAGGAACACACTTGACACAGTTGTGTCTCCTAGCACAGAAAATATGGCATTGGGTGATTCACAACCACATTCACCTAATAGCTCAGTTCATACCTGGAATTCAAAACCAGTTAGCAGACAATCTCTCTCGGGATCATCAACAGATCCACAAATGGGAAATTCATCCCCAAATACTAAAAACTTACTTCCAAAAGTGGGGAACACCGCAAATAGACTTATTTGCAACAAAAGAAAACGCAAAATCCCAAAACTTCGCATCCAGGTACCCACAAGCTCACTCTCAGGGCAATGCGTTATGGATGAGTTGGTCAGGGATATTTGCATACGCTTTTCCCCCCTCTCCCACTCGTTCCATATTTAGTAAACAAATTGAGTCAAAACAAACTCAAACTCATACTAATAGCACCAACTTGGGCAAGACAACCTTGGTACACAACACTACTAGACCTCTCAGTAGTGCCCCATATCAAGCTACCAAACAGACCAGATCTGTTAACTCGGCACAAACAACAGATCAGACACCCAAATCCAGCATCGCTGAATCTAGCAATCTGGCTCCTGAAGTCTTAGAATTCGGGCACCTAGACCTTACACAGGAATGTATGGAGGTCATAAAACAAGCTAGGAAACCAACCACAAGACATTGCTATGCAAATAAGTGGAAAAGATTTGTTTATTACTGCCATAATAATCAAATTCAACCATTACACGCATCTGCTAAAGACATCGTCAGCTACCTACTGCATTTACAAAAGTCAAAGTTAGCTTTTTCATCCATTAAAATACATCTCACCGCAATTTCAGCTTATCTGCAAATTACGCACTCAACTTCATTATTCAGGGTACCAGTCATAAAAGCATTTATGGAGGGTCTGAAAAGAATTATCCCACCACGAACACCACCAGTTCCTTCGTGGAATCTCAACATTGTCTTGACACAACTTATGGGTCCACCTTTTGAACCCATGCACTCATGTAACATACAGTACTTAACATGGAAAGTAGCTTTTCTAATAGCTATCACATCTCTCAGAAGAGTAAGTGAAATACAAGCATTTACTATACAAGAACCCTTTATTCAGATACATAAACATAAAGTAATTCTACGAACAAATCCTAAATTCTTACCTAAAGTCATATCACCGTTCCACTTAAATCAAACAGTGGAACTCCCAGTATTCTTTCCAGAACCAGATTCGGTAGCAGAGAGAGCATTACATACATTAGACATTAAAAGGGCACTAATGTACTACATAGATAGAACAAAACAAATTCGCAAAACAAAACAATTGTTCGTTGCATTCCAAAAACCTCATACAGGGAATCCAATATTCAAACAAGGCATTGCCAGATGGATAGTTAAATGTATTCAAACCTGCTATATAAAAGCAAAAAGAGAACTGCCTATTACACCAAAGGCACACTCAACTAGAAAGAAAGGTGCTACCATGGCCTTTCTCGGAAACATACCAATGACTGAAATATGTAAGGCAGCCACATGGTCTACGCCTCATACATTTACCAAACATTACTGCGTGGATGTGTTAACAACACAGCAAGCCACAGTAGGACAATCAGTATTACGGACTTTATTTCAAACAACTTCAACTCCTACAGAGGCTGATCCACCGCTTTGGGGGAGATAACTGCTTACTAGTCTATGCACAACATGCAGCTACACATACCATCGAACTGAAAATGTCACTTACCCAGTGTACATCTGTTCGTGGCATGAGACGCTGCAGATTCACATGCGCCCTCCCACATCCCCGGGAGCCTGTAGCCGCTTTAAGTTGAGAAAATATTAGAATTGTACATTTCTAACTTTGTAAATATATTATTTTTAAACACATTATGTACATACGTATTTACTCCAGTGCATGGGCACTATTACTATATACACAACTCCTACCTCACCCTCTGTGGGGGAAACAATCTAAGATGGAGTCGACGCCCATGCGCAATGGAGCCAAAAGGGGAGGAGTCCCTCGATTTCATGACTAGAAAAATACTTCTTTGAAGAAAAACAACATGTAACACTCCGAGCCCAACACTAGATGGCAGGATGTGCACAGCATGTGAATCTGCAGCGTCTCATGCCACGAACAGATGTACACTGGGTAAGTGACATTTTCCATATAACACGTTCGATGGCATGTGTAGCTGCAGATACACATGCTGTGCATATACTTCTGCCATCTCGTGTTGGGCTCGGAGTGTTACAAATAGTGTTCGAGTCACAGGATCAAGTGACTCCTCTTCGGCTCCATTGCGCATGGGCATCGACTCCATGTTAGATTGTTTTCTTTCCGCCGTTGGGTTCGGACATGTTTCCTTTCGCTCTGATAGTTCGATTCGGAAAACTTTGAAAACGCTTCATTTCTCGTAGGTATTGTTTCGATAGCGTTACATCTTCTATCGACACATCTGTACTGTCGGAACAAACATCTCTACTTGCCTTTCAGGGTGCACGCGCCCAACTCTGGCCTGGTTGGGCCGACCGCGTGGAAGCCTCATGGATCGGACTCCATTCAGATTCTGTCCTCAGTGCCACGCTAAATTCCCTTATACAGACCAACACCTCGTCTGTAATTTTTGCCTTTCCCCAGATCATCAGGAAGAAAATTGCAAGGCCTGCCGATCCTTCCACTCAAAGACACTTGCAGACAGAAGAGCACAATGGCTCGAGATGGCATCAAAAAAACTCTGAACATCTCGACGTCGAAGTGGAAGAGATCATGCAGACCGCAGTCTCTGTTCGAGGATCCGACTCCGACCAGGATTCCGAGGAGGGCAGACCGGTCACGGCAGGGCAGCACGTGAGTACGCCTGCCCCTGTACCATCTAAACCGAAATATAAGGCCTTGGGGACGCCACTGCCGGAAGGCCATGGCTCAACCCGAAAGAAGACACCTGGTGACCAAACCCCCAGTTCGGCACCGAAAAAGGCCACTCCTCCAAAGCCATCTGAGTCGACCAAAAGCTCCGACTCGAGCAAACACTGCATTTCTGCGTCGAAATTTAGAAAAACCCTTTCGATAACGAAAAAGCCAGCTTCGGAGCAGAAAAGAGCAGGTTACACGGAGGAGCATGGACTTTCTAAGACACTCAAAGAAAGCCATAAAACTACTGAGGAGGACTCCCAAATACAGCCAATACTGGAAGTAATGAATGAAAGGCAAGGCAGGATTCATATCCATAAAGAAACTGGCAGAATTTTAACAGCACCTCCTCTAAAACATAAGAGGAAATTAGCCTTTCCGGAGGAATTGGACACTACACAGCCTCTAGCTATAAAGTGCCAAAGACAAAGGAGATACCTACACCTCCTCAATTTTCTCCTCCCCGTTCTCCTCACTCTCCACACATGCATATCTCTCCTACTACCAGTCCTACACCAATGCAGTCACCATCACATTCATTTGACTCGCAGCAAGACAATGTGGACCCATGGGATCTTTGTGATCCAGACCCCATTCCAGACAATGACCCTGATGGCTATCCCTCGAAGCCTTCACCACCTGAGGATAGTACAGGATACAATCAAGTGTTAGCTAGGGCTGCAGCATACCATAGTGTCACCATTCACACTGAACCGTTGGAGGACGATTTTTTGTTTAATACACGCTCCTCCACGCATACAACATACCAGTCGCTCCCTATGCTCCTGGGCATGCTAAAACATGCTGATCAAATATTTAGCGAGCCTCTCAAAGCAAGAATAATAACTCCTAGAGTAGAAAAAAAATACAAGCCACCTCCCTCTGATACTGTCTATTATATAACTCAGCAACTCCCCCAGACTCATTAGTGGTAAGTGCTGCCAGGAAGAGGGCAAACTCAGTCGTCAGGTGATGCACCCCCCACCAGACAAAGAGTAGAAAATTTGATGCTGCAGGGAAGTGAGTGACATCCCAGGCAGCCAACCAACGGAGAATAGCAAACTCCCAGGCGTTGTTGGATAGATATGACAGGGCTCATTGTGACGAGATGAAAGATATAATTCAGCATCTCCCCAAGGAACATCAAAAGAGGGCACAGCAGATAGTGGAGGAAGGGCAAGCCATCACCAACAATCATATTAGGTCTGCCCTAGACTCAGCAGACACAGTGGCCAGGAACATCAACACTGCTGTAACAATCAGGAGGCATGCATGGCTCGGGTCCTCTGGGTTCAAACCCGAAATCCAACAAGCGGTGTTGAGTATGCCGTTAAACAAAAAACAGCTTTTCGGCCCAGAGGTGGACACTGCAATTGAAAAAATGCATAAGGATTCAGACACCGCAAAAGCGATGGGTGCACTATACACCACGCAATACAGGGGATCCTTTTGGAAACCCCAGTTTAGAGGTGGATTTAGGGCTCAAACAGCAGAGGCATCCACATCGCAGCCAAAATAGGCATACAAACCTCAATACCAACAAGGTGGTTTTAAGAGCACATATAGAGGCCAGTACCCCAGAGGTAGAGGGAAATATCAAACACCTAAACAAGCCTCACAACACAGTAAACAGTGACTTGTTTCATTCCCTTCCACTCCACACCTCCCCTGTGGAAGGGAGACTGCAAAAGTTCCACACCAATTGGCAAAACATTACCACAGACAATTGGGTATTATCACTTATCCGAAATGGCTATTGCCTAGAATTGATACAAACTCCACCGAACGTTCCACCAAAACCACAGAAACTATCCACAGACCACATCACTCTGTTACAGGAAGAAGTCAAATCTCTATTACTCAAACAAGCAATAGAACCCGAGCCACAAAATCAAGTTGGGACGGGAGTTTACTCATCATTTCCTCATTCCCAAGAAGGATGGCACCCTAAGGCCAATATTAGATCTCGGGACCCTGAATCTTTACTTCCTGTCAGAACACTTTCACATGGTAACTCTACAGGATGTTATCCCACTACTTAAAAAACACGATTTCACGCAACATTAGACCTCAAGGATGCGTATTTTTATATGCCCATCCATTCGGCGCACAGAAAATATCTCAGGTTTGTCATTCAAGGAAAGCACTATTGTTCAAAGTGTTACCCTTTGGAATAACTGCTCTAAGGGTATTCACAAAGTGCCTAGCGGTAGTCGCAGCCTACCTAAGAAAACATATACATGTCTTTCCATATCTAGATGATTGGCTGATAAAATAAAACAGTATACACAGTGTCAAAACCATGCACATTACGTAATACAAACCATGCACACGCTAGGGTTCTCAATAAATTACCAAAAGTCGCAACTAAAACCTGCGCAAATACAACAGTATTTAGGGGCAGTTCTAAATACTCAAAAAGCGCTAGCAAGTCCAAATACGCAGAGAATACAAGCATTCCAAAATACAATTGCACAGATAGACAGGTCAACAGTACACTGTCAAACTTGTCATGAAAATGTTAGGAATGATGGCATCATGTACTGCAATTGTTCCACATGCAAGACTAAACATGCGGCCCTTACAACGGTACCTTGCACAACAATGGTCACAAGCACAGGGTCAACTTCAAGATCTAGTGTTGATAGACTGCCAAACTTACATGTCCCTTCAGTGTTGGAATTCCACAAATCTAACCAAAGGGTGGCCAATTGAAGACCCTGTGCCTCAGACCATAATTACAACAGATGCATCAATGATTGGCTGGGGAGCTCACCTCAACAATCACAACATCCAAGGACAATGGGATGCCCAACACAAACAGCTACACATAAATCACTTAGAGCTGTTAGCTGTCTTCCTAGCACTCAAAGCTTTTCAGCCTTTTCTCACTCACAAGAATGTCCTGATCAAAACAAACACATGACAACCATGTATTACCTAAACAAGCAGGGAGGGACACATTTGTACCAACTCTTTCCTCCTAGCTCAAAAAATTTGGAAATGGGTAATACACAACCAAATTCACCTGGTAGCACAATACATTCCAGGTATACACAACCAATTGGCAGATGTTCTCAGCAGAAATCATCAACAAACACACAAGTGGGAGATTCACCCTCAAGTACTTAAAAAAAAAAAAAAATACTTTCAGCAATGGGGAACACCAAACATAGATCTGTTCGCCACCAGCGAAAACGCAAATTGCCATAACTTCGCATCCAGACACCCACATCCCCTATCCAAGGGCAATGCTCTATGGATCAATTGGTCAGGGATATTTGCTTACGCTTTTCCCCCCTCTCCCACTCATTCCATTTCTAGTCAACAAATTGCGTCAAAACGCACTCAATATGATACTCATAGCACCAACGTGGGCTCATCAACTGTGGTACACAACATTTAGACCGGTCAGTAGTACCACACTCCAAACTCCCGACCAGACCTGTTGACACAAAACAAAGGGCAGATCAGGTACCCAAATCCCAACACACTCAATCTGGCGATTTGTCTCCTGAGGTCATAGAATATGGGTATTTACAACTACCATCAGAATGTATGGAAGTGATTAAGCAAGCAAGAAAACCCACTACTAGACAGTGCTATGCTAACAAATGGTAAAGATTTGTATATTACTGTCAAGCTAAACAAATTGCCCCTCTTACAGCATCAATACAAGATATTGTATGCTATTTACCTCATTTACAAAAATCTAATTTAGTATTCTCTTCCATAAAAATACATCTTACTGCAATTTCCGCATATTTGCAAAATGTACAGCACAGCTCTTTATTTAGAGTACCTGTTATCAAAGCCTTCATGGATCATTCCACCCAGAACACCTCCAGTTCATTCGTGGAATTTAAACATGGTGCTTACGCAACTTTTGGGCCCACCATTTGAACCTACGCACTCATGTCAATTGCAGTTCTTAACATGGAAGGTTGCCTTCCTAGTCGCAATTACATAATTGCGAAGAGTTAGCGAAATTCAAGCTTTCACTATTGAAGAACTGTTCATACAAGTACAGAAGCATAAAGTCGTACTAGGAACTAACCCTAAATTTCTTCCTAAAGTAGTATCACCTTTTCATATCAAACAGTGGAACTACCAGTCTTCTTCCCACAGCCAGATTCTGTGACAGAAAAAGCTCTACATACATTAGACAATAAAAGAGCACTCATTTACAATATAGATAGAACAAAACCATTCAGAAAAACTAACCAGCTGTTTGTAGCTTTCCAAAAACCCCATACTGGTAACCCCCTTCCAAAACAAGGTTTAGCAAGATGGATAGTAAGATGCATCCAAACATGCTACGTTAAAGCCAAAAGACAACTCTTAGTTACTCCTAAAGCACATTCCACGAGGAAGAAAGGAGCTACAATGGCCTTTTTAGGAAACCTACCAATGGCTGAAATATGTAAAGCAGCTACTTGGTCAACACCACATACATTTACTAAACACTTGTGTAGATGTTTTAGCAACACAGCAAGCCACAGTAGGTCAAGCTGTACTTAGAGCATTATTTCAAACAACTTCAACTCCTACAGGCTAACCACCGCTTTTATGGGAGGACTAACTGCTTTGTAGTCTATGCTTAGCATGTATATCTGCAGCTACACATGCCATCAAACGGAAAATGTCACTTACCCAGTGTACATCTGTTTGTGCCATGTTAGCCTGCAGATTCACATGCACCCTCCCACCTCCCCAGCAACCTGTAGTCGTTTAAGTTAACAACATTTGTACATATGAAGAGATATATATATATTTTACATTCCATTAGCATGGACATCTCTTTTCTTTATACTCTATCACTCCTACCTTACCCTCTGTGGGAAAACAATCTAACATGGAGTCGATGCCCATGCACAATGGAGCCGAAGAGGAGTCACTCGAACCCGTGACTCAAACACTTCTTCGAAGAAAAACAACTTGTAACACTCCGAGCCCAACACTAGATGGCAGAAGTATATGCACATCATGTGAATCTGCAGCGGAACATGCCACTAACAGATGTACACTGGGTAAGTGACATTTTCCATATATATATAATATGTATGTATATCAGGGGTGCAACTAGACTCGAACTTTGAAGTGGGCTAAGACCTCGAACAGTGGGGACTGGGCCATCTTCAGAACTTAATTGAAAAATACTTTGAGACCCTTTTTTCATTGTTCTGGGCCAATGTGTAATAGTGTCTGGGGGGGGTTGTTGGGGGGGGGGGAGAGTAATTTACCTGGCCAACATGTGGTGAGCACAAGGTTTGTGTTGGGAAGTGTTGAAAGGACATGGTTAGGTAGGGGAAGAGATGAGGACCAACAGATTAGGGGAAATTACGTTTTGAGGGCAGTGTGAGAAAGGGTGGTTTGGCAGAGGATAGGAGGGAAGGCCAAAAGCAGGAGGGGGGAAGTGATGAGGGGGGGGTTGATAAGGGAGAGGAAGAGCTGAGGGAAGAATAGAATAATGTGATTGTGTGATCGAAAAGTGGTCCACTCCCTGCTCACCCTACACCCACATAGCCCTTCCTCTCACCTCATCTGTCTTCAATTATCCAACCTCCTATGAGTATAGGTGTAGACTCTCATTTGTGTGTTTTCTGTGGAGGTACAAAGTTATCCATTACTAGTCTTAATGAGAATGAGTCTGATACGAGTGTTGATGAAAGACCATGCTATTGAGGTGCCAAATATTAGGCTTTGGTGCCTTGTGTGTGATCCATTTAGAGAGCGTGTCCAATGTGTCCATTTGTTGAGGCAAGGTATGAATGTAACAATGTGGATATCTTTCTGACGTGAGAATGCTTAGCCAACTGTGTGACTCTGGTGTTGTGTGCGATATGTACTTTCAAAAAAGAATCACAGACCTTAGAGTTTACAAGTGAGGTCATGTTTACTGTCTGAGAAAATTACCGAAACTAAAGTACAAAACTGTCCCTTTTTAGAAAATTTGGCCAGTAGCACTAATCTAATAATCATAGTGTAACATCTTAAATAACACACACATAAGCGATTAGAGGATCCAAGCAAACTGTTTCATAGTTGGTACAAAATTCTTGATATTAGAGTACTTATGGCATACCTTGCTAGTATAAAACTGAAAAAGCTTTAAGATAATTACTTTTTGCTTGTAAGTACTGACCCAATATTGATCCAGATGTGTAGTTTGAAGTGCATCTTGACAAAAAGACTGTTCCTTTCTCATCAGCTGGGCAGACTGCATCTCACGGTTATTCTCTCTTTTGTTATCCTTCTGTTTCTCCCTTCTCTAGCTCTCTCTCCTCTTAATTCTTACTCTCTTCAACTGGTCCTCTCTCTGTTCCGAGTCTCTTCTCTTCTGCTTTGTGCCTCCTTTCTCTCACTATTGCTTTCCTTTTCTATCCAGTCTGTCTTGCTAAAACTGTCTCTGTATCACTGTTTTCCTTCATTTCCTTCATTTCGTCCCTCCCTTTTTTTTACCTACTGATTCTCCCTTACAACTCCTTCTCTTACTCATTCATTTTCTCTCCAGTCATTGTCCCTCTTCCTCTGGACTGCCGTTCTCATCATTCTTCTCTTTCTACCCAACATTCATACCTGTAGCTCTGTATTTTTTTCTTTTCTCTGCCCCTCCCATCTCAGACTTTTTCTCTCTCCTTTTCTCCCTCTTACATTTTCTGCATGTCCTCCATATTTCCATCTTATTGTTCCTGTATTCCTGCTTTCTTGCACCTACAATTTTGTTTCTTGCCTCTCTGTTTTTATCCTCATCTCTCTCCAACATATTCTGTTATCTCTCCTGGGCTGCTATTTTCTCTATGCCTTCCTTCTCTTATTTCTTACTCTCCTTCAGGGGTGTGGAATTTATTAAAATATCTACTTGTCCACGGGACAGGTTGCTTCTCAAATCTACTTGTCCTGTAAAAAGATCTACTTGTCCCTTTGGTGCCATGTAGTGTGGCGCCAAATTATGGCAGCAATCTCATTATGTAAGAGCTCTGATAATAGCCTCTCTGATTATGCCAGGGCTACTACCATAGTAGGGCTTGAATACTTGCAGTTTCAATCCCTACTGTAGCAATTTCCTTATTTTTCCACCTTTCTGCAGATCTGCATACTGGGGCTGGAGGAAGCAGTAAGCAATAGTTCCAGGGCTGGAATGCCTTTGAGTCTGCAAACCTACTAACCTGCATGTTTTAAAGATATTCACCAGCTTCTCTCTAATATTTTCCCATAATAAGAAAGGTTGGACATTTACTCCTGACAATGGCAGAATTAGAACTTCTTCCAGGGTTGGGAAGAAAGTGGCTGGAGGGAAAATGAACTTGCAAATGCTCAATAGATTTTCACATGAGCAAATCTACACATGCGTATTTACCCATGCTAAAATACAGTTCACAAATATTTTATAGGGGTACGACATATACCATGGGTGCACTTTTGTGACTTTCTTTAAGAATTTGGGGCCACATGTAGGTATGTTCAGATTTGCGACCCGCAAATTGCGAGTCGCAAATCCGAATGTAGGATGGTGTCCCTGACACAATCTGTGATTCGCAAGGGCTTCGCAAATGCACACCTCATGAATAATCATGAGGTGGGTCGCAATTTGCGACCCCCTTGCGAATGGCGGCCTCACAGGGATGGTGGCCTGCTGGAGACAGCAGACCACCATGTCTGTGACTGCTTTTCAATAAAGCAGTTTTTTTTTTTTGTAATGCAGCCCGTTTTCCTTAAAGGAAAACGAGATGCATTACAAAAACGAAAAATTAAACGTTTCGTTTCATTTTTTCAGAGCAGGCAGTGCGGACCACTGCCTGCTCTGAAAAAATGTTTACAGTGACATTCACAATGGGGAAGAGGTCCCAGGGGGACCCCTTCCCTTTTGTGAAAGTGTTAGCACCCATTTGAAATGGGTGCAAACTGCGATTGGTTTGTGCCCGCGTTCGCAAAACAATCCTACATTGCACTGCGAGTCGCAATTAGGAAGAGAACACCCCTTCCTAATTGCGAGACGCAAACCTGTTTTGCGATTCAGTAACCAGGTTACCGAATCGCAAAACTGGGTTTGTGCACCGCAATGTGCTTTTTGCACGTCGCAAACAGCGAAAGTCGCTGTTTGCGACATGCAAAAAGCTACCTACATGTGGGTCTTAGTCCCTAATTAGGTCTGGTGTTAAAGACATTTTGTTTTTATTAAACTTCTATTTCTCTCTCTTTCGGCTGGCTTTACTGTGAGTGATCGCATTATTCTCTTCCACAAGGAACATATTGGCACACAAAGTAGTTTTGTTCAGTGTCAGGAACTACAGTGGCAATCAGTGACGTAACGAAACTGGAGGGTGCCCCTTTGCAAAGAACATGGAGGAGCCCCCTCTCCAGACTCACTCAGGGTAGGTGCTGTGCTGAAGGGGCCCCCTGGAGGGCGGCTGCGGGGCCTTTGTTATGCCACTGGTGGCAACGTGTGCTTTTAGAGTTCAAAAACGTTTTTTTTTTTTTTTGCCAGTGTTTGTTACAATGTTGAGGGCCTGGTAGCTCCCACAACAATAAAGTGTTACAAAAGCCATGTCAAAACAAGACACGCATTGATGAAACTAAAAGACTTATATGTCAGATCAGTTGGCTTTGTCAGTGTTTGTTTATTTTCATGCTTCCCATAATCGTGTTGAAAATGGTTACACTGATTTTCCATTAGAAATATTTTTGGGAAATACTAGCATGCATCAAAACATTTTACTAAATGACACCTCATTTGCATCTAATCAGAGAGCATTCTGGGAGCATTATGCTTAGCCTCATAGCCTAAACTTTTCAAACATGTGTATACACGTTTTTTTTATTTGTACTGGAACCAACGTCAGTAGTGAAGTGTGACCTTAAAACATTTATTTACAGCACTCACCCTAATAATGAAGGTTTTCAAATAATGAACCATAAATACAAGTTCGAACAGCATTATCTTTTGGAAACACATTACCTCAACTGTAGAGAGTTCCACTCTCTGTAAACAGGCAGCCAAAGGGTTTGTGCTGCAGAGGGTTGGGCCTACTTGTCCCAAGGACAAAGTAAACATAAAAACTTGTTGCCCTTGACCCCAAACAAGATGTCCCGGGCGTTGGGCGATAGGAATTCCACATCCCTGTCCTTATTTCTTCACATCCCATCACATTCCTCATTCTTTTTCCATCTTTCTCACCGTCGTTCTATCATTTTTATGTAAATGTAACTCTTTCTTCTGTCACTCTTTTCTGTCTCTCTTACTGTGTTTGGTTTCCCTGGCTCACAACACCTTTTCTTTCAATTGCCACAATTTTCTAGATTAACTATTTTGAATATAACTCTTGTAGTAGTGCTCTCGGAAGGCCCAATTTTCAATTTTCACCAGTACACCAGAAAAACATGACTTGACCATGCACATTCTTTTAAATTGCATTTTATCTTGCATATTTAAATTCTTAGGAAACTTTTTTTGTTGTTTTTTTTATTTTGTTAGGTCTGGCATTAGCCGGCACCTTTTTGATTTTACTAAAATGTATATACATTACACTTGAAGGGGCTTTCAGACATCTCTCCATTTATTGGTCAGTTGTTTTAATCTTATTTATTCTGTTCACTATAGCATAGAGCATGAAACAATGAGTGAGCCCACTTTGGCCAATGGCTAACTTGAGTGTGAACATAGGCATTGTGCTTTTTCACAGTAGTTCCATTAAGTGCCAGCAATTTTTATGGCGATGTGTGCTTTTGAGACCCAAACATATTAGGTGTTAGACAACTGTCAATATATTAACAAAATTGGTTAACAGCCCACGCCACAAAACCTTTCACAGAAAAATTACAGACAAAACAAGCATTGACAAATTTGAAAAGCTGGTGGCTAACGCCAGACCTAATTGCTTTGCCAATCATTGTGTTGTGAAGGCAGGGGGAGGTGCTGCTACTGCTTGAACAGCCAGGTCTTGAGAAGTTTCCTGAATGTAAAGAGGTCTTGGTCTGGTGTGGGTGGGAAGAGTGTCCCACGTTTTGGTGGCGAGGTGCAAGAATGATCTACCGCCGGTTGTAGTTCTGCGGACACATGGGACGGATGAGAGGGCGGTGGAGCAGAGATGCTGGGTTGGGGTTTAGAAGGAGAGCCGTCTGTTGTATTCTGGTCTGGTTTTGTGCTGTGCTTTGTGAGTGTGGGTGAGGAGTTTGAAGGTGATTCGCCTGTTGACTGTGAGATAGTGTAGGTTTCTCAGGTGGTCTGTGATGTGGCAGTGGTGGGGGATGTCCAGGATGAGCTGTGCGGAGGCGTTCTAGATGTGTTGTAGCCTGTTCTGGAGTTTGGCGTTGGTTTCTGCATAGAGGGCATTGCCGTAGTCCAGTTGGCTGCTTACGAGGGCTTGGGTGACTGGTCATCTGGGTTTGGTGGGTATCCATTTTTAGATATTCCGGAGCATGCAGAGGGTGTTGAAGCAGGAGGAGGAGATGGTGTTGACTTGCTGGGTCATGGATAATGAGGAATCCAAGGTGATTCCTAGGTTGGGTTCGGTGGGAGTCAGAGCGGCTCCGAGAGTGGCAGGCCACAAAGAGTCATCCCATGCGGAGGGAGTGGAGCCGAAAATGAGGACTTCCGTAATGTCGGAATTGATTTTGAGGCAGCTGCTCTTCATCCATTCAGCGATGGCCTTCTTCCTTTGTGGAGGTTGGTCTTGGCGGAGTCCTTGGTGAGAGAGAGGATCTGCTGGGTGTCAGCATATGAGATGATGTTGATGTTGTTGAATCTGGCGATGTTAGACAGCGGGCCATGTAAACGTTGGAGCAAGATAGAAAGGAAGGTGGTTGACTAATTACTGCTGTATTTTCCTACCGCAGTTCCAAAGTTGAGTGAGGTCTGTAGGTCTCTGGGCCCTGGTGTCACTGCACCTCTTGCTCCATTGATAACTAGGACTCGGGAGAGAAAGTGGATGTGGCAGGAAAATAGAAGGGAAAGGAATATACCAGAAAAGAGGAACAAAGAGAAGGTGTTGCGAAGAAATAAAAGAAAGAAGGGAAAGAAAGAATGAGAAAATGAAAACACAACTAAGAAGAAATAGAGCAAACGTGAGACAAAAGAAGGAAGCTAGCGAATGAAAGATGAGGAAAAAATAAAGTGTGAAAAGAAAGAGAAGATGAATATTAGAGAAAAAAGGAGAGATGGTAAGAGAAACAAGCAGCGAAAGAACTGGGGCATGTATGTACTGACTCATTTACCACAGACACAAAATGGGAAAACCACTTTGACACTTACGGTCCCAACAAGTAACTAGTGGCTTCCACATACAGATGGGAAAAGAGGGATTTATTGCAAAACGTAAGTTGACAGATAAAGATAAGAAATACACCAGAAAAAGGAAGGATTTTTTTTTTTTTTAAAGTGAAAGGATGCATACCAAGTCAAAGGAACGAGCAAATAAAGACAAAGAATGAAGGGAAGAGAAGAAATTGTGAAAGAATGAACGCCTTTTGAAGACAAGTGGAACGAATCAAAGAAAGAAATAACCAATTTTTTGTGCATTTGGAAGAGGATGTAACAAGAGGAAAAAAAAAAAAAAGGGGAGGAATAGAAAAAAAACAGTTGAAGGAAAGAGTGAATTTGGATTTTAAGAGCTGGAAAGAGAAGTAGGACAGAAAAAACATTGTGAATAAACAGAGTAAAAAAAAGAATGAAGTGGGATAGGTGAAAATAAAGATGACAGCTAAGAATAGATTTAATTTGCACCCCACTGTCCTCAAACATTCGTCAGACTGTGGAGCAGCAGGGGACACTGCAGAACAGCAGGAGGTGCATTAGCAGAGTAGTTAATGAACCCCAATACAGCAATATTGGGGTACTTCACAGGATTGGGGGGTATAGACAGAGCTGTGTCCAGGCCCAGTGCTGGAATAATAGGCAGTGGGTGAGGAATGAGAAACGGAGCACTGTTTATTTACTAGTATTGGAATAATGGGGCGCTGCAGGTTAGGGTTGAGGTCCACTGACAGAGTTGTATGTGGGCTGCAGTACTGGAATAGTAACGGGCACACCAGGTCAGAAGTGAGGTATGTTAATGGAGCTCTGTGTGGAAGCTAGCATTGGCGTGCCAGTGTTGCAGAGTGTTAGCCTGGAGGTTCCCCGGTGAAGCTGCGAGTGGGGCGCAGCATGGGAGTGCCACTGCTTCTGAAGCACAGAAGTGAGGAGTCCTGAGAAAAAATGTACACTGAATGCTAGAACTGATGGATTCTGGCAGAGCTGTGGTGGTTCCCATCAACAGTGGTGCTCGTTGTTAAACTTGAGGTGCACTGGCTGAGCTGTGTTTTGCTCCTTTGGGTCCAGTATTGGCTTGGCAGTGGGATAGAATATTAGAATTGAGCTGCTGTAATGGAACTGTATGTAAACTGGGGAGGTCCAGTACTGCAGCAGCAGGGTGCTCTGGTAGACTGCACATGTGAGGTTCCTGGCACTGGGGGCAGGGAGTGTGTAAACTGAGGTGCAAGTGGAATCCTAGTATGGAGCAGAAGTGGCCACAGTCTCGAAGGATTGCGGAGCCCCGGTAGAGCTGGGTGCCTAAGCCATAAGCAATTACAAGCACCCTCTGCTCTTGCTCTCAGCACCCCACAGACAGGCACACTTGGTAAAGAAAGCCCAAGCCAAGGAAGGGTGGGAGCCAGGCAGCTGTAGGAGGGTGCAAAGGGCCCGCAAAGACCAAATGTAATCAAGATAATAGCCTGATTTATAGCCTTGTTTACTGCTAAGCTCAGAGCAAGAATGTTCTGCAAATGAAAAGGTAGGCTTCCCTGGACAGGAACAGGAAACAAAAGTAAAAAAAAGTCCCCTACAGACCAGATTAAAAGGACAAAGCATAATTATACAGTAGTTGGTCCCTGTTCCCACACGGAAAGAGGAGGGACAAAGAGCCATGACTGACAACTAGCAAGCAATGATTTTTAAATCACACTGAAACTAGCAAATAAAATAGCTGGAATCCCACAGAAGAAGTATACTAAAAATTATACAAAAGGTCATATGCTTACGCGTGACCTCAAACGTGCATGTAATTGTGGCCACTTCAGACCCACATGTAACACCATACTATGTGTCCTAAGTACTATCCAATGCCAGAATGTAAACTATATTTTGTACAGTTCAAGTCAAAGTAGAACCAGGTATTAATCATGATTATCCTTGCATTAAAAAAAAAAAAAAAAAAAACATGCAGACTACTATTAGGATTTATTTTTTAAAGTGACATGCCCTTTTCTTTATCTTTGGAAAGCGAACCTCTTACCTCTTTCCAGAATATGATCATCACTCGCTTTCCCATAATTTCATACCGATTGTAGCTTTCCTTTTCGTCTTTTATTGGGAGCATGTAATGCACATTACACAGGTCAGTCCCTGGATGGCTTTACCTCCTGTTTATTTGAAATTCGGGGTCACTGCTATTTTAAACCTACCCCCCCCCCCCCCCCCCCCTTTTACTGTTTACTTTTATAGAAATGAAACCAAAGAAGCAAACTGGCTCTCTGACTTCAAGTAGGATGAGAGTGACTTTTTGTCTGTCTGTCTGCCTCCCCCCCAATCTGTGCATATCTCAAGAAAAACGTGATACTTTTAACTGGGGAAGAGAATACCGGCACTTTAGTTTTTCGATTTCAAGCACTGGAAGCCATTATTGCACGTTGATAACAGAAGAGCACTTTACAAAACATGTCATACATTCAACGCTCTATTTAGGTAATACACTGTTTTGTAAGCCTAACATTCTTACTTAGCATTGACCTGTTTAAAACTAACTGCAAGATTAATGGGAAAAGTTAAATTGTCCCAATTTTACTTTTTTTTTTTTTTTTTTTTTTTACAGCTCCTTAACTTCCTTACAGCTGCCATGCCTGGCATTTGCGAACAGTCCAGTTATTTACTTTTAAGTTTGCAGATATGCTCTCTACAGATCGCATAGCTAAGCCATGCTTTTTCGCTAGCAGGCGGCGAATGGGACGCTTTGAGGTACGGGCACGTTTGTGTCGCGTTGCTGCCTCAGAGAGAACGGCGACGAAAGATTACAGACTTAGGTCTGAACGCAGAAACTGTCGATATCACGTGGCTTTCTGCAAAGAAAATATTCATGCCCGCAGGAAATGCTGCTAATACACAGTCAGCAGCATTGCACAGGAAATCTAAAACGTAATGGAAAAATCTACGACCGATCCGAGTGCTAACGTTGACGTGCATTGGCAGCTTGCTGGTCTTCTGTCGGCCTGTCTGCTGCTGTCATCTGATTGGCTTGGAAAGGGTGAAATTCAAGCCACCGTAAACTTTTGACCCTGCGGCAGTTCTTGCGGACCGCCTGCCCCTGGTGGAGCCTTCTGACTTTTTTTTTTTTCCTCTTCCTGTATTTTGTGAGATCGTGCAGCTCTGCATGCAGCCTTTCCAAAGGGGCGGGGGCCGGAGAGGAGGAGGCGGGGAGAGGAAGGGAGCGACAGTGGAAACCTGCTTTAACAAATGACTCACATTTTTCCAATTCAGTTGCGCTCTTAGGTTTAGGCATAGTGGTAAACAAAGGCGTTTTATGCTATAAAACGTTAAAGGTAGTAATGCAAGCTACATATGTGTTTTTTCGTGCACTAAGTTATTCACGTAGCAAAATTTCAAGCATTTCTACACAGATTTTCTCAAATTTCATTACATTTCGTGTTAATATTTCATTCTGTGTTAAATCTCTATTTCTGTACTTTACACTTTGTATTGCTTTAAGTACATTTTCATGCTAAAATGACTTATTGATTTAGGTAACACGAAACAGTGATCTTATGTACTTTAATATACATCACTGTTGAAGTGTGATAGCAGCGAGTACTATAATTTGCCTCTTGATAAAGTCTTCATCTTATTGAAGAAGTGTTAATGTAAACTGTGATAGCTTCCTTTATTCTTTCAAAGTATCGAAATACATTTAGGCCCCACATAATATGCTCTTATACAAGTGCCTATGTTTCTGCCGATGAAAGTGACGCCTTCTGTTGAACATTATGGAATTGAACTGGAAACCACATTGCAGTAGAAAGTATTTACGAAGAGAACATTGAAATGCAAACCTAAAGCTTGTCATCCTTTTATTGGAATGACATTGGTGCAACAATTTCATTTGAGAAAAGATTAGTTGCAACTATTGGAGTCTTTACCCAAATGATATCATCAAACCATTTGCTGTCAGTGGAACATAAATACTTCATTCCCTTTAAGACAAGGGGTTGAGGCAAGAAGGCTTCTTTGATAGAATGCTGTACTTAGTGTCAGGCCGGAGGCAATCTTGGTTCTTGACGCAGCAACCAATTTCTCTATTTGAAAATAGCACCAGTCCTCTTCAACCTGTACCTGACACCTTTTGTACTGTCTTGAAGTAAAATGTCATCATTGTGATGGCACTTTAATGTATCTAAGAGAGAGCAGAATACGTCCTAGGTTCACTTTGTGGACTTCTTAGCCAAAATGCAACACTTGATGACAACCAGAGGCGGCAGTAATACATTAAATTGCAGTTCCCCTACTCTGCTTAAAAAAATAATATTGAACTGCTAGGTCATGCTTGCTTAACTGCTCTGGATTCTGCTTTTGATTGATTGTGCCCAGTCTGTAGACTTCTGACTCGATAGTGAAGTTAATTTTGCTTTCCACATCAAAGCCATTGATGGCCTCAAGCAAAGCATCTAGGCGCTAGTAATCACCTCATTGACTACAGAGTAGCTGTTTTAACAGGCTTGCCTCCAACTCTCACTGGTCCTTTGAAAGCTGATTATTCACGACAGGCAGATCAAGTTTTGTTACTAGGAAATGTGATGTCTTTATCTCCTGAATTTACTAAAGTAAAATAATATCCTTAAAAGCACATTTATTGACATGATAGCATTTTTTTTTAACCCTACAAAGTAACAATTCCAAATGAATACAAATTCAGACAATAACAGTATTTTGCAGCTCTACCTCCCTTTGCTTATACCAGTCTGGTACCCAAAGATCTACACATGAACCAGTCCTTAGATTTTGCATCAAGATTGTGGAATAAGCCCTCGAGGTTAAGCCTAACCCTTTTTCCGATTTTTTTAACTCATTCCCTCCATCATAGTCTGTCTATTTACCTGACCCCCTCTAAATTGTTGAAGAGCTCGTCCACACATTTAGACTTAAACCTGGGTTAAAGAATACATTGTCTGTGCTGATCCCCTGTCTGGCAAATAAGTAAGGGTATGCCCAGACGTGGGTCCCTTTCTCACTGTGCCACTGGATTCAAGCTAGCCTGGCTGATGAAGGGTGATACCCTGAAACTGGTCCCAGGACGCTTGTTTCCGGTCCAGGGAGGACCTGGTTTGGCAGTTTGGGCTGGACTGTTCCCATGAGGAACAGGGTCGAGACTGATTTGCATATGGCTGGGTCCAAACTGGGGTGGCATGGTGAGCAAAAGAACAATGGATTAAACCCAGATCTGTGACTGGGGGTGAGTGTTGCATTCTTCATCACTCAGTCTATCATCCTTTTGTGTTGCTAAAGTGGCAAATAGGTTGTTCTGTTGATGATGTTGATTACACTTGCAGATCTTATTTAATGTAAATAAAGTGCCCTTTTCATTTCTTTAGTACAAATGTTTTCACCTTTGTAAAGTGTTCGAACACCACTTTTGGAAAATGCACATGCTTTTGGAAAAGCCTAAAAAATAAGAAAACTGTTTCCTAAGAACATAGTGTAGGCGCAGTTAGAATAAATAGTTTCCAGATGGTCTCAGCACGTTTAAATGTGTTATCTTTGCCCTTCATATCTGCAAGGCTGTACCCACAAGCCTAATCACATCTCATGTATGGTGTATGAAACAAAAATGCATAGAGTAGTCTAGGGTTTTGGGGACGAGGTGCGGGGAGCAGGTGGTTTGGGCACACTGTTGAAATGTGCAAGCACCCTATAATTTCTTTTCCAAATCAGTTTATTGAAATATACATTTTTATTTCAATAGTGAGTGATTATACTGTAAACCCCCCACATATCCTTGATAAAATCCATTTAAACAAACAACCACCCCATATAATGTTGAATCTGATAATTCGAAAGAAGTGACAAGCTATAAGTTGGTTCCTGATACATAAGCTTTCAGCTGCTTACTCATCCATGCTGCATGACCAGTAAAAGGCCGAGTAAATCTGTTGAAGGCGACTGTTAATCCAATACATCTTTCTTGTGTTCTGCAAAGTTGTTCAAAGTATGGCTTCCACATTCCCAAAACTGCTCAGATATGGTGCAAAGATTGTTGCTAGTTTCCGTTGCTACTGTTCCAACATCTCATAAACCACATACCTATGGAAGGAGCCTGCACAAAGTGCCACTGCCATAGGATTGCAGGCTTGTGGAAGGCTGATTTGTGTTTACCCTTCCATCTTTTACTGAGCTACCAGCAAATTTGAGATTTTCCTAGCCTTGGTGTCTGAAAGGCTAGATTTTATGAAAGACACGGAGGCGAGTATTATGCAGTCTTTTCTTGCTTTAATTTTAACAGCAGCCAAGAAGAAAAACTACATTTCCCAACAAAAAAACTACAAAGTGACATCATAAGGGAACCATCCAATAGGACGTCGTAATGCACTATTAGTATCCTGACTGCGAACAACAAGTCCTCTTTTCTTGATGCGAACCACTAAAGAGGAGAAGTAACCAATAAAATGACATAAAGAACAGAAACCAAAGTCACAAAGTCTATAAGGCAGTCTTGAAGATGGCGAGTGTAGAGAGGAATCTGGGAAGGATGTCCGCAGATGACGGAGTCCAGTGTTGGACGAAGATAGTTACGTAAATCATGAAGAGCCAGCGTTGGGAGCAGGAGTTGGCACTGAAATAAAGGCACAGGGAGGGTTAAACCAGTGGTGGGATAATACTCGCCTCCGTGTCTTTAATAAAATCTAGGCTTTCAGACACCAAGGCTAGGAAAATCTCAATTTTATTACAAGACCGGAGGCTCATATTATGCATGTTTAAAGCATAGCAATAACAGAATCTGAAACATGCGAAATTGGTTTACAGTAAAAGGTTCTAAAGGTACTTTCATTCGACCAGTCTGCAGATTTGAGGATATCCTGTAAAGAGGATCCCGCCCAAATTGCCTGAGAAGCCATAGCGCCTCTGGCAGAATGGGCTCCAAAAGAGTTTATATCAATCCCAGCTAGAGACATGATCCATTTAACCCAACGAGCTAGGGTAGGAGCAGAGACAGGTTTATGGGGTTTCTGGAAGGAAATAAGCAATTGGGAGGAAGAGGATGACCTCAATTCTGCAGTACGGGTCACATAAGCATTAAGACAATTGCCAACACACAACCTGGGTTGAGAGGGAAAAAATGGGTAGTTAACTGATGCCAAATTAGTCTTAGTGCGTCTTCTGACTTGAAAAGAAACACCAAGAGGGGAGAAGAAAAAGGAGGAAACATCCAGGGCTTTAACATCCGAAACACGTTTAAGTGAGATTAGACACAAAAGCATAGTCAATTTTGCAGACAGTTGCTTGAGGGAAAGAAATTCATTATCTGTCCAAGCTGTAATAAATTTCAACACTAGATTGACATCCCACATAACTTTATATTTAGGAGCTGGAGGAAAAACACATCTTACTCCCTTTAAAAGTTGACAGATGAGAGGATGTTCACCAATTGGTCTGCCGTTAACTCTATGATGTTCAGCGGAAATGGCAGATCTGTAAGTACTGATAGTACGATAAGCCTTACCTTGGGAGGCTAATGAAGCCAGGAAATTCACAACCAACACTTCATCAGCTGAAAAGGGATCTGAATTCCTGTCCAAACACCAGCTGGACCAAATGGCCCATGCAGATTTGTAAGCCTTTGAGGTACCAGGGGCTCTGGCCTGTTGGATGAGTCTGAGAGCATCCTCCGAAATTCCTGGGGTTCTCCAGGACGATCCGAAATCTTACAAGCAATGAGAAACAAAGAGTTGTTGAGAACTAGGTGATGTTGTCGACCTTGGGGATCTAAGAGGAGATCGGGGAAAGTGAGGAAAGCCATACAGGATGGTCGGTTGTTAATTCCAATAGAGTTGGGTACCAAGGTTGAGCCTGCCAAAATGGGGTTATTAGGACCAGTATGGATCGTTGTCTGCGTACATGTGCCAGGACCCGAGGGATGAGAAGGAAGGGAGGGAAAGCGTAAAGAAGGGATGATGGCCAGATCTGAAGGAAAGCGTCTGTGGCGAGAGCCTGGGGATCCGGTCTCCAACTGAGGAAGGAAGGTCAGAATTGAGGCGAGAGTCAAAAAGGTCTATGGACATTATGCCAAAGAGGGAAGTAAGCTGATTGAATATGGAAGGGTGCAAGCGCCAATCGCTTGAATCGTGAAGATGTCTGGAATACCAATTCGCAACTGTATTCAGAGCGCCCAGTAGGTAAATCGCTCTGACCGAGATTTGTCGAGAGAGACAGTATTCCCAAAGATGCTTTGCCAGGGTAGAGAGTGTGAGAAAGTAGCCTCTTTCTAGCCTTATTACCCCCACTTTTGGCCTGTTTATGAGTGTATGTCAGGGTGTTTTCACTGTCTCACTGGGATCCTGCTAGCCAGGGCCCAGTGCTCATAGTGAAAACCCTATGTTTTCAGTATGTTTGTTATGTGTCACTGGGACCATGCTAGTCCAGGACCCCAGTGCTCATAAGTTTGTGACCTATAGGTATGTGTTCCCTGTGTGATGCCAAACTGTCTCACTGAGGCTCTGCTAACCAGAACCTCAGTGGTTATGCTCTCTCATTTCTTTCAAATTGTCACTAACAGGCTAGTGACCAATTTTACCAATTTACATTGGCATACTGGAACACCCTTATAATTCCCTAGTATATGGTACTGAGGTACCCAGGGTATTGGGGTTCCAGGAGATCCCTATGGGCTGCAGCATTTCTTTTGCTACCCATAGGGAGCTCTGACAATTCTTACACAGGCCTGCCACTGCAGCCTGAGTGAAATAACGTCCACGTTATTTCACAGCCATTTTACACTGCACTTAAGTAACTTATAAGTCACCTATATGTCTAACCTTTACCTGGTAAAGGTTGGGTGCTAAGTTACTTAGTGTGTGGACACCCTGGCACTAGCCAAGGTACCCCCACATTGTTCAGGGCCAATTCCCCGGACTTTGTGAGTGCGGGGGACACCATTACACGCGTGCACTATATATAGGTCACTACCTATGTGTAGCTTCACAATGGTAACCGAATATGGCCATGTAACATGTCTAAGATCATGGAATTGCCCCCTCTATGCCATCCTGGCATTGTTGGCACAATCCCATGATCCCACGGGTCTCTAGCACAGACCCGGGTACTGCCAAACTGCCTTTTCAGGGGTTTCACTGCAGCTGCTGCCAACCCCTCAGACAGGTTTCTGCCCTCCTGGGGTCCAGCCAGGCTTGGCCCAGGAAGGCAGAACAAAGGACTTCCTCAGAGAGAGGGTGTTACACCCTCTCCCTTTGGAAAATGGTGTTAAGGCAGGGGAGGAGTAGCCTCCCCCAACCTCTGGAAATGCTTTCATGGGCACACATGGTGCCCATTTCTGCATAAGCCAGTCTACACCGGTTCAGGGACCCCTCAGCCCTGCTCTGGCGCGAACCTGGACAAAGGAAAGGGGAGTGACCACTCCCCTGACCTGCACCTCCCCTGGGAGGTGTCCAGAGCTCCTCCAGTGTGCTCCAGACCTCTGCCATCTTGGAAACAGAGGTGCTGCTGGCACACTGGACTGCTCTGAGTGGCCAGGGCCAGCAGGTGACGTCAGAGACTCCTTCTGATAGGCTCCTTTAGGTGTTGCTAGCCTATCTTCTCTCCTAAGTAGCCAAACCCTCTTTTCTGGCTATTTAGGGTCTCTGCTTTGGGGATTTCCTCAGATAACGAATGCAAGAGCTCAGAGTTCCTCTGCATCTCTCTTCACCTTCTGCCAAGGAATCGACTGCTGACCGCGCTGGAAGCCTGCAAAACTGCAACAAAGTAGCGAAGACGACTACTGCAACTCTGTAACGCTGATCCTGCCGCCTTCTCGACTGCTTTCCTGGTGGTGCATGCTGTTGGGGGTAGTGTGCCTCCTCTCTGCACTAGAAGCTCCGAAGAAATCTCCCGTGGGTCGACGGAATCTTCCCCCTGCTACCGCAGGCACCAAAGAACTGCATCACCGGTCCCCTGGGTCTCCTCTCAGCACGACGAGCGAGGTCCCTTGAATCCAGCAACTCTGTCCAAGTGACTCCCACAGTCCAGTGACTCTTCAGTCCAAGTTTGGTGGAGGTAAGTCCTTGCCTCCCCACGCCAGACTGCATTGCTGGGAACCGCGTCTTTTGCAGCTACTCCGGCCTCTGTGCACTTCCGGCGGAAATCCTTTGTGCACAGCCAAGCCTGGGTCCACGGCACTCTAACCTGCATTGCACGACCTCCTGAGTTGTCCTCCGGCGGCGTGGGACTCCTTTGTGCAACTTCGGGTGAGCACCGTTTCACTCCTCTTCGTAGTTCCTGTTCCGGCACTTCTGCGGGTGCTGCCTGCTTCTGAGAGGGCTCCTTGTCCTGCTGGGTGCCCCCTCTGTCCCCTGACGCAATTGGCGACATCCTGGTCCCTCCTGGGCCACAGCAGCATCCAAAAACCCTAACCGCACGACTTGCAGCTAGCAAGGCTTGTTTGTGGTCTTTCTTCAGGAAAACACTTCTGCACGACTCTCCACGGCGTGGGACATCCATCCTCCAAAGGGGAAGTTTCTAGCCCTTGTCGTTCCTGCAGAATCCTCAGCTTCTACTTCCTAGTAGCAGCTTCTTTGCACCCACAGCTGGCATTTCCTGGGCATCTGCCCACTCTCGACTTGGTCGTGGCTTTTGGACTTGGTCCCCTTGTTCCACAGGTACCCTCGTCTGGAAATCCATCGTTGTTGCATTGCTGGTTTTGGTCTTTCCTGCAGAATTCCCCTATCACGACTTCTGTGCTCTTTGGGGAGCTTTGGTGCACTTTGCACTCACTTTTCAGGGTCTTGGGGTGGGCTATTTTTCTAACCCTCACTGTTTTCTTAGTCCCAGCGACCCTCTACAAGGTCACATAGGTTTGGGGTCCATTCGTGGTTCGCATTCCACTTTTGGAGTATATGGTTTGTGTTGCCCCTATCCCTATGTGTCCCCATTGCATCCTATTGTAACTATACATTGTTTGCACTGTTTTCTAATACTATACTGCATATTTTTGGTATTGTGTACATATATCTTGTGTATATTTGCTATCCTCATACTGAGGGTACTCACTGAGATACTTTTGGCATATTGTCATAAAAATAAAGTACCTTTATTTTTAGTATATCTGTGTATTGTGTTTTCTTATGATATTGTGCATATGACACTAGTGGTACTGTAGGAGCTTCACTCGTCTCCTAGTTCAGCCTAAGCTGCTCTGCTAAGCTACCATTATCTATCAGCCTAAGCTGCTAGACACCCTATACATTAATAAGGGATACCTGGGCCTGGTGCAAGGTGTAAGTACCCCTTGGTACTCACTACAAGCCAGTCCAGCCTCCTACAGAGAGGATCTTGGACCTGGTGCCCACTAGATGGTTGATATATCTGACGGCTGTTAGGTTGTCCATTCTGAGAAGAATAGTGCAGCTTACCTTGTCTTTTGTAAATGAGCGGATGGCAAAGGAACCTGCAAGCATCTCTTAACTGTTTATGTGCAAGAATGACTCCTTCAGAGACCATGCGCCTCCAGTCAAGAACTGACCACATCTTGCGCCCCAACCTGTCTGACTTGCATCGGACTCTAATACAAGATCTGGGGCGGCAGAGAAAATGTTCTTCCGTTCCAGGCGTCTAGGTGAGTCAACCACCAGAGAAGCTCTTCTTTGGACTCGGAGTCCAGAACCAAAGGATCGGAATAGGCCAGACCCTTGTGAAGATGACGGATCTTCAATCGTTGAAGGGCGCGGTAATGTAACGGACCCAGGAAAATGGCTTGGATAGAGGAGGCGAGGAGACCCACAAGGCGAGCCAGAGTTCTGAGGGAGATGTGAGGAAGAGAGAGGGATTGACAAATCTCTTTTTTGATTAAGGAGACCTTGTGTTGAGGAAGTTGAAGAATTGAACGAGTATTATCTATGAGAAAGCCAAGGAATTCCAACTTTTGAGTTGGAACGAAGGCTGATTTTTGAAAATTGATGAGGAAACCCAATTTGAGAAGGAGATCTTGACAGAACTGTAAGTGAACTAGGAGAAGGCGTTTGTCTTGTGCCATCAAGAGAAAATCGTCTAGATAAAGAATCAGACGAACACCGTGGGATCGGAGAAAAGCCGCCACAGGTTTGAGGATCTTGGTGACACACCAAGGGGCCGAAGAGAGCCCGAAAGGAAGAACTTTGAATTGGTAGAAAGAGTTGTGCCATTGAAATTGGGGACATTTTCTGTGTGAGGGGTGAATGGGGACCGTGAGGTAAGCATCCTGAAGGTCTAGTCTGACCAACCAGTCGCCTTGAAGTAAAATATCCCTGAGATGAAGAATGGTCTCCATCTTGAAATGTCGGTAAACCACAAAATTGTTGACATTTTTTAAGTTTAGAACTAGTCGAAACTTCTGATTTTTCTTTTGCACCAGGAAAATGGTGCTGAGAAAGCCCGAAGTTTTCTGAAAGCACTGACTCTATGGCTTGTTTGGCGAGAAGAGATTGAATCTCGTCGTGGAGCAGTTGATTTTGTTCTTGAGAAAACACTAGGGTAAGAGGGAAAAGGGACTGAGTTGGGGGCTGATAAATCTCTAAGAGGTAACCTTGAATGGATTGAATTACCCAGGGATCTGAGGTGAGAAAACGCCATGAGTCTAGAAAAACAGACAGTCTGCCTCCTACTGGAGGAAGGCCAAATTGGAAACACTTACCGGAGACTTGTTCTCCTTTATTGATGTATCCCCTCTGACGATAGCCTCTTGAGCGGCGGGGGTAGAAACGCAGCTTGTATCCTGAGTAGGTGTCAAGCTGGGTTTATTGATTGTAGGAGTCTCGATTGGCATAATGACCTCTGAGGGAACGGCCGGCAAAGCGACTCCTGCCTTTGCCAGCCCTGCCAAAAACCAGAGAAGAAAAAATCTTCTTAATAGAAACCTGAGCCTTGTCCAGGGAGGCAAAGGTGGAGACGTATTTGCCCAACTCCTTAATGAAGGAGTCTCCAAATAAAAGGCCTTTAGCTGAAGGACCCTCATCTTTAGAGGCTAATGAAGTCAATTTAGGGTCAATCTTGAGCAGGAGACTCTTCCTTCGTTCGATGGACAACTGGAAGTTTGCATTACCCAGCATACAGATAGCGTGTTGTGCCCAGTTGGAAAGGACTACCGGATCAATTGGCGTATTGTCCATCTTGGCTTCCTCTGCCATATCAAAAATTCTGGTGAGGGGACCCACCAAATCTAAAAGTTTGTCTTGGCAGCCTGACCAAGCTTTATCGACACCTTTTTTAGGGTCTTTACCAAATTTAGTGAAAAACATAAGCATGTTGGGGTCAATGGTGGGTTTAGCAGTGATATTATCGGGCAAGGAGGGACGGTGACATTCGGATTTAAGCTTGTTGCGAGCAACTTTGTCTAAAGAATGGCGTAGGAAAAAGGAAACCTAGTCTGCAACGTGGTCAGCAGGATACCACTCTTTTTAGAGTTTGGATGAACCATCAGGGAAGGATCAAACAAAGGTTCACCTGAATGGTCCACCAAAATCTGAGACACCGGGTGAACGTCACCACCATCACTGGGAGAAATTCTACGCCTTTTCTCCGGAGGCCCGTAATAAAAAGGATCAGAAGATCCATCCATATCATCTGTATGACTGGGAGAGTCATCATCGTCATCATCAGTGTCTCTTACGTGAGTAATATGGAGCGGAGAATGAGGGGGTCCCGATTTGGATACCTCTCGGGTGGAAGGACCAGCAGAAACGCCTTTTGAAGGTCCCGGAAGGGAAACCGCACGTTTCTTGCCTTTCGTAGAAGGCAAATGAGAAGCCGAAATAATTTTGGAGAGAGGCTTCAAGGTTCTTAGATACGTCTAACATAGAAACAGAAACTGCCTTCTGGACAGAATCTGTAATGAAGGACTTCAGTGATTCCTGAAGAAATTGGGTTTCTTCCTCCTCAGCCATAATGAGGAGCTTTTAAAATTATATATAAATTATATATAAAATATATATTAAAAACGAAATTGAGGGTAAAGAAAAAACACCTATCAAAACTAGGGGAAAAACAAAAGAAAGGTGGGAGGTTTGTTCCCCTAGGAGCCCGTTAAAATAAAAGGGAATTAAATTATATGCGCACACAGCGCGCTCTCACTGCCAAAGGAAAAAGCGCGTCCGGAGATGCGAGGCAAAAGCTATGAGGAAAAAGGGGCACAGACGCGCGTCTATAACGGTGAAGGAACCGCTAATAGACGTGCGTTAAATAAACAATGAAACGCGTCCAAGACACGAGCAGTGGAATCTAAGGAATGCAGGAATGCAGCTGGATGACAAGCTGGCTGCGCGCGCGTGCACACACGCGTGTCTACAATGGTGAAAAAACGACTGTTGCAAGACGCGCTGACAAAAGTAAAACAAAGTAGACGGAGCGTGCCGTAAAGAAAAAAACGTGTCCTACACACCTAAACACATCATGAAATACATCATTAATAAACATTCAACATTTATATGGAGGACGAAAATATTGGTACTTATCTTGACTGCGAGCAGCAAGAAAAGCGGACTTGTTGTTCGCAGTCAGTATACTAATAGTGCATTACAACGTCCTATTGGATGGTTCCCTTAATATGTCACTTTGTGGGTTTTTTGTTGGGAAATGTAGTTTTTCTTCTTGGCTGCTGTTAAAATTAAAGCAAGAAAAGACTGCATAATATGAGCCTCCGGTCTTGTAATAAAATTGCATTCTCCTGGGTTAAAACTGCTCATTTTATCACTTCGCAGTGTGAGGCCAATTTGGGGATAGGTCCCACCACAAATGCAGAAATAAACCCTTTTTAGACCATATGTGCTTGTCTAATTCCTTTTGAGGTAATTTGATCAATCCTACCCATTCAGTTGACTTTCTACTGAAATACATACTCTTCTTCAAACAATGGTCTCCTTTCCTGTGCCCACATAGATGTTATTACCATGTATTAGACCACATGTGTTTGTGTAATACCTTTTGAGGTAATTTGATCAATCCCACCCATTCAGTTGACTTTCTACTGAAATACATACTCTTCTTCAAACAATGGTCTCCTTTCCTGTGCACACATAGATGTTATTACCATGTATTAGACCATATGTGTTTGTCTAATACCTTTTGAGGTAATTTGATCAGTCCTGCAACACACGTTCACACGTTCTGAGTGCAAGTCTCTGTGGCCATAAATATACTGACATTTGACCACAACATGCTCTAACCATTTCATCACCTTAACGGAAATGGTGATTCTAACTTTCTCTCCTTGAAAACTTCCCACTAAAAGCCATTGTTGAATATGATGCAAACTCTCAATTTGAGATTGAATGTGTTTATGCACATGTCAAAGGATAATATATTCCTGTCTTGTGATCTTTGACTAATGTGGTGTCAGCTCAGTGTACTACCAACCTTCATACATCAAATCTACTTCCACCACAAGTTAGAAAACTGAAATACACCTGGTAGAGTGGCTAGTATGAATACAAAAGACCCAAATTTGGTCTTACTTGACTTCACATTTACACATTCTGGCCGTAGTGATGCTCCAATATACAGATCATACGGATGCAATCTGTTGATAAATGAATGTCTTACCAAGTCTGAGTCTACTTTTTCACCTTATCCATGGGATGATGATATGTGTTCTTGGCATATTTCTTAATTTTAGAACACGCCAGTCCACCGTGACCTTGTCCTTGATAGTTAATCAGAGTTTCCTGATAGTCTTACTGATTTGTAAATCAGTTACTTGCATGACTCTCTGTGTCCGAAACCCAAGATGTTATAGTTGCAGGCAAAACCTGAGTTATCATTAGTGAATGAGATGTAAAGTGCCTATGCTAAGCTAGCCCTTTTTATTACTGTAGTTCCTGAAATATGTATATAAGAATAGGGATGCTAGAATTTTGAAGACTAGTAACCCTGCTGCCGATTAAATGTGTTTAGTGTTCCAGGATGTTTTTACCACCTTGACCCTTGATATGGGAGCTCGGAGTCTTCTGAAGATAACTTTACAAGTAACTTAAAGCACACCCTAATAATTGAAGGTTTTCTTGGTGTTCCTCTTACCATTGCCATCAATTAGACCACCCCCTACTAGTCAGTGGTACAGCTGACGTGAAGAGAATGGATAGGCTTCAACTAGTCCTTCAGAGTAGGTCGCTGAAAAACTATATGCACCAAGGTCATATGGATGTAGTCAGCAACCCAGATTGTTTTGTCATCATAACCTCTCATTCTTATCCTCTAAAGACATTTGTTATATATTGCGAAAATGTCTCTAGAAAGGGCAAATGTCCGGTTACCCCAGATGATTGCTTTTTAGGTTTAGCGCGCAAGTGCTTTGACTGTTGTAAGTATTGTGGCCTCTTAATCACACCCACCTCACGCCCATCACTTCCACTTCTTCGTTGGCTTGTCTTTCTAAAATCCCTTGATGTCATTGGTAATTGCTTTACGTTTGTCCAGCCTTAGGGTGGTTTTGTTACTGCCTTATAGACTGCCCCTGTTACATGGAGAATGTGCACGATTGCTGATATACTTAAGCATGGATAATCTATTTTCTTTCTTTTGTCTATTCCTTTCGTGCTGCATGCCGCTCACAGCGCATACAGGCACAACAGTGTGAACTCGATTGGCAGTATTGAAGCGCTGGTCACATTGTTCAGTTACCTAATAAGAGTCATTTCTTGTGGCTCCCCCTTAAAATATTTGAAATTGGCAAATGCTTTCCATAAAACAGAAATCCTCATAGCAAAAAGTGGCTATCCCGGCACAGCGGGAGAGCCAATACTACAATATTCACTACACTCTGGAAACTCACCCTAAAATGCTTTGCAGGGCATTACTTCTACAAAACCTTTTTGCTCCTAACTCAGCCTATGGTGGTCCTAGGACAGTGGGACCATGGCCAAAGCGTTCACAGCAACATGCTCTTTCTCTTCCAGGGGATCCTCATCAATAGTCATAAACATTGAATATTCCCGCCCTTGTGCGGGGACCCCGGAGCATATATATATAAAATACATACATATTATCATGTGTAAAACAGCAATGCAGGCTATAATCATAAATAGGCTAAAATGCTTTATTTCTATGCAAGTTTTTTTTTTAAAAAATTTTTTTTTTATATTATAAAATCACAATAGATCATAAATATCTACCTAAGCCCCCAAAAACTGGACTTAGGGAAGTAAACAGCAGTAAATAGCAGAGAAAAATAGAAAAAACTACATTGAAAAACAATGAAGCATTCTTAGCCAATAGGCTGCATGCAGGTTAACACAGGAGAACCATAAAAACTTTGGCACCGTGCCTTTAAGACCCTGAGCACCTCCAGTATCCCACCATGCCTCAGGGGTGAAGGGAAGGTGACAGTTGGTTCACAGTTAGGTCAGTTCTTTTTTCCGGCTTCTTCTGAGAGGATCCTGGAGCATTGAGCTCTCAGTTTTTCTGAGTTTTTCTTCAGAAAAATCCTTAAAAAATAGTGTTTTTCCTGTTTACTCGACAGATAACATCTTTTGTCTGAGTTGGGAAGTTTTTTTTTGACAGAAAATGCCATCTCTGTTTGTAAAATGTCCTTCTTGTGGGAAGAAGAAAGCCCAGTCAGACCCACACTCTCTGTGTATTGTCTGCCTGCCACAGAGTCACTGTCCTGACACCTGCAAGTATTGTAAGAACATGTCAAGGAGGACTCTCAAAGACAGAGAGAAGATCAGGCTACATGGGCTTCAGGAGAGGAAAAAGTCAACATCCTCTTCACTTCCCAGACCTACAACCGAAGGAATGGCCCGATCGACGTCGACAGGTAGGATTGTGCCTGTTTGTTCTCCATCGACGTCATCGGCACCACCGTCTCACCGGCATAGATCGCCGTCGACGGTGACCAGACCGACGTCGAAGGACAAAGCGTCGAAGCATGGACACAGGGGTACATCTCCGTCGACGACAGGCCGCCGTTCGGCGTCGAGCCATCTCCGGCGCTCCCGTTCGCCGTCGAGAGCGTCTCACCCCTTGGCGTCGAAGGACACGACACCAAAACCGCCACGACGGCATGAACATCCGCCGTCGACCACTCGCCACTCAACGTCGAGACACACGACGGCGAGTAGGTCCAGGTCCCGCGATCGGCGTCAAGACATTCAACGTCAAGGCCTTCGACGTCAAGACCTTCGACGTCGAGAACAGACCAGCCATCGCAACCTTCGACGTCGAGGATACAATCGACGTCGACACAACCTTCAGCTGTGTCACAGGCAGTAGAGCCAGCGGACAAAGCTCCCTCACCGGTGGTCTCTATAAGGAGTGCATCATCCCATTCCAGAGCGGTCTCATCGGGGCATGTTTCTCCCATCACTCTATCACCCAGATGGTTAGAGAGCCTGAATAGACCGGCAGCATCCCCGGATTCCCAATACTCTAGGATGTATTCTCCTACTGCCTCATTACCGAGAACGCCATCGCCTACAGCTAGAGCAGGACGGGCTCGTTCTGCTTCTCGTCAGCCGACCACAAGACCTGCACACTCTGCTACAGCCTCTCGGAGCAGGTCCCGTTCCCGAAGGAGAACCAGGTCGCGAACACCACGCAGAAGATCACCTTCTTGGTCTTCTTCAGGATCGTCTGTTGGGCGCTACTCCCCCACACTCAGATTCTCCACCTGCTAGGATTTCCCCGGTGGATGATATCACCACTTTTAATGAGGTTCTTCTAAGGGGAGCGCAGAAGCTAAATATTGAGGTACCGGAACCGGCCACCTCATCCTCAGTTATCTTTGAGACCCTACAACACAGATCAGTCTCGAGAAAACTGCTGCCACTAGTACCGGGTTTGCTGCAACCTACTATGGACACTTTTCTTCTCCAGCCACTCTCAAGTCTGCCCCGGCTAGGATTCAAAAGAAATACAAAGCTCCGGAGCAAGATCCTTTATTCCTGCGGAAGGATCCGCCACCGGACTCTGTGATCTTAGCCGCAGCCAGAAAAACACACTCTGTGGCATCATCTTCCACAGTCCCCCCGGATAAGGAGAGCAGACACCTAGACTCCCTGGGGAGAAAGATGTGCGGTACGGCGGCATCTGCTATGAAGGTCTCCAGCGCCTCAGCACTTCTGGGCAGATATGACCGCTCTCTGTGGGACTCACTCCACAGATTTACAGAAAAGTTGCCCAGGGAAGATAGACAGGACTTCCAGGAAATCTTGCAGGAAGGGGGCCTAGTATCTAACCAGGTCATCAGCGCGGCGGCGGACGGGGCGGATTTGGCTGCGCATGGGTATGTGCACGGAATCTGCGCTAGGAGGTCTTCCTGGCTACGGCTCACGGGTCTGAAGCAGGAAGCACAGCAACGCATTTTAAACCTCCCATTCAGCGGCAATTCGTTGTTCGGTACCCACGCGGATGAAGAGATGGCCCGAATGAAAACGGAAGTGGACACGATGAGGGCAGTGGGCCTGGAACGTAAAAAAGACTTCAGGCGGAGGTGCAGGCCGTACGACAGACGACCATACCAGCAGAGGGTTCAAACCCCTCACTGGTCTCAGAGACCACAACAACGACAGGGACGCCCCCTGTTTCAGGCACGTAGACCCACAAGAGATCGAGGGTCAAGTAGACCTCAACAGTCTACAGCTAAGACACCAACAAAGCAATGAGGCATTGCTTCCCTCAGCACTGTGCACCACTCCGGTGGGGGGAAGTGTTACGCATCATCTTCACGAGTGGCACTCCATCACAAAAGACAAGTGGGTGCTCAATATTGTCGAACATGGCTATTCTCTCCTTTTCAAAAAACCTCCTCCACACTTGCCGCCAGCAAGAGGTTTTCCTTCTCATCTCAGCCTGCTACGCAAGGAAGTTCTCGCACTCCTACAAAAGAAAGCTGTAGAAAAGGTTCCTCCGGCACAAAAAGGAAAAGGGGTGTACTCCCGTTACTTTCTGGTGGCGAAAAAAGGTCAACAGGGCCTCTTCAGGCCAATTCTGGACTTACGGCTCCTGAACAAGTACATAAGAAAACAGAAGTTCAGGATGCTAGCCCTTCACCAGATTGTCCCGCAACTGCATCAGGGAGACTGGATGTGCTCCATCGACCTACAGGATGCATATTTTCACATCCCAATAGCATCCAAACATCGGAAATGTTTACGTTTCCAGATAGCGTCACAGCACTACCAATTCAGAGTCCTTCCATTCGGCCTGAAGTCTGCACCCCGAGTCTTTTCAAAATGTGTAGCAGTGGTAGCGGCATATCTTCGAAGACAAAAAATATTCGTCTACCCCTACCTGGACGACTGGCTAGTGAAGGCCTCCTCTCCAGATCAGGCGAGAGAACATCGAGACATCGTACTAAGAACTTTCGAGTCTCTAGGTCTTCAAATCAACCACAACAAGTCAACCCTGATTCCAACACAAAACCTCCACTACCTGGGAGCGATACTAAACACAGAGCTCCAAAGAGTGTATCCTTCGGAGGAACGACTTTTATCAATCCACAGGAAGTGTCAACAACTATTAACAGCCGATGCACCTACTGCTCGTCAGGTGACATCGCTTCTGGGCTCCATGGCTTCATGCATCTTCATTGTCCCGAATGCCAGGCTACGCATGAGGCCCCTTCAGGAGGCATTAGAGAACAATTGGAGCCAAAAGACGGGTCACTGGGAGGACAGAGTTCGACTACCAGCAGTGGCTTTTCAATCACTACAATGGTGGATGCACAGACCTCACCTGTCGATAGGTTCTCCGTTTCACCAGACAATTCCAGCCGACATTCTGGTAACGGATGCGTCTCTTCAGGGTTGGGGTGCTCATCTGGGTTCCTTCCAAGCTCAGGGTCTGTGGTCCGACAAGGAAAAGAACTATCACATAAATCTACTGGAGCTCAGAGCAGTCCATCTGGCTCTCAAATCTTTCTCTCCATTGGTTCAGGGGAAATCTCTCCTAATTCAGACAGACAATACAACCACAATGTATTACCTGAACAAACAGGGAGGAACAAGATCACTACCTCTGTCTCGAGAATCCCAAACGATATGGCATTGGCTCCTGGCCAGGGGAATGTCTATCACAGCGGTACACCTGCCAGGTCAGCAAAACGTAGAGGCAGATTTCCTGAGCAGACATCTAGAAGACGCGCACGACTGGGTCCTACACGACGAAGTCGTCGAGGACATCTTCGGTCAATGGGGTCGACCCCAGTTGGATCTCTTTGCAGACGAAACAAACAAGAAATGCCCAGACTTCGCATCCAGGTTCTGCCGTCCGGGATCTCAAGGGAATGCCCTGTTGATCAACTCGTCAGGGACATTTCTCTACGCCTTTTCACCGATTCCCCTCATACCGGCAGTAATCAACAAATTTTACAACTCCAGAACCAGAATGATTCTGATAGCGCCACAATGGCCCCGCCAATTCTGGTACACGGACCTACTCAACTTATCGGAAAAACCTCACAGGAGGTTGCCGTGCAGACCGGATCTCCTGAGCAGAATGGAAGGCAGAATCCTACATCCCAACCTTCCCTCTCTGAGCTTGACAGCATGGCTCCTGAATTCCTACAGTATGGGCACCTAGGGCTCTCACAGGAGTGCATGAACATCTTGAAAGAGTCAAAACGACCTTCCACGCGGCGTTCTTACGCTTTTAAGTGGAAGAGATTTTACATCTGGTGCTCTCAACAAGGTATAAATCCCATACGAGCTCAGGAGGACGTCATTCTGTCCTATTTGCTTCATCTGGCGAAGTCTGGTCTGCAGGTATCTTCTATTAAGGTTCATTTGTCTGCAATTACAGCGTATCGTAAGTCGCCTTCTCAGGAATCCTTCTTTACGATACCTGTAGTCAAGGATTTTTTAGAAGGCTTGAAAAAGGTTTTTCCTCCCATTCGGAGACCTTCTCCTCCATGGGAACTGAATGTAGTCCTGTCAAAGCTTATGGGCCCTCCCTTTGAACCTATCCACAAGGCCTCTTTACATCACCTTACGTGGAAGACGGCTTTTTTGGTGGCCATTACTTCAGCGAGGAGGGTCAGCGAAATTCAGGCTCTGTCTTGCAGAGAACCGTACACGGTTTTTCACGATAATAGAGTGGTTCTGCGAACTCACCCATCTTTCCTTCCGAAGGTGGTGTCAGAATTCCATATCAATCAGACTATATCTTTACCGACTTTCTTTCCCAATCCGGAGACTCCGGCTGAGAAAGCATTGCATTCTTTAGACTTGAAAAGAGTGCTGAAATTCTATTTGGACAAAACAAAACCGATTAGACATTCTAACCATTTGTTTCTAAATTATGGTCATTTAAGAACAGGAGAGGCAGCGTCTAAACGAACGATATCAAGATGGATTGTGTCTTGTATTGTTAACTCTTACCAACTGGCTAATAAGCGATTACTGGCTAGGCCAAAAGCGCATTCCACAAGGGGAAAAGCGGCTACTGCTGCCCTCCTTAACAATGTACCAATTTCCGAGATTTGTAAGGCTGCTACATGGAAGTCTGTGCATACCTTTACTAAGCATTACTGTTTAGACTCGGATGCAAGAGCGGATGCCCAGGTGGGGCAGGCCTCTCTTAGAAATCTATTTGCATGAATATATATTCTTTCCTGCACTTCTTTCAGACAGTCCGCAGAGTTTAGGGATGGGCTTGCTAATCTATTCAATGTTTATGACTATTGATGAGGATCCCCTGGAAGAGAAGGATAAGTTACTTACCTGTAAATCCTAGTTCTCTTCCAGGGGTATCCTCATCAAAGTCATAAACAACCCACCCTCCTCCCCGGACTCAAGTCTCCTAGAAGTGCAGGACAGATTATTTTTCTAATCAGTTACACAGATTGTCACCGTAAAAAAGTACTGACCTAACTGTGAACCAACTGTCACCTTCCCTTCACCCCTGAGGCATGGTGGGATACTGGAGGTGCTCAGGGTCTTAAAGGCACGGTGCCAAAGTTTTTATGGTTCTCCTGTGTTAACCTGCATGCAGCCTATTGGCTAAGAATGCTTCATTGTTTTTCAATGTAGTTTTTTCTATTTTTCTCTGCTATTTACTGCTGTTTACTTCCCTAAGTCCAGTTTTTGGGGGCTTAGGTAGATATTTATGATCTATTGTGATTTTATAATATAAAAAAAAAAATTTAAAAAAAAAAAACTTGCATAGAAATAAAGCATTTTAGCCTATTTATGATTATAGCCTGCATTGCTGTTTTACACATGATAATATGTATGTATTTTATATATATATATGCTCCGGGGTCCCCGCACAAGGGCGGGAATATTCAATGTTTATGACTTTGATGAGGATACCCCTGGAAGAGAACTAGGATTTACAGGTAAGTAACTTATCCTTCTTTCTACACCATCTCTGGGTAGTGGGGACACCAAAATAATAAACCCTCCCACCATTCAATGGCTTTTTAAGCACTCTTGTGGCTTAAACTTTTGTTTTACAACTGGAAGAAGTTGTGTTTTATGGGTCTTGTTTGTAATATCATTTTATAGGCCTATTACCCCTGAAAATGTGTAACGCTCTCTAGGGGTTAAATATATGGTTACACTGCATTAGTTTCTCCCATTCTTTACTCATGTGGTTATGCTCTATATGGGCTGACTGCATGGTTACATGGCCATATTTCTTCCAAATGCTGTCTTTATTGTGGTGTTCTCTAGAGGCTGTTCTGTGCATTGCAGCCAACATACTATAATATGGCATGAAAACTCACCCCATAATGCTTTGCAGGGCATTATTATTACAAAACATTTTTGCTCATAACTTATCCTGTGGTGGTCCTAGGACAGTTGGACCACCTTCAAAACGCTTTGTCTGCATCATCCTTGGATCCCCACACTAGGTTAGTGGGGACCCCAAAATAATAACCACTCCCCCCATTTAGTCTCTTTCAAGCTTTCTCATGGCTAGAACTTTTGTTTTACAACTGGGAGAAGTTTGTTTTAAAGGCCTTATTTGTAATATCATTGTAGTAGGCCTGCTAGCCTTAAAAACTCTCTCTGTAGGGGCCAATTATATGGTTACACTGCATTACTTTCTCCTGTTTTTTCCTGGGGGTTATGTCCTGTAGGGGCTAACAATAGGATTACATGACCATGTTTCTTAAAACTGATATTTTTGTTATGGTGCCCTAGGGACTGTTTTGAGCATTCCAGTCTAATGGCAAAAGTTTATTTCTGATAAGTTTTTATTGTAATTGTGTATGCTTTAATAATCTCCCCTTATTACAGTTATGACCATGATTCAGGCTAGTTTAACATCCTTCTTACACTATGACTGTTTGAACACTCTTGGTATGTTTGGGTGATGACCTTTCTTGTTTATTTCTCCTCTGTGCTGTCTTGTGTATTTTTTGAGGAATTGTGTTAGCCAGCCAGCAACTCTGATGGTGGGGTGGTGAAAGTGGTATTCTATTGGAATTAGCATGGCAGATTTAAATTAGGGTGTTAAATGCAACATTTTAATTTTTTGCTGCAGATGGAGGAAGAAGGTAAATGAAAGTGCTTTAGTTACATGCAGGGTCACTGGAATTATATGGCAGGAAAAGACGGAACTATGAGCTAGGGCTGACCAATTTATGTGGTAAGGTAAGTCCAGTTATGAATTTACAATGCCAATAGCTCTAACTCAAGCACATGCGTGATCAATTGCATTGGAAATGCTTGTTTTAATTTGACTTTGTTTAAACAGCACCTTTCCAAGTCTTAAATCGGTATTGTGACAATTTTTCATTAAGTCCTGAGTAATTTGGAGGGCTGTTATGAATCACGGTGAACACTGTACAGTTAAACCTAGACAGGGTCCAGTCAGTGCAAGACATTGATGAAACCACCCCACCTTGAAGTCCAGTCTAGCAGCAGTACAAGAATAAAAACCAACTTCAAAGGTGATGGCCTGACTCCAATAAATAAGCAGTACAAGGTAACAGATTAACACTAGCCATTCTGTAAGCTAAAACCTAGTTAAAATGACCTACCAAAACGGACTTCCTATCCTTGTCATAAAGCTATTTTTTTTTGGTTAAGAAACTCGTGACTTGTAGATTCAGAGTGAAATAGTAATCCTAAGCACGTGTTCAGTTTGTCATGGTTCATATGTATCACTTTACAGCTCCTATAGAAGGGGAGCTTTGGTTTGCTGGTAACTTGGTCCAGGCTTTCTGGGCAACTTGTGATGCCAAAAAGAAAACAGATATTTTTTGTGTACTCAATGAAGTACATAGGCACTGTATGGGTGAGCTCTTTTGTAGGCTCACATTAGATTACATTGATGTCCCTAAACTGAGGGAAGGTATCACTCCTTCACTTATCACACCGATCCATTGAATGGCAGGTATATGGACTAGGGGTGGGGGGGTGTTCTGCCAGAAGCATGAGCATACTTCAAAACTAGCAGTATATTCTCATATCCTCATGATCCAGCCGTTTTATTTGGAAGGATGTTTCTCGTTCCTGCAGATTCTTTAACATAGTTTAAGTGGAAAATGGTCTGTTAGTCTAAACTTTGGCTGTGTACCCCGGTGTTTAATGGCGCTGTGAACACCATTACCCTAAATGTATCAGAACAAGCAACTATCAACCCACCACGTTATAGTGCAAGGGTAATTCTTACTCCTACAAATAAAAATCATACATTCCTTTTTTTGTATGTTAATGAACCTGAGAGGTGAATGATTTAGTGCATACCTTCAGTCCCCTTACACATAAAACTCTTTCTAATCACTCATTACTTAAGTTATGACCTCACTAGTTGCCTGCAGTAAAGTATAGGTGCTCTGCTGTAAGAACAATACAGTTAAGATCGGACGTCACACATTCTACTGCCAGCAAACAGCAGATTTGTAATTGATGTTTAAACAAGGAAAGGGAGACTTAGCTTTTCGGCTATTTATTCTGAAAAATAATTTAAGGCTGTACATTTATTACTTCACTTAGTTTACTACAGTAAAGCATGAATTTAATCTGTAGGTTACTACACATTTGAAAAGGACATACATGAATCTGCAGCACTGTTATGGTAGAGGTTTCAGCACCTATAATGTGGTCTCGTTGCACTGTTGGAGTTTGAGTACATTCACACCTGAGTACCAAGGAATTTCATTTTTACAACAAACAAAAATTGTTACTTGAGCGATTAGGGCCTAGTTGTAAAGTTTACATCGGGATGAACCTAGTCTTTACAGTGGATGCCTAGCTTCTGCTATCCAATACATGAAATAGTGTACAAATATTAAATATTAAAGTAGTTAGCATTCCCATGGGTTGGATCCTTTGCATGGAGAATGCACATCATCCATGTATTTAGCCCTGTACTCTGGCCTTGCATATATGAGCTTGGCGTAACACTTTTTAAAAATTCAACTTTACTTTATTACACCTACGCAAACTTGTACTTAAATGCAGTAGTAAAAAACATGAGCCCAGCCAAATGCAATTGGTCTCGCATTTTGCTTGAGTTAGAGCTATTAGCGTTTTAAACTCCTAGCAGGACTTTTCTTGCCACATAAATTGAAAATTAAAAGTAAAACAGTTTCACATAAGTGAGACGATTCACAGTGCCGCGGCCGCCATGAGCATCACCGTGAAGAGACACACAAAAGGAAAAAGAAGTTTGCCCTCAGTCAGACTTATTGGCAAAAGTGCAATTAGCCATTTAACAGGGGCGATAGCCAAGGCAGTAACAAAACCTTCCCAAGGAGGGACAAACGTAAGCTGTTTACCAATGTCATCAAAGGATTTTTGAAGGGCAAGCCTACAGACGAGTGGTAGTGATAGGCGTGATGTGGGCATTGTTAAAAGCCCAGATACATACCAACATGTCAGAAAAGCATCGCTTGCATGCTGCTATGGTCGACCTAAAAAGGAGCTCATATTTTAATATCAATGATCCCTTTGAGCGTCCTAGTGTAACAAATCAGCAGGAGACGGTGGCCAGAAAAGGGAAAGCCTAGATTCAAAACGGCAAGCCTTGGCAGCGTCAATAGGTCTTTCTTGTGACACCAAGAGCAGTCCTATAGCCTTCTTTGAAAGTGCTTTGTTTTTAGCATAATATATTGGAAGATTACTGGCTTTTGCATGCAAGCATAACCTCCATCTTGTAATGTAGTTTGATTTGTTTTTAATAAAATACATTAAAAGATGGCCACACCACATAGAGATTGTAAAGATGACGGCTATATATACGTGTTGTACAAATACACTTAACTATGATATATTTATCTGCTTCATGTTGCATTACCTACCTGTGTCCACTTAGCTTATGTCTTTCTTTTAAGTCTAATCTTTTAGGTAGCGTTTTATTGTTAAATTTGTGAAAACATTTATGAATACCCATTTGGCAGCTGTTAGCAGGTGGGAATGGTTGCATTATTTTTTATGGCTGCTCTACAAGGTTTCATACAGCATTTACTGTTAACTCAGCGCTGGTGTCCAGGTGACAATGGGGCTTGTCAAAGTTAGCGAGTGGGATAGATTCCATAGCAGCTGCTAACTGTATGGTTTTGCCATTAGTGGTGTGTCCAGCCATGATTTTGTCTTCATTCAGTATGAGCCGTAATTTGGGTATGCATCCTTTCTTCTGCTTTCTCCACTTAAATTGTCACTTCACAAAATAGGATTGCTACACTACACAGATACAGGTTGTAGGAAGTTGGCTCTGTATGTGCTATTTCAAAGTAAGGAATAGCATGCACAGAGTCCAAGGGTTCCCCTTAGAGGTAAGATAGTGGCAAAAAGAGATAATACTAATGCTCTATTTTGTGGTAGTGTGGTCGAGCAGTAGGCTTATCCAAGGAGTAGTGTTAAGCATTTGTTGTACATACACACAGGCAATAAATGAGGAACACACACTCGGAGACAAATCCAGCCAATAGGTTTTGTTATAGAAAAAATATATTTTCTTAGTTTATTTTAAGAACCACAGGTTCAAATTCTACATGTAATATCTCATTTGAAAGGTATTGCAGGTAAGTACTTTAGGAACTTTGAATAATTACAGTAGCATATATACTTGTTACATAAAACACAATAAGCTGTTTTAAAAGTGGACACTTAGTGCAATTTTCACAGTTCCTGGGGGAGGTAAAGTATTGTTAGGTTTCACAGGTAAGTAAGTCACTTACAGGTTTCAGTTTTGGGTCCAAGGTAGCCCACCGTTGGGGGTTCAGAGCAAACCCAAAGTTACCACACCAGCAGCTCAGGGCCGGTCAGGTGCAGAGGTCAAAGAGGTGCCCAAAACACAGGCTTCAATGGAGAGAAGGGGGTGCCCCGGTTCCAGTCTGCCAGCAGGTAAGTACCCGCGTCTTCGGAGGGCAGACCAGGGGGGTTTTGTAGGGCACCGGGGGGGACACGAGTCAGCACAAAAAGTACACCCTCAGCAGCGCGGGGGCGGCCGGGTGCAGTGTGCAAACACGCGTCGGGTTTTCAATGGTTTTCAATGAGAGACCAAGGGGTCTCTTCAGCGGTGTAGGCAGGCAAGGGGGGGGGCTCCTCGGGGTAGCCACCACCTGGGCAAGGTAGAGGGCCTCCTGCGGGTCACTCCTGCACAGAAGTTCTGTTCCTTCAGGTGCTGAGGGCTGCGGGTGCAGGGTCTTTTCCAGCTGTCGGGACTTTAGGTTCAGGCAGTCGCGGTCAGGGGGAGCCTCGGGATTCCCTCTGCAGGCGTCGCTGTGGGGGCTCAGGGGGGACAACTTTGGTTACTCACGGACTCGGAGTCGCCGGAGGGTCCTCCCTGAGGTGTTGGTTCTCCACCAGTCGAGTCGGGGTCGCCGGGTGCAGTGTTGCAAGTCTCACGCTTCTTGCGGGGAGTTGCAGGGGTCTTTAAATCTGCTCCTTTGAAACAAAGTTGAAGTTCTTTTGGAGCAGTGCCGCTGTCCTCTGGAGTTTCTTGTCTTTCTTGAAGCAGGGCATTCCTCAGAGGATTCAGAGGTCGCTGGTCCCTTGGAAAGCGTCGCTGGAGCAGGTTTCTTTGGAAGGCAGGAGACAGGCCGGTAAGTCTGGGGCCTCAGAGTGACAAAGGCACTCTCCCCATGGGGCCAGCAACATGTCTCGGTTGTGGCAGGCTGCTGGAACCAGTCAGCCTACACAGATAGTCGGTTAAGGTTTCAGGGGGCACCTCTAAGGTGCCCTCTGGGGTGTATTTTACAATAAAATGTACACTGGCATCAGTGTGCATTTATTGTGCTGAGAAGTTTGATATCAAACTTCCCAGTTTTCAGTGTAGCCATTATGGTGCTGTTGAGTTCGTGTAAAACAGACTCCCAGACCATATACTCTTATGGCTACCCTGCACTTACAATGTCTAAGGTTTGGCTTAGACACTGTAGGGGCACAGTGCTCATGCACTGGTGCCCTCACCTATGGTATAGTGCACCCTGCCTTAGGGCTGTAAGGCCTGCTAGAGGGGTGACTTATCTATACCTGCATAGGCAGTGAGAGGCTGGCATGGCACCCTGAGGGGAGTGTGTGAGAAAGTAGCCTCTTTCTAGCCTTGTTACCCCCCACTTTTGGCCTGTTTGTGAGTGTATGTCAGGGTGTTTTCACTGTCTCACTGGGATCCTGCTAGCCAGGGCCCAGTGCTCATAGTGAAAACCCTATGTTTTCAGTATGTTTGTTATGTGTCACTGGGACCCTGCTAGTCAGGACCCCAGTGCTCATAAGTTTGTGGCCTATATGTATGTGTTCCCCGTGTGGTGCCTAACTGTCTCACTGAGGCTCTGCTAACCAGAACCTCAGTGGTTATGCTCTCTCATTTCTTTCAAATTGTCAATAACAGGCTAGTGACCAATTTTAGCAATTTACATTGGCTTACTGGAACACCCTTATAATTCCATAGTATATGGTACTGAGGTACCCAGGATATTGGGGTTCCAGGAGATCCCTATGGGCTGCAGCATTCCTTTTGCCACCCATAGGGAGCTCTGACAATTCTTACACAGGCCTGCCACTGCAGCCTGAGTGAAATAACGTCCACGTTATTTCACAGCCATTTTACACTGCACTTAAGTAACTTATAAGTCACCTATATGGCTAACCTTTACCTGGTAAAGGTTAGGTGCAAAGTTACTTAGTGTGAGGGCACCCTGGCACTAGCCAAGGTGCCCCCACATTGTTCAGAGCCAATTCCCTGAACTTTGTGAGTGCGGGGACACCATTACACGCGTGCACTACATATAGGTCACTACCTATATGTAGCTTCACAATGGTAACTCCGAATATGGCCATGTAACATGTCTATGATCATGGAATTGCCCCCTCTATACCATCCTGGCATAGTTGGCACAATCCCATGATCCCAGTGGTCTGTAGCACAGACCCTGGTACTGCCAAACTGCCTTTCCCGGGGTTTCACTGCAGCTGCTGCTGCTGCCAACCCCTCAGACAGGCATCTGCCCTCCTGGGCAGGCCAGGCCTGGCCCAGGATGGCAGAACAAAGGACTTCCTCAGAGAGAGGGTGTTACACCCTCTCCCTTTGGAAAATGGTGTGAAGGCAGGGGAGGAGTAGCCTCCCCCAGCCTCTGGAAATGCTTTCTTGGGCACAGATGTGCCCAATTCTGCATAAGCCAGTCTACACCGGTTCAGGGGACCCCTTAGCCCTGCTCTGGCACAAAACTGGACAAAGGAAAGGGGAGTAACCACTCCCCTGACCTGCACCTCCCCTGGGAGGTGTCCAGAGCTCCTCCAGTGTGCTCCAGACCTCTGCCATCTTGGAAACAGAGGTGCTGCTGGCACACTGGACTGCTCTGAGTGGCCAGTGCCACCAGGTGACGTCGGAGACTCCTTCTGATAGGCTCCTTCAGGTGTTGCTAGCCTATCCTCTCTCCTAGGTAGCCAAACCCTCTTTTTTGGCTATTTAGGGTCAACTTTAGATAACGAATGCAAGAGCTCATCCGAGTTCCTCTGCATCTCTCTCTTCACCTTCTGCCAAGGAATCGACTGCTGACCGCGCTGGAAGCCTGCAAAACTGCAACATAGTAGCTAAGACGACTACTGCAACTCTGTAACGCTGATCCTGCCGCCTTCTCGACTGTTTTCCTGGTGGTGCATGCTGTGGGGGTAGTCTGCCTCCTCTCTGCACTAGAAGCTCCGAAGAAATCTCCCGTGGGTCGACGGAATTTTCCCCCTGCAACCGCAGCCACCAAAAAGCTGCATTACCGGTCCCTTGGGTCTCCTCTCAGCACGACGAAGCGAGGTCCCTCGAATCCAGCAACTCTGTCCAAGTGACCCCCACAGTCCAGTGACTCTTCAGTCCAAGTTTGGTGGAGGTAAGTCCTTGCTTCACCTCGCTAGACTGCATTGCTGGAAAACCGCGACTTTTGCAGCTACTCCGGCCCCTGTGCACTTGCGGCAGAAATCCTTTGTGCACAGCCAAGCCTGGGTCCACGGCACTCTAACCTGCATTGCACGAGTTTCTAAGTTGGTCTCCGGCGACGTGGGACTCCTTTGTGCGACTTCGGGTGAGCACCGTTTCATGCATCCTCGTAGTGCCTGTTTCTGGCACTTCTCCAGGTGCTACCTGCTGCTGAGAGGGCTCCTTGTCTTGCTCGACGTCCCCTCTCTCTCCTGACGCAATTTGCGACATCCTGGTCCTTCCTGGGCCACAGCAGCATCCAAAAACACTTACCGCACGATTTGCAGCTAGCAAGGCTTGTTGGCGTTCTTTCGGCGGGAAAACACTTCTGCACGACTCTCCAAGGCGAGAGGGATCCGTCCACCAAAGGGGAAGTCTCTAGCCCTTTTCGTTCCTGCAGAAACCTCAGCTTCTTCTGTCCAGTAGAAGCTTCTTTGCACCCGCAGCTGGCATTTCCTGGGCATCTGCCCATCTCCGACTTGCTTGTGACTTTTGGACTTGGTCCCCTTGTTCCACAGGTTCCCAAGATTGGAAATCCATCGTTGTTGCATTGTTGGTTTGTGTCTTTCCTGCATTATTCCTCTAACACGACTTCTTTGTCCTTAGGGGAACTTTAGTGCACTTTGCACTCACTTTTCAGGGTCTTGGGGAAGGTTATTTTTCTAACTCTCGCTATTTTCTAATAGTCCCAGCAACCCTCTACAAGGTCACATAGGTTTGGGGTCCATTCGTGGTTTGCATTCCACTTTTGGTGTATATGGTTTGTGTTGCCCCTATCCCTATGTGTCCCCATTGCATCCTATTGTAACTATATATTGTTTGCACTGTTTTCTAAGACTATACTGCATATTTTTGGTATTGTGTATATATATCTTGTGTATATTTCCTATCCTCTCACTGAGGGTACACTCTGAGATATTTTGGCATATTGTCATAAAAATAAAGTACCTTTATTTTTAGTATAACTGTGTATTGTGTTTTCTTATGATATTGTGCATATGACACTAAGTGGTACTGTGGTAGCTTCACACGTCTCCTAGTTCAGCCTAAGCTGCTCTGCTAAGCTACCATTATCTATCAGCCTAAGCTGCTAGACACCCTATACACTAATAAGGGATAACTGGGCCTGGCGCAAGGTGCAAGTCCCCCTTGGTACTCACTACAAGCCAGTCCAGCCTCCTACAGAGTGCCATGTCGACTTACTCGTTTTGTTCTCACCAGCATACACAAGCTAGCAAGCAGTGTGTCTGTGCTGAGTGAGGGGTCTCCAGGGTGGCATAAGACATGCTGCAGCCCTTAGAGACCTTCCTTGGCATCAGGGCCCTTGGTACCAGGGGTACCATTTACAAGGGACTTATCTGGATGCCAGGGTGTGCCAATTGTGGATACAAAAGTACAGGTTAGGGAAAGAACACTGGTGCTGGGGCCTGGTTAGCAGGCCTCAGCACACTTTCAATTCAAAACATAGCATCAGCAAAGGCAAAAAGTCAGGGGGTAACCATGCCAAGGAGGCATTTCCTTACACAGGTATTGTCCCAATGCTTTTGATGCTCTTTTTTCATGCAGGGTAGCTTGCTGCACAGCTGAAGACTTGTATTGTGAGACAAATAATGGCTAACTCTTGTATCTAATTGACATCTGTTACATTGAAATAGATTATTCCATTGGTGCATTGGATGGTAAACATGGAACGTATTGACTGTACTTTGATGCAGCTGTGCCCAGATGGTTTACCCTGAAATTGCTTCCGTTTTTTGTCCAATATCTTTTTGTTTTCCAGTATTCTCCTGTAGTGTTTTCAAGCATATGATCAGAACTTTATTGGGCTAGGCACCTACACCAGTATCCACAGTGTAAGCCTCGGTTATATCAAAATATTTCTCCTTTGTCCACTGTAAAATCCTTAAGATTTCCCAATACTTCCCATTGACTTGTAGAATTGTAGTGCTTGTGATTATTTCATCACGCCTTGGTTACTATAAATCTGTGGGCTTATTTTAGGACTTTCAATACAGGAAACATCACTAGACACTTAGTCAAACTGCATGGCCCTCAGTGGCCAAAAGTTAATTTATTCTTGCAAACCTTGCATATGACACTGTTAGTTGTTAAGAATTATGTTATGCCTTGCTTTCTTGCAGTTGCGCTTACATATATATATTTCATTGTATTCTCACCAACATTTTCTGCCTGCCTCATAACTATCCGTAGAGACACAACAGGAGGTTTATGCTTTTCATATCTTATCCCAAAAACCTAAGCATGTAGTAAGCCAAATGTATAATCCTTTTGTAAACAACTCGTGAGCTGGAGATTTAGAACTTGAGTTATCCCACAAATCTCATTTTCTTATCACAAAAATTCAGATTTGTAAAATGTATATCATCCTCCTCAGTACTTACACTGCAAATTTGTAATATACTATACTGAGACCTTGGCTGGCCTGTTTTTACTTCTATGGGTGACAAAAATGATCAATGAGTATGTAAGTAGAAACAGCTAGGATTATGGTCCAGTTATAATAAATGTCATTTAATGAAATGGACATAAAAATGCTTTGTAGAGTCATTTAAGTTAATTGCCTTATGGATTGATTGACCCGCAACGAATTCTATAAAAAAAAACATTAAAGCCATGCAACTAGTTTACTTATGTAAAAATGATTTGGTGGTGTTGTTTGTAAGTTTAGCCTGTACTGTTTTTCTTGATTAATAGATTTTGGATTCTGTATCAGTATTGTACTTTGCCTTGTTAAACTGCTGCCAGAAAACAAAGCTGCTTTATAAACCCCTCACCAAGCACTTCGATTCAAGTGACTTGCATTTCAGGTTTAAATTGGAACACCTTAAATAAAGTGTCCTTTCTTCAATATAGCTGTGTTGTATTCTGGAACGTGGTTCAACAAAGTATAGAATCAAATAAGCAGATGTTATTGTGGTATAAATGAGCAAAAGGTGCTTAACTCAGCAGCTAAAACGAATTATGAATTAGAAAAAAAATAAGTGAAGTACTAATGAGAGATCATTGACAGAACAACAAACATAACCAAGTGATAGTACTTTTAGTGCAGGGAGAATGAATGAAGGCAGCAGTTGGTGTTTTTTCACATGTCCAGCAATGTACTATTTTAAGGACTGATTTTTAGCCCATATTGGTATTATCTGCTACACAATGGGAATCTGACATTCTTGAGCTCAGTAGACTTGTTTACAAAGAACTCTATAGTATAGAAGTTCCATTTTCATTGCGGTAAGACCGATACCCATTTTATAGTGGCACTAATTGGTGCTTTGAAAAGGAGCCTGTTTTGCAAGTATGTCTACCTTCCTAGGGTAGGAGATGATGTTCCTTGGAATGAACATGTTCTTGATGCATTGTATGTAAATTAGGGAGACTTATGTTCTGTGCACCCACCATTGGTCAGCTATGAAGCTTAGTGTTACTACAATTTAGTTATCTAGTAATAGAAAACAACATAGATGTAGCAGACCTGATCCTTTTAACAAAAGGTCTATACACACAGAACTAAGCATAAATTTGATTGCAAACGGGGTGCCACTACTGAAAGTCCTCAGACATGTTGACAGTGCCTGATGCTTAGTCTCAAAGCACTGGATCATCTAGTATGTTAATTATTCTCATCCTTTTCTGCTGCAGCTATATTGAGACCACATGATAGCCCATGATTCCTGGTCAGTTCATGCATCTGCTCAGTGGTTGCATGTCTGTCCCCAAAACGCTTTTGATGCAAAAACGCATAATCGTGTTGCCTCCTTTTACTGAATACTAGACTACTTCCACAGTGTGAGTCTGATAGACCGCATAGATCCACCCATTCATGCTCTGTGCTCACTACAGCATGGCCTGGAGAAAAGAACGGTAACTACTTACATTGGTGTGCATCCACCAACCACCGAAGTTCTGTGCTTTTGGAACTGCAAATGGGTGTTTCGATGGGTAGGAGTACTACAACAGTAGGTGACAGTGCGCATATGTCGTATAGTACAATACATTGAGTACTTGAAATACATTGCAACAGCCATGTTGGTGTTGTGGTATACTTCATCGTAGACAATTGAACATCTTTGTCTGCATGCTAGGAGATGTGACTACAACAGTTTTCCAGAGAAACCAAAGTGTATTGCACGTACTGACCTGCTACTGGCAAGTGCTTACATTAAATATTAAGTATTAAACAGCTGCCACCTGTCTGCTTGCTGCAACACTTAAACATCTAATTGTTTTCCCACTTTTTACTCAAACTAGTTCCCTGATTGTCGAATATTTATGAATTTTGGTGCGAAGTTTGCCTCACTGCTCCCGCTAGATTGGGCCTATACAAATTTAGCTGCACTTTCTGAGACACATTTACTAGAATAATTTCCACCACTCCACTGGCTTTGCTTCTCTTGTTATCAATTGTCCCACAGCTATATCTCGGTTAGAATCTACTCTCCTTATTTACACCTTTCTGCTTGTTGAAGTAGAACTGTCTACCAAGACCATTGGATCGAAAGGCTGCTTCCTGTGTTTGGGTTAGCTCAGCAATGACCAGGTGCTGATAAATATGGACCTGCTGAAATTATTGAGGTATCTCGCCCAGTGTGTGTTGTGGAATCATGAAACTGACAGGCTTATGTATTCTGTTTCTCCAGGGAGGTGCAAACTATGCTTTAAAAAACTATAGGGCTGTTGTTGGTCTCAGTGGCTGAGTTTCATAAATTCCTGATGCTGCACAGGGACTGTTCAAGAAAATATCAAAGCCTCTAAATTATTAACATAAATATTATCTGTTTTAAGAATGCTTTATTATAGAGAATCTCTCAAATAACAAACAGTGATAGCCATGACATGTTTGTGACAGTTACCGAACACTGTAACCTCCATCATCCTCTTCCTCTTCCCCTTTCGCCCCTCGCCCTCACACCCCTCCCATCACTTACAAAGTCCAGCCTCTGCACCATTATATCACAACCTTTTTCAGCTCTAAGACTGAGGTGTTAAGGAGTGAAAAACATCTTAAACCTTTCACCCAATCAAGGAGAAAGGCCTCATTTGACAAGTCAGAACAAGGCACATCAGCGATAACATTGTTCAATCTTTTCATAAAAATGTATGCTCGAATATTAGGCTTCCAAAGCATTTCTGAAAGAACAGAAGTGGTCCTCACACCCACCTTCAGAATACTCGGGTCCCCAATGAACTTATAGTTTATATCCTTCATACTTTCAGCTCTTCAGTCCTGACATATCTTGCCAGAAATATACTTCCACTCTTCTCACACTTCTGCAGGCCTTGGCTTCTTCCCACAAAACTTGAGGAAATGTCACTGAATGTTTTTTCTTCTAAACACATGCATAGAAATCCCTGCAGCTTCAGTTTGGCCTTGTGGTGTTTGTGTTTAGATACATTAAGATGTCAGTGTCCCTATAGAGGTATAATCAAATCACCTGCCATTCCAGTTTGCAGTGCATTGTAGTCAGAGGTAATATGAGGCAGCAATGAGGAGGGCACTAAGAGGTAATTTATTCAGGGACGCGTGCAATGTGTGCAGGAGGTGAAAGTTTGTTTCTGAGCAGTTGGGCGGCTTAGTTGCCATGGGCCGACAAAAGAATAGTCCACTATCAGGCCATCCAGGATATGCCTAACTCTGAAGTGAGGGGCCATATGCCTACCTTATGTACTTAACAAAGGATCTAGAACGAAGTTCGATCTCTTCCAATTAGCAACTTAATTTGGAGAAGAAGTCTGTCCACTGCCCCAAAAACCCTTTTAACCCAAACTTGGACATAAATGGAACCCAGAATGATTATTTGCAGTTACATGGCTATATTTTATGAATACATTGTGCTCTCCTTGCTCCATCTGTGTCTGCTTTACCGGTACTAGGAGTCCCTTTCATATTAATATGGCTACCCCTCCTTTGTGGTAGGCCTTGGACATGCCAGTCTCTGCACCCGATTAGGAAATTTCACACACATGATGTTCACGCCCAAACCAGTCTTGTTTGTTTCTTACCTTCATTTTGGGAGACGTGCGTCTTGTTGATCAGTGTAATGTCTGATCTGGCACTGTGAGGTAATGCCAGCATTTTTTTTCTTACGTTTTATAAAATGGGTAAGTCTATTAACACTGAATAAGATGATCAATAAGTCTTGTGAGGCCTGCTTGATGGGGAAGTAAGAGCTGCTGGACTTACCAAGGGATGGCTAATGATGTTGGTCAGTGTGAAGCTCAGAAGCACATCATATGATAGGCTTATCTTGTGTGCTTTTGAAAGAGTGAAATTGTACCCGGATGGTGGTGCAGTCGTAAGAAAAGTCATGGGCGCAGCTGCAATATAAATTCCTAAATAAGTTCCTGCATAACTAGCACATCTTTGATGGCTGTTACAGAGGAGGTAGTGAGATATGTGGGTATGTGCTCTGTGAATCGGTGCAGTGGGTGGAGCCTAGGGGCACAACCCTTTCCCACATGGTGATAGTTCTAAGAGGTGTTAAAAACGCAATGAATCCTTGGAAATGTATGTCGACAAACATACTACGAATATAATACAGAGGTCCGTTGGACTCCTACACAAATAACCATAGAGGGAAGAAGAAAAATAAGACACAGCTACATCAGGATCCCCAGGATATCACCGGTCTTTTTTTCATAATCTAGTCTGTATAGGGGACAGGAAAAGCAGGGAGTAAATTTGGTAGATGTTGTATTCATGTATAATTGGAATTGTCGGCATGTTCCTTGTGCCGACAATTCCATTTGAAGAATGCCTTGGGGATTAGATAGCAGGCGGTTATGGAATAAAGGAGAGGAGCCAGACGCTAGTGGGAGATCTCGTACTGTCTGTCTCTACATTGGATTTCAAATAAAGCCGAATTGAAGCTGCGCGCGATTCGCCCATGTTATTCAAAACAAATTTATGGCGACGAGCACTAGCGCTCTGGAGGGAATTGACTGGCAGACACATGCGGCAAGAGTTGAACGAACTCACAAAGAGCTTTTGTGACCAAACAATTGAACTAAAGGTACTGTTTGCGCTGCTTGCGGGTGTTCCGTTTTCACTTGAGAAGTGAATGGGGACTTATTTTTTGACCGCGATTGCTCACAACAGTAGACAGCTGCAGGATTCCTCTGACCTTCAGCATGTCGTTGAGGAATCCGCCCTAAGTCAGTTTTACCTTTTCCCTCGCAGTAATTTTTTTTGTTTTGTTTTTCTTCTTCAATGGTATTAAAATGTGTGGGCCTCAGCTGTGGTTACCATCCCTAGTCTCACTTTCCATCATCTGGAACCGCAGTACCAGTAAAATGGGTCTATGGAAGCTATTTGTCTCTGATGTTGTGTGACGTGAACATATTCAATGAATGAGTAGGGTCTAAGAATTCCAATAACTGCAAAGGGTCCTCATACTCAGTCATACAGTTACGTTTGGCGATTCTCATGGTTGCCAAGCTGAGCCAAAATGGCCACTTCTCATGTATCTCAACCAGGCCTCTTTCAGTTACAGTTGCCACCCGGCCCAGGTTCTCTGCTATGCTCTATAACCCCTTGCCACTTTGGATTCACAGGGACAAGACCACCCTTTCTTGAGGAGAGCATGAATTGTGAAGTTTACGCCAGGCGGTCATTTCTGCTGTTCCTTCTGTGTGGATCAGTGCACAGTCTCAGGGCAGTGCATTTGTGTGGTCCCTGATCCGCTGTGCCTGGTATGAACAGTTCTGTGGGTGGTTAATGCCCCCAGCCCTCATGGGCGTGGGATAACTGGTACACCTTTTGCCAGATTGTACCGCCATTAATGCCACTGTGAGGGAGAGCAGTTTGATGCTCTAAAAGGGCACTAACATTTCCCTTAGTTCAAAGTGCCACCCCCTCAGATATATTCTGGCTATCTGCAAGTGGAGTCCTTTGTGGAGAGCTGGCCCCATGAAGATAATGTGTACATTTTAACAGCTGGCAGCCCTTCTTTTTTTTACATGCCAGCTCTGACCGGATTCTGTACTGCTCTACAGGAAATTGTCAGTATCCATGAGCATTCTTTTACTATTATTAATGTCTTGTTTTGATCCTACCATGTATAAGCAGAGCCTGTGACTGGCATTATAGTGCTGTGGTGCAAATGCGATGTTGGATTCTTTGTTATTTTGTGATGTTAGTCCCTCCTTTGAGTGCAGTGGGTTTCTAAAAACACTTTAGTGTAAAGATCTAGATTTGGAGAGCAAAGTCAGCATATCACGAAAAAAGGGTGACGGGCTACACCCTCTTATGTAGACCTTAAAATGATGTACCCTTCGGTTACGCAAACCGTGCTTGCATTCTACACAATTTGTCAACTAATTGCCCTCTAGTTATTGTCTAGAATATTAAGCATACTTGGTAATCTATCGCCTGTTTTCCAGCCTCTCTTGTATTGGTTTAAAGAAGAAACAAGAGTGCCAGGCACCGTGGCATGTTATTGTTGATGCCGAAGACCGTCAAATCCATTTCATTTATTGCACTTAAAAATCTTCTCCACCTGCCTAGCTTTAAATGGTTCAGGTCACATGAAAGAGTCCTGCTGGGACCATCTGAACTATTTTCTCTGAAATCTACTGTTTGGATTTTTGTTTGGATCCTCTTGTTTAAAACAGAATACCTACTTACTTGATGTCGTCTAACGTCCTACCCCAGTCAAATTACTGAAGGGCTTCACATTTCACCTTTATACTCTGTGCTAATTTCCATATTTCCTCTACAGCCGCTAATGATTTTTAAATTTTGAAATTAAAATTGAATTTCAAACCCTCTGTTGGAGGTGGGATCATCGCTTCCTCTCTTGTCAAGGGTACTTAAGATGCGAGGATCTTCTTTTTTTTTTTTTTTTTTTTTCCTCCAGATCGTGTCTATGGGATATTTTACTGCAGGTATTTTAGACAGGGGTGCTGGCAAGAGGTGGCGAGGAATTTTCATAATGACCCAGTGCCCTAGGAGAGTAGTGGCTGCAAGCATCTTCGTTTTTCAAGGACGTTTGTTCCCTTAGAACATTTTTTTTCTGGAAATCGAACAGTGAAGTTCCTGGGAGCGCTGCCCGGAGCACTGCATGAACAATGAATTTAATATGATTAATGGCACTTTCCCTGCCCCCTGAAGTGTGCATTCCTTTTTTTTTTTTTTTTTTTTTTTTCCCCCCAGAAACCTTGGAGAACAATAGAAATAGTGCTCTCTGTGCTCTCCTTTCACAAGTCAGAGAGAAGGGCCACCTAGTTTTCATTCTCCACCAGATCCTTTTTTTCCAAACCTTTTGTTTAAATCGAAAAGTTAACGTTTTACCTACTCAGTGGGCATTCTTGGTCAAATAGTACACTGATTTTACATGGTTATTTATTCTGTAAAATACAGCCGTACTGCATAAACATAAATATTTCATTTTTAAATGAGGCCCACATCTTTTGAGGATTGGTTTGTAACACATGCTTACTTCCCTTTTCAGCAATCTTTCTATTTTAACACACACATATATACACACCCAGTTTAAAATGTACCGTTTATTTGTCAGTATTCCTAATGTTGAACATTATGCTGTCCAGCCCAGCTACTTAATAAAACAAATAGCCAGTTCCGTGCAATGTCAGTTTGTATTTATCATCTAGTTTGAGCGCTTTACAACCTTTCAGTGGACACACATGCAAAACGTGACGTAAGAGTAATTACATTGTGTATAAAACAATAGGAATAAATAAAAAAACAAGAAGTGCTGTTCTTTAAAAATAAAAATAAAATACTTCATGCAACATAGCGCATTCCCATTAACTGTATAATCCGGAAGCTCCCTTGTAGTCTGGGCACCCTATAAGGGTCAGGTTCTAGTTGACTGCATAAAATTAAATGTTAAAATTAATTTACAATATATTGCAACTTGGTATAAAATTTGAAGCATTGAGTCTGCATGGAACAGTGCATTGTTGCGTTGCTTGTTAATTGATTTAGAATGGAGTAAAAAAAAAAAATGGTCAAGGGACCGAACACTTTGGATTTTCTTTTTAAAAGAAAATTTGGTGAGTCGATGGAAGTCTGTGCTGTTACAGAACGAAATCTATTTATATGGTTGTTATTCAGGCACATTGGAAACATTTATTTTGGATTTCTTTTCAACCAAGTGCATTTTAGATATGTTTTCAAATTACATTTTTCATTGTGTATTCAAGTGCCAACATCCTAAAAAAAAAAACTGTCTCTTATCAAATCTGCATTTGGGCCGCAATGTGGTTAAGTGATGACTCAGCAGAACAAGTGAATTTCAGTTACCGAGGACCATAGTCCCCGGTTGATAACCACTGCCTCTCTCACCTCATGCTGGCAAAATAATGTAGATAACATTTTAAATAATCAAATGATGTGATTTTTTTTTAAAAAAAAAGAGTTTATTGTACTATAAATTTAGGTGTGAGCGTGACTGGTTCCATACCTTAGACTTACTCCATTACGTTTCACTGTAGACAACTTACGGTTTTGAATTGCACAATTGGAAGTGGTGTATATTTTGCCCCAACCAATTGTGGGTAGTCTATTTTACTGGGAAAGGTAGTCATTGAATTAGTATTTTGTTGTCAGTTGTATTTATTGTGGCTTGTGTGTCTTTCCATTTACCACTGGTTTTTCTACTTTGTATATTTTTTTTCGTGTGTGATTGAGGTTTCTGCATGTTTCTTAATACGCCTAGAAGTGGATTTTGTAGAACTCAGACAAGTGACAAAACACGTTTGCAATCGATAATAAACGTGAGATCCATAACCAGCTTGTACTGTATAACTTAGGAAAAGGGATGGTTGTTTAACTTGTGATCTGCAAGTGAGCTCAAGATGGCGTTTTCCCAAGATTTAAAAAGGTGGGAAGAATCGCCTTAATCTATAATGTTACCACTACCTTGGCAAGTTTAATTTTGGTATTTCCACTTTTGTTAGTACCAAACGGAGGAACGCCACAGTTTTTGGCTGTAAAAAGGTGAGGATTTTGGAATACGAAATTGCTCACAAGCTGTGCTATTTAACAGGTTCCTTGACTGTATATTGAATACGTCCATGATGGACATGTAGGACTTGCTGAGTATCATGCCTGCCAAAGTACTTTTTACCCATATAGAATATGGGGCAGGTTATGCTACCATCTGGGTTCAGCACCAGTGTGCTCAATGCCATCTTCCTCTACTATGGAAGGCCCCTAGTTGTTAAATGTCCTTTATAAAATAACCTAAATATTGGACTTTAATTTAAAACAATATTTTGTAGTTGTCAGCAGTGCAGGAAAGGAAATTATGTAAGTTGTATGTCTGCAAGCATGGTGTCCTTGTCATTGTGGTCGCCTATTCCAGAGCTGCTACTATTACAACTGAGTGGTCTTTATTGGTCCCTGCAGCAGTTTGTCACTTTGCTACTATGTGAAATATTAATCAAGACTTTCCTTAATTTCAGAATCATATCAGGGACAAAGTAGCATTCACTGCCAAAGTGGAGCATTTGCTCGTGTCACTCCCACATCCTCCCCCTTCCTTATTTCCAAGGACCTGTCTACATCCAGTCCAACCACTGCCACTTCTTTCAACTGTCAATGAGGGGGGGGGCGTGTGTGTCTGTACTGCCTGGTGGTGTAGAGCATAGCCTTGTGTTGGATGAAATGTTTGCATTCTGGTTCAGTTAGGACCGTCTTTTGTTCCCTTTAGGTTATCTTGCCACCTCCTGGAATGTGGTTGAGAATTTCCTTGCTGGGTATTTGTTTGGGCACATGGTAGGTCTTCAGTAGGGATGGTGGGCTTCTAAACTAAGGAAAGGCGCGATTCATTTAATTCCTTTGATAAGCAGTACGTCTCCACTTCCTACCCGACCAAGGAGGGTGATTTTCCCAAATGCAGAGGAGCATTGGAACAACAGTTCAATGAGGAACACTCATGATGGTTCTCTACATACTGAGTTGCCTGATTATTCCTCCCCAGATTATTCCCATCACTTTTTAAACTCTTAGATATGACAAGTCGTTGCTGGCAGGTAATTTCAAATTGGTTCATCAATTAGATGTTTTTCTTAAGTTCACAGAGTGGACAGAGGGGCTCCAATTGAAAGAAGTGACCTATGAACTTTACACCCAGCCGTGCACTCCAGTTGCAGGAGCACTGGTGAGCCACTTGCACATATTTCACAGGGCATAGAGGTAAGCGAAGTTACGGAGATCTGAGAACTGTCATAGTTGCATTTATTTACAAACCAGGTAGGCCTCCCGAAGACTGCTTTTCATACAGGTCACATATCTTTGCTTAACACCAAAGCGAAGGTGTTGGCAAATTGTTTTATACTAGGTGATTGAAAGGCTTGGATCAGTCTGGCTTTATGCCTCATAGGGCTACTCAACATAATCTCTGAAGGCTTCAAGGAGTAATGGCCTACCTGGGAAACATTGGAGAACCAGCATATTTAGCCCTGAATGCTGCAAATGTTTGACCCTCTCGAGTGGCCATAGTTAATAGGGGTCCCAGTCAAGTTTAGATTTGGTCCTGAGTTTAGAGCATATGTCTGCGCCCAGGTGCAGTGGCAAGTGTGAATGGGGTTCTTTACAAAGAATTTCCTTTAGGTATGGGAACGCTTCAGAAGTGTCTGCTGTCCCCCTTGTTGTCTGACCTGGCGGTGGAACACCTGGCCGGGTGGATACAATATGATGCTCTATTCTAGGGTATTAGGTGGGACCCAGATTGGGAGGTTTTGCAGAATTAATTGAAAACGCCCTAAATTGACAACTTTGAAAGTGAAATATGATTTGGTGGCATTTTGCTTGCCTTTATTTATTTGAGCTCACAATTTGGCAAAACACTAGCAGGATAGTAGTTCAAGTAGAAAATGCCTTTCCATGAGAAGTTTTTGATGACCTACTCTCCTATAAAAAATGTTTGAAATTACTGAATATCACTATCCCAAAATTTGATAATTCCATGATTTGTACCTGCATAATTACTTACGCCTACTTAAAACAAGCACCATAGACTGAACACAATTACATGTAACAAGAATTAGATCAGCTGTTTATTCATGCAGAAAACACGCAGTCCACAGACTGTGTTCTCTGACACCAGTGAGCGAATGGGAGTGTAGCTGATTACCCTGTAAGCCAGTAGGAGTTAATGTAAACAAGTATTTTGAAGCGACCAATAGTTAAAACCTGTAAACAAAACAATTCTAGACGGTAAGTCGCAGTCACATTTGAAATGTAGGACTAGCTAATTGATTGCAACAAGGCCGTACTAAAGGAAGAAATGCACTGTACAAATTCTGAAAGCATAACATTGCCTTTTAAGCCACTCAGTCAAATCAAAACGCTTTATTCGGTATGAAAATATTCAACCATGATAATAAATATACAATACATAAAACCTAGTGACAGTCCACCAGTATTTGCCCAGCCTTCGGCTCGGGCATTTAACGCGGGGAGCGGGCCTTTAATAGCCGGTAGAGCCCGCTACGGCGGGTTCTAAGGCTATAGTAGACTTTGGGTTCATGTTGATACTCCACATTGATGGCGTTCCTCCCTGTTTTTTTTTCCTGTCCCTAGAGCTTAGCTTTTTACCACAGGTTTAATTGGCTGACTTGTATCCTTACAGTGCAGACATATTTGAACAATTTTATACATTATGCTCTTCCTACTGCTTATGACCGCTCATTCATCCATTGAGCGCCCTCAAGCGACCCCTGTCCTGTTTCATTGTTTTTTAAAATCTATTTTTAACATTGCTTTGTGAGGGCTTAGCAGCACATTGCTACCAGACAGGTGGCTGTAAAGTTCGTCCATTACTTCTGCACATCTGCCCACCCGTTTTTTTTGTTTTTCATATTTTTGCTAGAACCACTCACTTGTGTGACATTTGAAATCTACATTTAGTATAAAGTGTTTAAAAAAAAAATCCAGGATGGCCATCACGTGTGAGCACTGTGCATACTCATGCACCAGCAACCATCTGTGATTTTTTTTTTTTATTCTAACAAAAGAAATTACAAGATATCCGCATGGATGCAGATGCAGGGACAGTCATCTTGGAATACCCTCGGCCATAAACTATACCAAAACAAGCGCTGAAAAGCAAATAGACCCACTCTTCCATTTAAGAGGAGAGGCTTACTGTCTTTGTCAGTGCTAGTCTGATATGTGTCTTGTGATTGCAAGAGTTCTATGTACAGTTTAATGCTCACTGCTATAATGTATATTTCTTATTGGGACAGTAGGGTTTCTCTGGGAAGTTAAGTATCGCAAGTGGTGTAATTTTTCTAAGGCGTCTTGTAGAGTTTTTTTTTTTTTGTTGCAATTTTTTGTATCAGGAATGCTGGTGTTTAATTCTGCTGTACTATCTGTTTTCCTACATTTTGTGAGGTATTGATTGCTACACTTGCCTGCCAGTATTTTGGTGTGCATACGAAGTGTTCATACGTCTCATACCATTATATTCTCCAATTTTGTAGTTTGGTGCTGCGCTATTGTTTAGTTTACGGTGTTGCTGGAGTATAATGTAGGACTATCGGCCTGATACACATTTAAAACAATGTGCGATGCTATTATGGTTCATGAGTGATGTTTTGTGTATCTACTGTTTGGGTGCATATTTGAGCGCCTGCGAGTGAGATCGTAGTCTACATTGTGGCGTAGGTGAGCCAGTTTGAGAGGTCATGTTGTGGTTTGCCCTACAACCTTTCGCTAGTGGGTTTGAGTCTGTTTTACTGATGGACTTGTGCAACCTCTTGTTAGATGTTGTTTTTGTGCGCAGCTAACTTGATAAACGTATGTCTCCGTTCATCCAGCACTGACGATTTTTTAAACAGTAGAGGCTCTAATCCAGTTGATCGGAGCTAGGCTTACTTGACTTGAAAATTTGTTGTCACTCCCATCGTGAAGGGAATATTTACTAATTAGTCACAATTTAAGCATCTGTTTTGGAGTTCTTCATTTCTGATTGGGTTGTGGTGTGTGCTTTTACATGTGAATGCTTCATAAATATTTCCCAAGAGCAATTTATTTTCCTAATTAGCTTGAACACTCTCCGCTTTACGTAGCGCCTCAAGCAGTTTTCAATAAATCAATTCAAATGCACAGCTGTTACTTGAAACTTTCTTAACTTCTACTATTCTCTGAAGGCACCCAGCAATTTTTGTTACTTAGCATACTTAATCATGCCTTGTACAGTATTGAAAGTTAAATGAATTAATCAGTTACAGGGCTTTAAGTGATCTACTTTGTTAAAAAGAGGCTTGATAGGAATTTTCCTTCTTGTTAAAATCAGGATTTTGCATGTTCCGCATCTTGGAATTTCGGGTTCTTAAATATTTAATATTTGTTTGTTGCTTATTTCACCATTATAAACCATTAGCTATCTTAGATCTATAGAAGTAATGGAATCCCTTAACATTAGGCACTCATTAGAAATCCTAATTACAGTGGTCAATAACAATAACAATAACCTAATACTGGTGGGATCTACAAAAATAAAGGCTGCCTACTCATTGAATGCCGGCCTGGGCCTGCCTAGAACACCAATCTCACTTGCTCTGCACTGAGGGAGTGAAACTGTGAAAGCAGATGTATTCTTTCCTAAAGAATACCTTTCTTTTGTTCTTCAGTTTAGTTCCTTAATATAGTTTCTTCAGTTGCTACTTTCACTCCATTTTCTTATATCATTATTTTACTTTATTTTGTAGATTTATTTGGTGGTGTCATTTGTCCTTGCCAATGACTTTTAAGTCCCGTCAAAATTAACTGAAAAATCTATGGCACTTTTACAAGTTAATAAAAAAATTATTTTGGTAACCGCCTAAAACGTTTCAGAGGAGTTTTGAGGCATTGTTTTGTAATCCTGCCAACTGCAATGAGGATGCAAAGAAAGGGATCAGATATACTTCTTTCGATTTTAGGGGGTGGAGGGAGGGGAGGGGCGACAACACAGTGGACAAGAAATTATGGGTCCCTCTTAACCATCAGTGAGATCTCGTCTGGTCACAAGTGCGGCCTAGCTTTTAAACATGTATTCCCTGTTAGTATTTCAGTTAAGCAGAATTTTAGGTAACCCAATGCTGCCATGTCAAGTGTTCTTGTATCACCACCCAAGAAAAGAAGGCCTTTAAGTAAGAGGGTCCGGGTTTCTTTTATGTACATGTGATTTAATTATAAATCAAGTTTGTATGTTAAAGATATTTTATGTTGGTCAATATGCCATTCATAATGTATAAATAAATCACATTGAATGATCGATATTCTCTTCTGTGTTGCCAAGGGAAATATAGCTTATACCCCAGCTGTTTCTTGGTTGTCTGTCTGGCTTGACTATATATTATTTATGCTGGTGGTGGTTGAGCTGTTTACTAGTGTGTTTGCCCCTCTGTTGCTCCTGGGTTAATTCCAATGATCCACATGCCGTGTCATATATCTGTTGACATTTAAATAGCACATATCTAGGGGCCTGCAGAGCACTGTACATTATGTTGGGGGTTTTGTAGGCTGTCAAGATTGTGTACGTCAATGGGTGTAACAGCATTAGATTACATTTCACATTACTTAAATTCCACGATTATAAGGAGTGGGTTTATTTGCCACAATCACAGGTGCAGCGCCTGGGATTCCAGCCCAAGGAGCAGAGTCCACATCGCGAGCTAAAAATCTGCTGTGCTCTAAACGTAGTTGACCGTGCATTATACCAACAATTCCAAAAGAGTAGGTAACTGCAAGTGCAGCCGAGCCTATCCTCGCACTGTGGTACACACGGTAACACTTTAATCCACACCCATTAATCATGCACTCCAAAAGGGCACCGGTCTCATCAGTGGTATAATGAACTTTATCAATTCTACATGCAATTAACTTGGACTCTCCAAGAACTCGGTTGACCTACATGTGCCAGAGTAGACCTTTACAAGTTTATTTTGTGTTGTGTGTGCTGAACAGATGGGACACTTGATTTAGAATTTTTTTTAAACGTCACGTCCGGGTCAGTTGCAAGTCCTGTCAAAGTTCAGTATGCTCCGAAAGGGCACTGCTCTTCGAAGAAAATTCACTCCTACTGGAATGTCTTTACAGCCACTAAGCTACTCACATTTATACACGACTTATTTATCATTTAATTGACACACTTCATTACACTTATCACAGTTGACACATCTCTCGACTGAATATCAGAGCAGAATCCAAGGTTAAAATGTAGATAATGGTAATACAGAAAACAATTAGTGCGCAGTAGATGTGGTGGTACTCAAGTTCCCATTATCCTTAATGGGACTGTTTGCAAGCCATTGTTCAGAATTGCCTTTTGGGATTTTGGCACATTAGAAGAGACTTTGTTCACTTTTGCACCAAAGCTTTTAAAAAAGTTCACGGTTTTGGAAATGCTGTTTCCATGTATTTACGTATGGATCACTCGATTTTATGGCCTTCAGCTGCATCACTCCCGAGTCTGTTCATTAAGGATCATGGCTTCTTTCACTAAAGATGCACACTGCCAGCATATGGTAAGGACCTTGACACGGTAAGTGTACAGCTGCTGTACAGGCTTCTGTGCAACCAAAGCCAATAGGTTTGTGGACGATGGTACATAAGTCTTCTAAAAATAATAATAATGATTTAAAAAAAGGCAAATCCTTACAACCTTCGGAAACTGGATGCAATTTTTCCGCTGCAGTTGACCCACTAAGTTGTTCTGCTAATGAGACACCTGCACAACACTGCAGATTTGTTGATTTTCAGTGCTAGGTTTCAGAGTACTATTTTTGGCATTTGAAATTAATACAATAGGAATTTGTTTTCAACTAGTTTTGAATCTTATTTGTAAATTGTATCTCACTCATACGTGGAAATGATGCTGATTCTAAATGGGTACCTTCAGAATGTGTGCAGAAGAGACATGGTTTTCAGTATAAATTCCTCATAGTATTCATGCTGAATAAAATATATTTATTGTGGCTTATATGTTTGAGCGTAAGAAGCCAACGTTTGACTCATTTTATTGAGTTAATAACATGAGCAGAAGCTCAATATTAAACGAGCAGTAACCAATAAAACCATGACCCTTTTAAACGAATGACATCACTCTGTTGGGAAATTTTTCTCCCTGTAATATGTCCTTCTTGGATTCAGATTCCACTCCACACCTACTTCAATGAAAGCTCATGACACCCCACCAGTCGAGTGATCACTGAAGCACAAGGCCATTCCTTAGCAAGAGTACAAACCCTGAAAGAGCCGCTTCTGGATATGCACCCAGAAGATGTAACAAATTAGATGGTATGTATACCGTCCTTTACAGGTTAAGATGTGCAATCCTTTCTCATAATTATACAAATATAATCAAATGGTGATTTTGAATTGATTCATTATTTCTTTGGATGAAGTGACAAAATGTATTAGCAACATTTTGGTCTGATTTAGATTTCTTCTAGTGCTATTGTAAGAATTTTTGATAGGAGTTGGATTACTTTCTCTTATTAAGAACATATTGTTATAGCGTGATCAATGAGACCTTAAATTCCAAGGGAGGGTTTTGCAAGATCTCGTTTTCTGGTTTATACCCGATTTTATTCGAACTAGGGCTTTTCCTATTAATGTGCAAATTGCATTTTTCACTCGCTCAAATGGTGAGATCACCGGTGACTCCCACTTTTCCAGTGACATCACAGTGCATCATTAACAAGACATTAGCCTGGTGAGACGCACATTGCTGATCTCAGAACCAGGCCGCAAGCTGGTGGAATAAGGTAGTGATGTGCAAGATGATCATGGTGCACTAATAGACATTGTTAAAATAGGGAAGGTTTCACATTCTATTGTTTGTTTGATAAGACCCTATGTAAGAGAATAAATCATATTTTATTTTTATGCACAATGTGTATTTAAAGTAAAGATAGTTAAGCCAGCTGGACACAACTCTCCAAAATACGGAGGATGCTTTCTAAGCACAGGGAGGCAGTTTATATTTAAAGAAGGTGATTCATAATGTGTATGCTTAGATACCTGAAAGAGGGCTAGTATTTTTGTTTTCTTACTTTATTTTACAGTATAGTGCTATACTTCCCAGAAAAGCCAGGATTTTAGTCTGCTTTTGGTTCGAATAAGTCTATGGAGCTCTCTTTTTTTTGTTTTTGTTTTTTGTTTAACTAAATCTATTTTGGAAGTAATCATTTTAGAGGTAAAAAATATGATAAACCTTAAAACTCTTCTTAGTATTGCTCCTTACTGTTTTGGATCAATTTAGTTATGTCAATTCTAGATCCTTCAATTCGAATTTACACTTATTTTGCATAACTTTTGTTGCTGATCTTTATTTTTCTCCAGTAATCTAAAAAATGTGTATATATGAAAGTGTGGTTTAGGGTGGTTAATAAGTCAATCAGGATTTATAAAGCGCTACTAATCACCCGTTAGGGTATCCAGGCACTTGCAGGTCCTGGAGGCTTATTCGAACAGTCCGCTCTTGAGGGCCATTTGGAATTCCGTAAGTGAGGTGATGGTCCGGAGGTGTGTGGGGAGTCGGTCCCAGGTTTTTGCTGCAATGTGAGAAGAAGCGTTCTCCACTTCTGCTTCGGTAGGTGTGGGGAGTGTGGGCAAGTGAAAGGGAGGCAGAGCATAGTCTTCTTGATGTTTGGTTAAAGTTCAGGTGGTGGTTAATGTACACAGGTCCGTGGTTGTGTAGAGTCTTGTGTGCGTGGGTCAGCAGCTTGAATTGGCATCTCTTCTGCACAGGAGCCAGTGGAGTTCCCTGAAGTGGGATGTGGTGTGTGTTCGTTAGGGAAGGCCAAGGATTAGTCTGGCTGCTGCATTCTGTATGGTCTGATGTCCCTGTAAGAGGTGTGCTCTGTAGGAGGTGTTCTACGTAGAGGGCGTTGCTGTAGTCCAGTCAGCTGGTGATGAGGCCTTGTCACAGTGCGTATCCTATGTAGGGGTAGCCACTTGAACTTCTTACGTAGCATACTCAAAGTGAGGAAGCAGGCAGAGGTGACTGCGTTGATCTGTGATTTCTTGGTGAGCTTGTTGTCAATGATTCTAAGGTTTCTGGTGTGGTCAGAGGGAGTGGGTCCTAAGTCTGATGGCCACCAGGAGCCGTTCCATGTGTTGCTTCAGTTGCAAAGATCATTACTTCAGTCTTGTCTGTGTTGAGCTGCAGTCAGTTTATCTTGATTCTGCGACGCTTGTCATGCAACTGTGGAAGTTGGTTCTGGAGGTGGCGTGGTCGTCTGAGTGACATGAGTTGGGCGAAGTCTGCGTTGGAAACTATGCTTAGACTTTGGGATCTGGCCATGTTGGCCATCGGGGTCATATATGCTTTGAAGAGCGTGGGGCTGAGGGATGAGCCCTGGTGGACACCACAGGCGATCTCTTTGGGTTCAGAGGTGGAAGTTGGATCCTCTGGATTGTTCTGATAAGTAAGGAGGTGACCCATCCGAGTGCATCCCCTTGGATGTGGAAGGCTGCCGAGAGGTTGAGGAGGATCAAACCTTGGTAGAGAAGGGTTGGAATGTCATTGGTGGCTGCAATCAGGGCAGTTTGGGTACTGTGATTGCTGTGGAAGCTGGACTGGGGGGCGTTGAGTATCTGGTTCTGCTCCAGCTTTGTCATGAGTTGCTTGTTGATGATCTTATCCAGTACCTTCGCTGGGAATAGGAGCAGGGAGATTGGCTAGTAGCTTTTGGGTTCGCTGGGTTTGGTGGAGGGTTTTTTGAGTAGTGGTCTGACTTTAGCATGTTTCCAGGCATCGTAAAATGTTGCGGTGGGGATAGAGGTGTTGAGCTGGGTGGTGAGTTATTGGCTGATCCTTAGGGTTCCGAGGTTGAAGATGTGGTGCAGGCATGGGTCTGTAGGAGCTCATGAGTGGATGGATTTCATGGTGTAGGTGATGTCCTGGGTGGAGAGAATGTTCCAGATGGTCAGTGTGTGGTTCTTGTCAGTTATGGTGTTGGCATATCTGTTGAGGAATTCCATATGTGTGGGTTGGAGTTCGAAGTTTCTGTATATGGATGCAATCTTGTCATGAAAGAAGTGGGCAGGGTTGTCATTCAGTTCCTGTGGGAGTGTGATTTTGTTTTTGCTGCCAGGGGGGTTGATGAATTCCTTTGTTGAAAAGTTCTTGGTGGTGTTGGTTTCAATGTGTGCGGTAATGGCTGACGTCTTTGTTGCCTCACCAGGCAGTAGTAGAGGTCGAGAGAGATATTGAATGCTGCTCCATCAGAGGTGTCCTTGATGGCACGCAATTTCCTCTCCAACTGTTTGCCGTCTCGTTTTGATGTTCTGAGTTCTTGGGTGGCCTTTTTGGAGGATTTTTCTCTGGATGTTGCTCTTGATGGGGAAGATGCTGTCGGCACAGTTGGTGATCCAGGTGTTGAATCTATTCTAGGTTCATAGCAGTAGAGGGGTTGGAGGTGTTAAGGGCATACGCCCATGGTCTCTGAGATTTTTTTCCACCCCTGGAGGGAGGCACTGGTCACCTTGGGGTGGCGGTACAGGGGCTGAAAAAAACTTAAGTGGTTGAAGGAGTGATCGGTCCATGTGAGTTCTGTGACACGGCTGTATTTGACGTGGTTGCTGGAGGTGAAAATAAGGTCCAGCTTGTGTCCTGCAGTATGCGTAGGGTCATGGACGATCTGGGTCAATCTGAGGCTGCTCATAGTGTCAAGGAAGTGAGCAGTGTTGTAGGGGTCGTCGATGTGGAAATTTTGGTCTCTGAGGAAGATGCAGTCCTTGGAGTCAAAGGCTAGGGGTGCAAATAAGTCTGCGATGGTGTTATAGAAGCTGGAGCACGGTCCTGTGTGTTGGCATGCAAGGGTGCCTCTGGTGGTTTGTCATCCATTTGGAGCTTGAAGTTGAGATGTTCCATGCGGATTGTGGTGGTGCACTGTATGGCCTCTGTGGATGATGGCTGTTCATCCTCCCTAATGATAGATTTTATATCCGTTGGCGATCGCTATGGCCATGTCTGATGGATGTGGGGTTGAGGCAGTCTTGGTGAGAAGGACGATGTCTGGTGCAACGGTGGCAATGAGGTCCCATATTTCGGTGGAATGCTTGCATAGTGAGCCTGTGCCGAGAAGGGCACATGCGAGTTGTTTTTCTTCAGTAGGTGGTTATGGTGTGGGGCTGGTTGGTGGGCTGGGGTGTGCGCTGTGGCAGGTGAAGTCAGTGCTGGTGAAAGGACATAACCTAGAGGGTGGGTCAGTGCAGAGACAGTGTTTGTTGTGGCGCCCACGATGGAGGGTGTAGAGCTTGGCGATTGTGTATCTTTGGGGGAGGGAGGGGCAGCGGTTGTGGTGTTGGGCATGGTGTAGTAGCAGACGAGCTTGCCTTTGGTGTGCCTTCAGTGTGCCATTGGCACACCCGATGTGCATGTCCACGGCACAGTCATGCTGCAGTCTGCATTACGTAGGTCTTGAGGTAGTCCAAGCTTCAGTTGACGGGAAGAACGGTGAGAGGGAAAACCCGGGCAAGAAAACCCAGGCAGCTGCGTGGTTTCACTGGATCAGTCTGGAACAAGTAGGAGCTGGAAGCCACAGGTAAGTGGCAGGCTAGGTGTCCAGGTGCCTTTAAAAATACAGGATTAAAAAATATATATATATTTAATAGAAAAACAGAAGTTAAACCTTGGTTACAGTAAAACATTTCTGAATTATAATAAATTAAAGGTGTTGCGTAAATTATACGTGTAAGTTTAGAAATTTAAATTTTTGATTACTTTAATACTTTTTGTGGCAAAAGAATGAATAAATACACATTTAAAGGTGGTCTGCAAGGTTTAACCTTTGGTTTTTACATTAAATTTCAATGTTTTGTTAACTTTAAATAATTTTTCGTTTTTAAATCATAGTTTACTGTTGTGGAGTGAGGTACAGTAGAGGAGAGAAGTGTCATAAAGTGTACTGACAAGACTGTATTGTGGTGAAGTGGCTTACCGTGGAGTGCAGTATAGTGTAGAGGTGTTTAGTGGAATGGTGTAGCGTGGAGTTATGTAGAGGGGCATCGCAAGGAATGGCATTTTGGACATTCAGTTTTACTTTCATACAGTGTAGTGACAGTGGAATAGCATAGAATTGTGTAGCGTGGAGTTTCATACTGTGATATATCACAGTGTAGTACAATACAGTGGACTGGCGTACAGTAGAATGGAGTGATGCAGAGTGGCCTAGTATAGTGACATAGAAAGGCATGAAGTACTGAGTAATAACTTACAGTGCAGTTACATAGAGCAAACTAATGTCGCAAAGTGGAGTTGCATACAGTGGAAACAGGATAGAGTATAGTGTTATGGAGTGGAAGAGTGTACAGTGTATTGGCATACACTCGAATGTCAAAATGGAGTGGCCTAGAGTGTAACAGAATGAGTGGTGTACAGTTGATTCGAGTGGAGTGACGTACACTGGAGAGTGGTAACAAAAAGACGCAGTGTGAAAGAGTTAAGGTATATAAATGTGATGTGGCAGGAAAATATATTTGGTATAAATAGTAATTTGTGGTGGTATGTGTGAATAGTGTAAGTAGTTTTAAAGTTCGAAGTTTTAAATTTGATACGTATTTGTTATGCTGAGGTAAGCTTACAGTGTGCCATGGTATATGAGCATAAGGCAGTATGTGATTAGCGAATGGCTGTGTTTACCAAAGTTAAAAGGTAGCCATGTCGTTTGCAGCACATTTTGCTTGTGTTCTGCTGTGTTACAGGTTAGGGTCTTAGATGTAGGTAAGTAATAGGTTTTAGTGTTGTGTATCTAATACCACTTTATTAAAGTGCTAATAGGTTTAGAAATGTTTTCATAATTTTCTATATATTTTAAGTGCAGTTCTTCCTGAACTGCTCTTTTTTTTTTTTTTTTTTAAGTAGCACAATAATTTGTAGGTATTATTGTGGTACTCCGTAGACTTTTCTCAAATTTGTAAGCTTTTTTTTTTTTTTTTAAATTAATTTTTGGTACCATTGTACTCCCAAGGCAGTATCACGGTACACCGTACAAATTTTCTTTTTTTTTTTTTTTACATATTAGAAACATATACATATTTTACCCTACTTAAACGAAGTGGTAAAAGGGGAGACATCAGACCTAATACATACTTCCATCTAATAGCGAAACTCACCACACAGGCAAACTGTATCTAGAAACAACGTGGCTGCCTTTAACTTCTGTAAAGGCAGTAATTAGCCTGTCACACAATGGCCTGTCATTGAATTGTACTTCGTTAGTACTGCTATAATATTGTGATAACAGATATCAATAAATTTTTGTTCCTTATAACTTAATAACCACTTCATAACATCATTTGCGCTAGTGTAAAGTATCATCTAGACACTTTGGATATATTCATGGCATATTTACTAAAAATCCATACAGCACTTTCTGCTTCACATTGGATACAAAAGTCGATTCAAAAATACCCTGCAGTGGAAAAATCTGTTTTTTGACTCCCCTTAAATCTTTGCACACCCTTAACAGTTCACAAATGCATTTCCATCACAAAATGGAGAAATTGCTATGAGTCTGAAACGTTTTGTGGAGATTTGTCAAATGGGCTAAAAGTTACTAGGAAGCATACATGAGAGGAATTCCTATCTCTGGGAATCCTACTTGTAACTACATATTGGCTACAGCCACTCTGATAGATAGATCTAGATCTTTTTGAGTTCCGGGGTAGAATTTGTATAATTATTTATGGCTTATTAAGAAGTTTGCAGGTGTAGGGTTTCTGAGGATAAAGGGTTGTTTGGAACATATGAGATCGTTTTTTTAGGGTTCAGGAATGTGATTAAATGCTTTTTTTAAAGGGGGTAGTTTGCATGGTTACCCCGCCATAAAAGTACAATAGAAAACAGTTTTTTGTTAGGGTTTAGTGATGTTTGTGTATTGAGTAAAGTATTTTGTGTTTCAACGGTGTTCCTATATAGGATTAAGGATTTCTGACATTTATTAATAAAAAGTTGAAACTTCAGGGGCTTAATGTAATTTTTAAAAACAAATAATGGTACTCAGAATTCAGGTCCATAGAAATATCAGTCTGACATTATAGTAATCCGAAAATAAAAATCCAAAATAGCGTCTGAAATTATGGAATGGGAAATGGTGTCTCAACCACTGCTGAGCATTCATTGTGCTGCTCATATTTGCAGATCTCCTATGTAGGTATTTTCTTAAAGGATTCAGTTATTTCAGTTTTGTGAAAGTGAAGGATCGTAAGTGCGGTGGACTATATTTGCATACCCATTTGAAGTGTTTTTCTTTTGTCTGGGTATTGACATCTCAGTCTTAAAACTAGCATATTGCAAACAGTATTTATAACGTGGGATTTGGGTTCGGTGTTTTGAACCACTGGCCTTTTGGTGAACAGCCCTTTTCATCCATTGACTGGAGACCTTGTGCATCGCATAATGACTCTGTTGTGTAGCTTTTTAATCTCATACTTAATAGTACTGGCAGTTCAGTGTACTTTCTTCTTCACTCCTTAGCTTGCATCGAACTACATGAGGGAATACATTACCACTGTAGCACTCTTGCTGGCTTCCTCTTGACTGCCTTGCTCTAATGGGCTAGTGCTGCACGTGGTAGCACAATAAATCCAGATCTATTGGCTTTGCCAGTGCTTGTTTGAGTTCCTATTACAAACAAACACAGTTTAAGTTTTATATTATATTTTTGTTTAGAGTGCTTATCTGAGGCTTCTGGGGGCAAAGTTATTGACTTCAACATTTCTCAAAATAATTTAATCTATAAATCTAGACCTGGGGCTTTTTGAGATGGACAAATCTGTCTTGGATTAAGTAAAAAAATAAAATACTTGCAATATGGTCTTTGGTTGGCTAGTAGTTGTAATTGTGTATTCATACGTAGAATTGGTCTAAGTAATGTAGCAAACTCCTTTGGTCTTTAGTGCTTAGGAGAGTTAGTTGACACTCCAATTCCAACACTTCATCTTTAGGCCAGGCATACTAGAAAGCCCATATGCTGTGTGTTTCGAGATGTATTGTGGCCTTATCAAGAACATACAGGAGCTTGGAGCCGGTCGACTGCTTACCATTGATTGGCTTTCCTGTCACTTATTTGACTGCTTCTTACTTTTGTTGCAACCTGACAATCTTGTTTGACACTCCCACACACCCCAGCCCCTTTACTATGCCTCTTGCCCAGCTACCTTGTATGCTCCCACTGCATACTTTTCACACACTACTTTTTAGGTCAAGCGCGCAAGCGTTTTGACCTGTTGTAAGTGTTGTGGGCTTTTAATCACACCCACTGATCACTATCGGTCGTTCAGCAGTTTGGTTACCGCCTTGAACATCTACCCTATTACATGGATAATTGCACAATTGCCAGTACGTTCAACTGCGAGCGAACTTCATTTTACTTTTGGGTCTCTCCTTCGTGCTCACAGCAGCTGTGGCACTTTGCATCAGCTCGCTTATGCCAGCTGTTTTTCTTATTTTTCAATTTGTTATAGAAAAGTCCAGTTAGGAATTTACAACGCCAAAAGCTCTAACTCGAGCAAACGTGAGACCCATTGTGTTGCAAATGCTGGTTTCTTTTGTGATTAGCACTCCATATGAGTGAATGTTTTTTCTACCTTTCTCCCTCATGTACTTCTCTCCTGCACTCCATGTTGCTCATTGGCATCTGTATGCTGCTTCTTTCCCGCCTGCATGTTGCTCTTTTGTCCTCTGTTGCTTTTTTGCCCGTTGCTGCTTCTCCCCACCCGATCTGTGTTGCACACCCACCCGCAGCCTCATCAGTTGTCATTCATTGACCTCCCCCACTCCCCACCTCCCTTCCATTCATGTTCCTTTGCCACACCTTTTTTGTTGCCTATTGTTTCTCTTTCCACCACCTGGCATCCACCTGCCACTCCGAGATGTCCTTTCCAAAGCCTGCCCACTCCTGGTTGCCTTCCCTACAAACTGTCACCTTAAGGTTCACCACAGCTCACCCGCTCTGGTGTGGCCGCCCCACAGCCTGATCCCTTGGGATTGTCCGCCCACAAACCTTCTCGGGTCTGCCCAACCCACAATGCAGCCACTGAGGTTGCTTTCCCCACAACTTGGACCCTCCATGTTCCTTCCTCTCACACACACTTTTTAATTTTCTGATCCAACTCTTATTGGCAAATAAAAAAAAAAGCAAATTTGCTTCATTTTATAGGGTGTTCATGTGTGGTGTTTGTGCCTCCACAATGACGCACCTGGCCACCTGTTAGCTTTTTTTTTAGGGTTGAGCGCGCAAGCGATCTAGCCTACTGTAATCTCTCTGTAGGCTTTTAACCACGCCTACAGCACACCCATCAGTTTAATTGGTTCGTTTGCTTGCCCTTTAAAAATCGCTCCGTTTTATTTGTGAAAGGGCATGCATACGTCATGCCTTTTCTGGTGTTTATCCCTCATTGAGCGCACCGGCTAACTACTGAAAACATACGAGGCTCCGTGTTTTCAGCATGGTTTCTGGACTACTTTTGCAATGTGATCTTGCTGCACATTTGCAGAGTTTTTACTATGAACTAACTTCTGTCTTTTTTTTTGTTGTTTTTTTGTGCTCCTTCAGTGCATTGCTTGGCGCTTTAAATCGGGTCGCTTCAGTAAAATTGTAATACTTTTTCATTTTTATGTGGCAATAAAAGTCACGGTAGGACTTTACAACGCTAATTGCTCTAATTCGAGCAAATGCGAGACCAATTGCATTGCCAATGCTTGTTTCTCATGTATCTGTTGAACAACATTGGGGTTGCTGTTATGTCTACAAACCATTGACAAAGTGAATTCCATTTCTTAACTTTAAATATTTTGCCTTGTTTTTACTGTGCCGGTCAACTCATTAATGGGAAAACTTTAGAAACCGGTTTACAATCTCCAATAGAGCTAATTATAAATTACATCTGGCAGTTACTGTCGCTGACCTTGCCATTTATTAAATTTAGTTTATCTCAGTGTTTTATGCCATTGTGTCTATTTTCCTTCTCTCATAGGCAAACAAGGAAATATATACTTGTATAAATAGGAATATTTTTAATGTTACTTTACTACCTTGGTAGTATTGCGACATCTAGCGGACGTTTGAAGACTTGCGGCTAGACTAGAATTTGTGTATAATCCGAGAAAGCTAAATATTATTTTGAAGCCTGTTTTTTAGCCGGTCATACACAATTAAAAAATCGGTCAGTTTGTTGAACTTAGAAATTGTATATTCCAGTACTCACTCTGCACTGATCGTGGCTAATTAACATTTATACTGGCTTTATACTAGCCTGGATACGATATCCTAGTATCTTTTTTAATTGCTAACTAGTGTGTGTTCAGCTGTAAAGAATAAAAGGTTAGTATGCCGTTAAAGAAACCTTCAAGCTGATTTGAACTTGTAAAAGCAGTCCTTAATTTGTTAGAATGTTGCTGGTTTAAATTGGAGTGTTGAATCTGAAAATCACAACATTTTTGGAAAATGTCAAAGCCACAATATACCTGTCTGTATGACCAGAAGCAAACCCGTCGGCGAAGTAGGTCCCACGGTATCATAACAAAGTAGTCCTTAACATTTCTGTAGGCTACAATGGTGATCATCTTTAACAACTTATCAATGTCCTTTAATCCCAGGACTACTAGCCCCCCCCCCCTCCACACACGCAGTGCTAAGCCTTTTTCATACAGCTGTTTAGGATAGGGTAGGCACGCTTGCAACTCCATAACGTTTTGTCCACCACCTAAGCTATCAACGCCAAATTTGTGTCCATTTTTTCCAACATCCTATGAATTCTAAAGGTACCCAGGGTTTGCAGATTCCCTTTGAGGGGACTTCGAAATTAGGCAACATCTAGCTACATTTGTTTTTGGGGCAAGGGTGCTGCAGAAGAAAGTGTCTGTTTTTTTTTGTCCTGCAAATTGGTTCAACAAAAGGTTTGTGGTGCTGAGATCACCATCCTCTCAGCTTTCAGGAACAGGCAGATGTGATTCTGAAAACCATTAAAAAAAAAAAAGTTTTGTCATTTTACCGGGAGATAGCCCATTTCTCCCATTTTTTTTTGTTTTTTGTGCGATTTCAACTGCCTTCTACTCGGTGGTGGAAATGGGTTTGAAACCCACAGTGGGTCTCAGAAAGCAATACATTTCTGAAAACTAGACACAATTATGAATTCAACAAGGGGTCATTTCTGTAGGTCCTTAAGTTTTTCCCAAAACACCAAAGTGTTGAAATAAAAAAAAAAAATAGTAGGGACATTAGTGACAATATTTTCATTTGTAACTTCTCATCACTATGACCAATTTACAAAATATATATGCCATTACATTTGGTAGACCCTTCTAGTTGTAGGCCTGTATTGGGGTTGTATGTTTTCCAAGAACTAGAGGTACCCCGAGCCAGTAATTGAGCTGCACCTTGCAATGTTTTTTCATTAGGTACAGGGTATAGAGCAATTTGTATTAAAAAAAAAATAAGAGTGAAAGGTAGGTGTCAAGGAAACCTATGTATTTTTTAACTTGGGCACAAGATGTGGCATTTAGAAGCCTCAAACTTTGACTAAAAACACATTTTCCTCACATTTCAGTGCTGAAAAGTTCTGCAATCTGCGGGGAGTCAAAAACATCCTTCCACCCACCATTCTCCTAAGTCTTCTGATCAAAATGGTACCTCACTTATGTGGGTAGGCCTAGTGCCTGAAACAGGAAACTTCACAAAACACAACATAAATACATCCGATTTTTCCACACAAAATCGACCTGTTTTTAGCATAGTCAGTACCTCAGGTTTTAGGATCCTAGCTCTGGCTGTGGGGGTGGGGATGAGGGGTGCATGGTCATGCCCTTGTGGGCAGCCCCCACCACTATGATTTTTTATTTTATTTTTTAAGCTTCCTGGTGTCTAAGGGGCTTTCTGTATTCTGGGCAGCAGTTCGGGGGTAATTGCCCCTTGTGCCCTCAGGTGGAGTAGAAAGACTGTTCACCCTTCCTTGGGGGTGGGGTCATGGCCGTGCCCATTCTGGGGGTCCCCACCCCTCTCACTTGGGGGAAAAGGTCCCTGGTACCTAGTGGGCTTTCTTCCACCCCTGGGAGGCAGATGGGGGCAGTTTCCCCTATCTACTGCAACAGGGGGCGCAGAAAGACTGTTCACCCTTCTTTGAGGTAAAGGCATGGACTTTCCCATTCTGGGAAACCCACTCCCATCTTTTCTAATTTCAATATAAATTCCTGGTGCCTAGGGGGCTTCTTGAGGGGAGGTAGATCGGGGGTACTTGCCTCAGTCTGCCCCCAGGGCGTGGTGGAGGGGGCAGAAAACTGTTCATCCTTCCTTAGGAGTGGGCGCATGGCTGTGCCCATTCTGGGCAGTCCCCACCCAAATCTTTAAAAAAATAAAATCCTGGTGGCCCTAAGTGTCCCCTCCCCTGCAGTGCAGATCAGGGACAATTGCCAACATCTTTTCCCCTGCGGGGGCATAAAGACTGTTCACCCTTATTTAGGGGTTGGGGCATGGCTGTGCCCATTCTGTGCCTCCCCCACTTGTCTAGTCTCAATAAAAAAAATGCACCCTGGTGCCTAGTGGGTTTTCTGACCCTTGGTGGGGCAGATCAGGGGCAGTTGCCCCCATCTTCTCCCCTGGGCGACAGAAAGACTGAAATATTATTCAAAAATTAAGGGTGGCGCACAAGCCCTTACCCAAGAGGTTTCTCCCCTTTTCCCTTGTGCCTAGTGGGGGGGGGTTCCTTGCCTGGGGATCACACTCCTGTGGCGATCCCCAAGCAGGGATCCACTGGGCAGAGGTACCCTAGGAAGGGAGGGTGTTCTCCCCTTTCCTAGAATACCTCTCCCATAAGAATCGGAGCTGGGGGAAGGCATAGCTTGGGGAGAGCGGGTGAGGGCTGAGATGTACCCACCTACCGAGCACTGATTCAGTGAAAGTGAAACTTTCTCTTTAACTCATTTTACTTTCACTTTTGTATGAAATGACAGTAATGCCCTCTGCGTGCTGATTGTCATTCCATACTACAACAAAAACCCCAAAAGCTCGAGCTGCCCGACAATCTCTTCCCAAGCCGCCCATGCTTGGGGGGTAATAGAGGGAAACCATCTAATGCAAAGCACTAGAGGTGCCCTTCTAATCCTCCAGTGTCGGCCAATGGCTGGCAGATGCACTGGGGAGGGTGTGCATGTGTTGACCATTGAACACAACAGGTACTTAAAAGGTTAAAGGTACATTACCAGGACTTCATCATGATTGGCCGCCCAGTCTTCCGCAGAGTATTACTTCTGAAACACATTTAACCTGTAAACTTGCCACTCCTTCCATTGGTTTAGGATATAATGCGAATTATGGCAGTGCATAGGCCAACACTAATTCCTTTTGTTGTGCCCAAAGTTTCACGTACTGGACAATAGCTGATGTTTTTTTAATTGTGTAAAATCCCTGCTTTTGCACAACTTACCACATTGTTGGCGTAGCATATTGTGCCATTGAAACTTTGGGGTTAAATTGAATTCAGCCTGTCTTCTCAAAGAATTTAGTCTAATTTATCAGTGCCCTTTTGTTTCCAGTTTGGCCAGGGAAGGTGTGCAATTAATGTGAGGACACTGGTATTATGCCTGGTAGGGACTGTTATATGCAGTTTTATAGTGTTTATTAAGACATTTATGCTTTGAATACCCTGATGTAAACATTTTTGTCACTATTGAGTTGTGTATATGTTTTGCTTGCAAAAGATGGTTGCAAGCTGGTAATGTACCTTATGGTTAGAGCGAAGTATCTTCTCCATATATACCCAGCGTAGTTTTTCTGTAGGTCTAAATTGTAAGAAGAGGTATGAGAATTGCTAACTGCTACAAATGTATAACAGTGGAAGTGTAATATGGGCCCCAACGCGTTTAAATCTGCAGCCTAGATTTCCTCCCATAGCAGATGGAGGCTTTGATTTCAGCTTTTTATTTGCCACGATTTAGGCACTGAAAGTGACAACATGCTGTAGATGGGTATATTGTGTTGCTACTGTTTTGATTGTATATGCCCAAAAAGGCACTGTTTCAAGAATCACCACACTGAGTCGAGTGCTGTTAGAGACAAGTATCAAGTTATGTGAATCAACTGATGTCTGCTAGTTAAAACACCTATTACCATATCTTTCATGTAATGGCCAAAAACCTCCTTGATGATCAAATAAGTATGGCAACTCTGCTTATAAAATATCTTGGCCAAACTATAAATCTTAATTTGATTTTAAGCAGCAGCAGTTGTACCTTGTATTCAGAGCTTTGTCAGAATCCAGCCAATATTTTTTTTTTCTATCCTTCCTTGGTCTTTTTCCAGTGTGAGCTGCGGAATGCAGATGGCATACTTTAGAAATGCATATGCTGATTTGGTGGACCGGAACTAGAATCCATATGCCATGTAGTGCTTGGTGCTAAGAGGTTAGTGAAAATACTGAATAGGTTGATTTGCCTTTTGTCTTGCAATAGAATGTTAGATTTGATTCCATCTCGATTAAAAATGCATAGTTGGATGAAGTCAGTTGTATTGAGAATTATTTTATGAAGATGATTAAAAATGAACTGTACTAATATGTATTTACAAGTGCAGTTGTTTACAGTTTTCTTTCCCTGAATAAGCATACATGTAAACTTGAACCTGTAAAGCAGTCACAGAAATTTGAAATGGTCAATTTATTTTGCCTCGACATAACCTCTGCAAATCTGTTGCTGCTTGCAGTCAGGAACACTGAGTAAAGGAAACACTGTAATGTGCTATTGAACTCTACATTGTCTCATAGATAAGCTTTGTCTTTCTTTCCTGCTGCCCAGGTGCTTTTGGTGAAGCAGTCCTGTATGTAAAGCATACAGAATGCATGTTTTATCATTGACGTATGAAATGGAACATTGCAATTGGCTCAGCTGATCACATGAATGTGAAACCTGCACCATTGTTTGCATGTATACTTGATGATTTGACCAACAGCTTTAAATCGGTGAGATATGAGCAGCAATGGAAATCACACGGTGTGATAAGCGACCAGTGGATTAAAATGAAGGGGCGATGATAGATACTTTGAAGCATAATTACTGGAAGAAAGTCGGAGAGATGATCAGATACCCTGAGTAGAGCTTGGAGTTGGGAAGAAAAGTAGACTGAGGAGAGAGTGTAGGAGCACTTGTTGCTGCTGACAGCTATACACAGTGTGCTAGGGAGCTCATGCAGTTCCTGGCAGTGCAAGTAGCTCATTATACAAAGCGTTGTAATAAGAGAGAAGGCCATGAGAGATCTGAATGGAGGACAAAGACGATCGAGGAGAGGTTAATAGTATTGTTCAGTGCCATTAGCAATGTTTAATGCCATCATTCCAGGCTCATGCTTCAGGGACATGGATTAGGTCCTGAGCCCAGTCGATGGAGTCATCCAGCTGGTATTCTAAAGGGTCCAGAAACCCCTCCACACTTTCACCATACCCATAAGAATATGGGTCCGGATACGACCTAGGGAGCAAGTCCTCGTCAAAGTCAGAATCTGCATCAATCAATGCTGGTCCAACTCTGTCAGAGTCTGCAATAAGTATGGGATCGACGCCAAATGCGTGGCCAAGGGAGTGTTGCCGTGTACACCATTGTCTGGGAAAAGAGTAGTGGCACAACCGATTGTGGTGCAGATCTGGCAATGGATCTCTGGGTTGCCCCCCAGAGCTGAGGCCGAATCTGCTGGCGTGGAACCAGAGGGGGACCCTTCTGACCTAGTGGGGTCCATAGGCGCACCAGCAGGATCAGACTCCCCAAAGATGAGACGTATGGCCTTCTAAAACTCATGCAATTGGGAAAGGGTGGCTCCAGCTCCTGGAAACTCTGGCACGTGCAGAGCTGACCCAGAAGTAGGCTTTGAGGATGGAGTCCTAGACCGACAAAGCTCCTTTTCCTGTGTCAAATCATCCGACCGGGGTGAAGTCAAAGAACGTTTGCTCTTCTTCGGCGGCCTCTTATGTTTACCCAAGCATCCTGAAAATTTCGAATGAGATGCAGAAGAGTATGGGCTCCGCTTGCGGTCCCGAAACATTTCTCTTGACAGGGAGTGGCACGGAGCTGAGCGCCGGGCCTCAAGAAGCTTTAGAGACCGCTTCCTCAAAGCCTTCAGGTTCTGGACTGCATTAAAGATTCCTTCCCAAAGTGAGCTATTGTGTCTTCAGATTGTTCATGTCTGTCCTGTATTTTCAGATTTTCACTTAGCCATGTTGGTGGTTGACACAATAAGTTTTAAGTTGTATTGATATGTTGCTGCACTGCAAAATTCTCTTAATTGTAGGCTAAATGACTAATTAGGCATTTGATCTTTCACCTTTACTTAGCGTGGTTGATTGGCAATAAATCTGCTTTTCCAATGTCGATTCAGAGTTTGAAATCTCAGGACTTATTAAACATGAGTTGTAGGTGTTTCCAAGAGAGTCATCTGTCACTCCCCACATAAAATATCCTCTAATACAACTGCAGGGCAACCTGAACACAATGCTTCAGATGAGAAGGCATAGTAATTCTGAAAGAAAGCAATACCAATGTTTAAAATGATAGTTTGACCTTTCCCATTAAATTATTTGTTGTTGACTGGTTAGGTTTACCACTACCTCTTTGCAATTTTAGGTGTGGATGTAATTTTTAAAATGAGTGGCCTGGGGGAGAACTCCTTGGACCCTTTGACAATAGATTCAAGAAAGCGCAAAACATCTTCCTGTGATACCCCTGGACCAAGGTAGGAACTACTCTTTATTTCTCATCTGATGTTAGAAATTTGGATTTAACACTTTTGTATATGCTGCACTTAAAATCAGTACTTCATTTGAAATTAAAAAAAAATTGTTGTTGGTATCCAAACTTTCTCTTTGAAAATTGCTGCCTGCTTCCCTCCCTTGGTACTCCCACTGCCAATCACTAGCTTTGCTGCTTTTATGAGAGTTCCACCCCTACCTTGAAATAGTCCAGTTTAGGAGAGCACATGATGTAATATTTTTGAAAATCCATTTACATTCTGTTTCTGTGTATTAAACATAATGTACTTTCATATCATAATGACTACAATAAAATGATTGATGATATAGGATTGAACCAACAGCAGAATAGTGGAGACATTGTCTTCAAGATGGCTGTTAATTTGTTTTTGCATGGCTAGGTCTCTTGTGCATGTAATCCACAGCAGAGAGTAAAGATAAGTTACTTTCAAAATCAGTACAGTAGAGAATTTGGCACATTATGTACTACAAACAGCACATTCAGATCTTGCAGGTAGGTAAAATTCAGTTACTCACTAAGCCTAGATTCAGTTGTTTCTTCATTAATTGCGCCATAATATAGCTCTGTATCAGGACACATGGCCTGCCCAAAGCAAACAACTGATAGCACTGTATTCCAGAAATTAGTTGGGAAAGTGCTAAAGATAAATTAGAACAGAAAAACATAATCTCACATTGTTCTCACACTACAGCAGCCCAAAAGTTCTCAACTAGGGTCTTACTCCCAATTTGACGTCTCAAAAAGGGCCTTCCCCTGTAAAAGAGGTATCAGTCATTCCCCATGGGCACTCCAGTGTATTTCAGTGGGTTGGCGCTCTGCACATGAGTTATCTTTATGCAGCTACCTATCACTGCTCTAAAGGACAGGACTCTTGTGTCCTAGGTTGGTGCTTGATCCTTATAGTCAAGGGCTAGGCTTCGGGGAAGAATGGGAGGTGTCACTGGACCCTTTAGAATACCAGCTCGAAGAGCAGTATATGGACTGGTGTTAGGAACTAGGTGATGCCTGCGGACTTGACACATCTCCAGATACCTGCATGCTGTTCTTCCCCTATCATGGCTACGGAGGAGGCAGCTAACTAGCCTATAGTGGTGAAGTGGGTGGTGGAGATCCTTCATCTTGAAGTGCTCGCTGTGCCAGTCAAGGCTAACATCTTGACAAAGGTGCTGCAACCGGGTAGCTCTCCTCTGAATCCGTGCTCCCTTTAAACAAAGCCCTCATCAAGGTCCTTCTGGGACCCTTGCCCAAATCCAGCACAGGGCCCCCTGTGAATGTAACGCTTGCCAGCTGCCACCGCTCTGTTCCAGGGTACTTCCTCGCACAACACCCTAACCCAGAGATTGTGGTGGTTCAAGCTTCTGTTTCTCATCGGGCATTCCCTGCTTCACCCCCGAGCACAGATTCCAAGAGTATGGATAGCTTTGGTAGGAAAATGTTTTCTTTCTCCAGTCCTGCACTGTGGTTTGTGAGCACTACATGTGCAACTGTTTCCCACAGTGTGTGAGAATAGCGGCCCAATAAGCAAGTGCTGCCACCAAACAAGGAGGAGGTCCTGGGCCCTTCTTTCCCAATCAGTCAAGGACTGGAGAGACTCAGAGAAGGTCACTATGTGCCGTGGTTTAGACACAACCAACTTGCTGCGCAGAGTGGTTTCTACGACGGTGTCACTCAGGCCCCACACCTGGCTGAGAACTTCTGGCTTTTCAGGGATATCCAGGCTCCTCTCATGGACATGCCCTTTGACACCTGTCTCTTCACAGACAAGGCAGACATGATTTTGGTGTACTTTAAGTACTCTTGGGCTACACCCAAGTCCTTGGGCCTCTCAGCTGCCCTGCCAGTATGCCGTTCACTCCTTTCGTGGCTACGGAAGGGGCTTTCAACTGAACCAACCCTATCCCAGCCACTGGCCCTGACAAGCTTCCCAGCTTGTGTATATCCAAGGGCACAGTTACTATCAATTCTAGGGGTTGAGTAGCCAGCAGGCTGGTCCCACCACCACCAACCCCCTGGCAGCTGCAGCCTCCAAACCCTCATAATATTGCCCTTTTAGATCATGGGCGTCCAGTTGGTGGCAGAATCCACCATCATCTCCACCACTGGCAGTCCATAATATCGGACAGGTGGGTTCTAGAGATTGTTCCATCTGCGTTACCTGCAGTTTTCTGTAGACCACAAGCACTTTGAAATCACAGTGCTTACTTTCAGCCTTACCAGTGCCCCTTGGGTATTCACCAATGTGATGACAGTGACCCAGTTCATCTGTGGAGATTAGGGGTGCCAGTCTTCCCTTATCTCGATGACTGGCTTTTGTAGGTGGTCTCTCTCCAGTCTGTAGTCTCCCATCTTCAGACTACAGTGGACCTTCTGCATTAGCTGGGGTTTACTATAAATGTGCCAAAGTCGCACCTGTCTCCCTCTGAAATGCTACCTTTCAGCGGAGCTGTTCTGGACACAGTGCATTTTCAGGTTTATCCTCCCGAACAGAGTGCAGAATATTCAGGCTATGATACTGATGTTTCAGGCTCTGTCCTGGGTTTCGGTGAGACTGACTGACTGCTGGGCCTCGGGGCCTCCTGCTCCCGGCTGGTGACGCATGGCATATGCGGGCTCTGCAATGGGACTTGAAGTTCCAGTGGATGCAGCACAGGGTAATCTCTCCAACATGGTCCAGATCTTGGAGGGAACTGCAAAGGACCTTCATTGGGGGCTATCGATTCACGTTTGGGCCAGAAGCCGATCCCTCTCCCTTACGCAACCTGATCGCACAGTAGAGACAGATGCATCACTCCTGGGAAGGGATGGCTGTTTAGGAGAGGTGGAGAGCAGACGACTCTGGTCTCTGGTGGAAGTAGGACTCCACATCAACATGCTTGAGCTCTGTGCAGTGCAAATGGCATTGAAAGCCTTCTTACTGTCCATCAAAGGAAGGCTAGTGCAGGTGTTTAGACAAAACCACTACCATGTGGTACTTCAGCAAACAGGGCAGGCTAGGGTTGTGGACCCTCTGACAAGAGGTCCTGCGTCTCTGGACATGGCTGGAACGGCAATATCCTGGTGGTTGAACATCTGGCAGGCTCCCTAAATTTGAAATCACAGTGCTCCCTTTCTGCCTTACCAGTGACCCTTGGACCTTGGGACAGGATCTTCTGTCGCAGCAGCAGGGGATGATCCTCCACCCGAACCTGTCAACTCTTTGCCTTCTTGCATGGAGATTGAGTGGCAGCAGTTGATAGCTTTCGACCTTCTTGAACACTGCAAGATTATTCTGCCAGCCTGGTGTCCCTCAAGAAAAATTGTATATGCACACTGTTGTAAACGATTAATATCGTATTGTACAGAAAATTCCAATGACCACTTTCTGCTTCCCTTTCTGACATCTTGCTTTCCATTCTTAGCCTTGCCTAGCAGCACTCTGCTGTGGGCACTCTAAAAGTTTTCTTTCTGCTACGTTTGCCTTTTTCAGGTACCTGTCCAACATTCTGTTTTAGTCCGTTCTGCAAAGAGATTTTTAAAGGGTCTTGTTCATATGTTTAGCCCTTCTCCCTTCATCATGCCTCAGTGGGACCTAAACTTGTCTCTTGCATTCTTGATGTTTGCTCCCTGCGAGTCTCTACACAAGTGTCCCATCAGGATCACCATCAAAACAGCCTTTCTGGTGGTGATTACATCAGCCTTGAAAGGGAGTGAGCTGCAGGCTTTATCTTCCAAGCCTCTGTTCTTATCCGTCTATCCGGTTAAACTGGTGCTTTGCACTAAGGCCTTACTCCTGCCAAAAATGGTAACCCCATTTTACGTGGGCCGTCACCTTGTGCACTTTCTATGCTCCTCCACATCCAGCTGAGAAAGAGGAGTGACTCCATCATCTGGAACACAAAACAGAGTTGTCGTTCTACCTTGACCACACATGAGAGTTCTGGGTGGATGACCAACTCTTCTTGGGGTATTTTGGTGGGAAGAAAGGTCAGGCGGTGCAGAAATGGATCATCTCTCAATGGGTTGCACGCACTAATGAAAAAGCAACCTCTTGAAGCCATATTGGCTCATTCCACCAGAGCTAAAGCTGTGACCACTTGGAGTTCCAGTCCTGGATATCTGTCAGGCCGCAAAGTGGGCTTCCCTGCACATGTTTACCAAACATTACTGCCTTGACAATTAAGTCTGGAGGGATGGGCATTTCTCCCGTTCAGTCCTACAGGACCTCTTAGTCTTAATTTGTCCACAGACCCACTGCCGAGCATGGTATTGCTTGGGTATCTATTCAAAGGTAAGGAATCTGCCTCTAGAAATCTCTATCAGATGAACAAGTTACTTACCTTTGGTAACAGATTATTTGATAGAGACTACTTCTAGCCGTAGATTTATCACCAACCCATCCATCCTCCCTGTTCTGCAGATAGATTTTTAGGGTCAGGACTCATCCCTTTTAGGGCCCTATTTTAGACACACCATTGTCAGTGCACTTCTTGGCTCCTCGCTTCTGGTGTGGAAAGTTTTGGAAAGTATCTCACGCCTTTTGGTGGTGCCTAAATAGGTGAAGCATCTGGTGCAGACGAGGCCATGCAGAGGGGACTGGCGCGTAGGGGTACTGCTCACAAAAGTCTTCAGGATCCAGGCTGACTACTGGGGGAATTCAGAGGTAACTATTCTGCAGCTATATAGTCTTTACCCGATAATGCGTTACCGAAGGGAAGTGACTTGTTAGGCTGAGAGGCTGACAGTGCCCACCTTCACATTTAGATGCGACAGTGTGGTGTACTAACCTCTACTGCCATTTATTGTGCTTTACTCTAGTTCTTGGAACCTACAGTTCATGGTCTACTTATATCTTGATGACTGAGGCCGACTGATGAAAGCCCGGTCTGCAGCTGATTTGTGGGGTGGTGTAGGAAGTTGGCTCTGTATGTACTATTTCAAAGTAAGAAATATCATGCACAGATTCCGAGGGTTCCGCTTAGAGGTAAGATAGTGGCAAAAAGAGATAATTCTAATGCTCTATTTTGTGGTAGTGTGGTCGAGCAGTAGGCTTATCAGAGGGTAGTGTTAAGCATTTGTTGTACACACACAGGCAATAAATGAGGAACACACAAAGACAATTCCAGGCCAATAGGTTTTTATATAGAAAAATATATTTTCTTAGTTTATTTTAAGAACCACAGGTTCAAGATTTACAATCAATACTTCAAATGAAAGGTACTTCACTTCGGTATCATAGGAACTTTGAATCAGCAAAATAGCATGTACAGTTTTGGCAAGAATGGCAATAAGCTATTTTAAAACTAGACACAGTGCAATTTTCAACAGTTCCTGGGGGAGGTAAGTATTTGTTAGTTTTGCAGGTAAGTAAACCACCTACAGGGTTCAAAGTTGGGTCCAAGGTAGCCCACCGTTTGGGGTTCAGGGCAACCCCAAAGTTACCACACCAGCAGCTCCGGGCCGGTCAGGTGCAGAGGTCAAAGTGGTGCCCAAAACACATAGGCTTCAATGGAGAAGGGGGTGCCCCGGTTCCAGTCTGCCAGCAGGTAGGTACCCGCGACTTCGGAGGGCAGACCAGGGGGGTTTTGTCAGGCACCGGGGGGACACAAGTCAGCACAAAAAGTACACCCTCAGCGGCACGGGGCGGCCTGGTGCAGAGTGCAAACAGGCGTCGGGTTTGCAATGGAGTTCAATGGGAGACCCAGGGGTCTCTTCAGCGAAGCAGGCAGGCAAGGGGGGGGGGGGGGCTCCTCGGGGTAGCCACCACCTGGGCAAAGGAGAGGGCCACCTGGGGGTCGCTTCTGCACTGGAGGTCGGATCCTTCAGGTCCTGGGGGCTGCGGGTGCAGTGTCTTTACCAGGCGTCGGGTTCTTAGAAGCAGGCAGTCGCGGTCAGGGGGAGCCTCTGGATTCCCTCTGTAGGCGTCGCTGGTGGGGCTCGGGGGGGGGGGTCAACTCTGGCTACTCACAGGGTCGCAGTCGCCGGGGAGTCCTCCCTGTAGTGTTGTTTCTCCGCAGTTCGAGCTGGGGGCTTCGGGTGCAGAGTGGAAAGTCTCACGCTTCCGGCGGGAAACGTGCAGTCCTTTAAAAGTTGTTTCTTTGTTGCAAAGTTGTTTCTTCTTTGGAGCAGAGCCGCTATCCTCGGGAGTTCTTGGTCCTTTTAGAGGCAGGGTAGTCCTCTGAGGCTTCAGAGGTCGCTGGACCCTGGGGGACGCGTCGCTGTTGCAGTTTTTCTTGAAGTGGGGAGACAGGCCGGTAGGGCTGGGGCCAAAGCAGTTGGTGTCTGTCTTCTCTGCAGGGCTTTCAGGTCAGCAGTCCTTCTTCGTCATCAGGTTGCAGGAATCTATCTTGCTTGGTTCTGGGGGCCCCTAAATACTCAATTTAGGGGTGTGTTTAGGTCTGGGGGGTTAGTATCCAATGGCTACTAGCCCTGAGGGTGGCTTCACCCTCTTTGTGCCTCCTCCCTGAGGGGAGGGGGCACATCCCTAATCCTATTGGGGGAATCCTCCATCTGCAAGATGGAGGATTTCTGAAAGTCATAGTCACCTCAGCTCAGGACACCTGACCTGACTGGTCAGTGACTCCTCCTTCTTTTTCTCATTATCTCCTCTGGCTTGCCGCCAAAAGTGGGGGCCGTGGCCGGAGGGGGCGGGCATCTCCACTAGCTGGGATGCCCTGTGGCGCTGTAACAAAGGGGGTGAGCCTTTGAGGCTCACCGCCAGGTGTTACAGTTCCTGCAGGGGGAGGTGAGAAGCACCTCCACCCAGTACAGCTTTGTTACTAGCCACAGAGTGACAAAGGCACTCTCCCCATGTGGCCAGCAACATGTCTGGTGTGTGGCAGGCTGGTAAAACTAGTCAGCCCAGACTGGAAGTCGGGTATGTTTACAGGGGGCATCTCTAAGATGCCCTCTGGGGTGTATTTCACAATAAAATGTACACTGGCATCCGTGTGCATTTATTGTGCTGAGAAGTTTGATACCAAACTTCCCAGTTTTCAGTGTAGCCATTATGGTGCTGTGGAGTTCGTGTTTGACAGACTCTCAGACCATATACTCTTATGGCTACCCTGCACTTACAATGTCTAAGGTTTGGCTTAGACACTGTAGGGACATAGTGCTCATGCACCTATGCCCTCACCTATGGTATAGTGCACCCTGCCTTTGGTCTGTAAGGCCTGCTAGAGGGGTGACTTATCTATGCCATAGGCAGTGTGAGGTTGGCATGGCACCCTGAGGGGCATGCCATGTCGACTTAGTCATTTTCTCCCCACCAGCACACACAAGCTGGCAAGCAGTGTCCGTGCTGAGTGAGGGGTCCCCAGTGTGGCATAAGACATGCTGCAGCCCTTAGAGACCTTCCCTGGCATCAGGGCCCTTGGTACCAGGGGTACCAGTTACAAGGGACTTACCTGGATGCCAGGGTGTGCCAATTGTGGAAACAAAGGTACAGTTTTAGGGAAAGAACACTTGTGCTGGGGCCTGGTTAGCAGGCCTCAGCACACTTTCAAATCATAACTTGGCATCAGCAAAGGCAAAAAGTCAGGGGGTAACCATGCCAAGGAGGCATTTCCTTACAGGTGGGCTACATGATATTACTCAGCACACTGCCCATGTGAAAGGGGAAACAGAAAATGCTATTGTTGGGCTGAGCCTTGGTTCTACTACTTAGGGCCATGGATTTCGGGGTCAGTAAAGGAAGTAAGAAATGGTTATTTGATCAGAACTCTGAACGAATGTTATTAAAGTGATTACATTGAACTCTCACAGTGACAATGCTTAATGTTATATTGGTAATGCTTTTAGAGCACACCCTAAGTCCTGATGACTATAACTAGTGCCATTGCAGACCATTGGCTCAAATTCAAATGCAAAAATGTTGACTTAGCAAATTGGTACACCGACTGATTTGACCTGTTAGGTGATTTCGTTGTATACTAAAAATGTTTGGAACTTTTTGTTCTCTCAGCCTAAGCTGCAGCGGTGAAAAGAGACGTCGTGAGCAGGAGAGTAAATATCTTGAAGAATTGGCTGAACTGATATCTGCTAATCTTGGTGACATCGACAACTTCAATGTCAAACCAGACAAATGTGCCATCCTCAAAGAAACTGTTAAGCAGATTCGACAGATAAAAGAGCATGGTAATGTACTCGTATGTTGTGCATGTTACTTTGATGAGGGGCTCCTGAAGTTTTCTTTGTCACTTTGCTTGTTACACTTAAAGGAATCTGGAGAACTAGTGTTGAATTTCTAATATTCCATTGGTAATCTGGCCTTGGGCAGGAGGTTTAACCTTCCTGTTCATAATTGGTTATACCATAGCCTTGATTGGCCAAATAGAAAGTGCACAAACTCCGTCCTCAACCAGTTTTCAAAACATAGATTTTCTCTGAATAACCTCCACAGTGCCTGTCTTTCTGGGTTCATGTGCTGTTTAGGGCCAAGAAACTAATTCGTAGTGATAGTTATGCTTCACAGGCCCTCTTAAGTAAACATTGTCTTGCGTGTGGTTGGTACTGAAGCTTTCTAAGAGGCCATTTACCTGGAAAAATAGGGAAACAAATTTTGTATAGCTGCTGCTGTATTTCAGATTCTCCATTCTCAAACAGCACTCTACCTTTACAATCTGTTTTTAAAAATTTTGGTTCTTAGCTTTCTATACTGTTAATAGCTACCATGCTTTGATCTTTTAGGAGTCTAGAGATACATTTTGGAATGTCCAAAGTTCTTTGCATCACAGTTTAATGTGTAACACTACCAGAGTGCTTGCATAAAGAGACAACAATGTACTCTTGAACATTCACTCTGGCTTAGAGACCTACCTGGCACATGCAGTTTGGCAGCATGAATCCTTTTCCAGATTCACATGATGTGCATTATTCTGCCATCTAGTGGTTGGTTCCGGAAACTGTCTTCTGTGCTAGTCTTTATTTATTTATTTATTTTTTTGGGAGGGGGCGTCGTCAACCACCATTTGGTGCTTATTCCATCCTTTGTGTGACGTCAGACACGCCCTGGAAGTTCCTGTGCGTGGCTTCCATCTATAGATTCTTTTTTCTACTGTTGGGTCTGGAAGCACGACAGAGGAGCTCTGAAGATTTTTAAAAAAAAGTTGTAAAAGATTTTTTTCTTCTTAAAAAAAAAAAAGTTACGTTGAAGGGGACAACAAGAAAAGAAGGGAGACCACCAGGGGAATGCCGCTTGAATACCGTGCACGTGCCACCGGGGGACACAGCAAAGAAGCCATAAAACTACTTGGAACAATCGACAGAGGGGATTGAATTAACCACCCTCAGAGAATGAAGGCAGATCAGGCAATTAAGAGCCAAGGAAAATAACCCTTTTAAGTTTTCCCCAAAGTTCGTGAAAAGGGTCTGCAACCTCGGCCTAGCCAAGGACCACAGAGACAGACTACGGAATTTGTACCAAAAACTTTAAAGGCATGACACAGGCAAAGACTGGAACACCATACCATGCCTCAAAACAGGAATCGCTCTGACACCTAGGTCTCTCGCATGACGACGAGGAGAATGTGGAGGAGGCAGAAACAGCGAGAGGGGAAGAGTCCATGTCGAAATACATGAGACTCTGGCAGTGAAGACTCATCCGTAGAAGTAATGGTGGAAGGGCGCCGAAAGGAAGGCAGAAAGGCTCAGACTCTAAGCCCACTGCAAAGACAACACATGCTGCCTCTGTGCCGAAATCAACGGCTACCGAAGCCGAGCGGGTCCCAACCAAAGGATACCCAAGGCCAGAAGGTGTCATCAAAAGAGTCAACAAAAGACCCTTAGCGCGAGTGAGCAAGGGGACAAAGCCAGGGCATCGAAGGTGCCGGAACCCCTGACCGCCAAGCGGAAGGCTTTGGCGTCAGACAAAGCAGACCCATGGGAACAGGACCTTAAAAAGATAAAGTGAAAACTTGAGGCAGAGTTGGCTGCTCTCATTCAGCAGAGGAAGGAATTTGATGATTCTTTAAAGTTTTGCATCCTGGCAAAACCCTTGGCAACCGAGACTGCAGAGGAGGAGGAAATGGCCCTGGAGGCACCAGCAACGCCAGAGCCGCAGGATGAGGAACAAGAGTTCTTAGAGGGGGACAACAACGTCGAATACATTCAACGCCTCGACAAATTCAGCTATCTTGAAGGCACATGGCAGGATCTCAGTGCCGACTCAACGGAGGAGGGCATAGACAATTACCCAACGAGACCTTCCCCGCTGTATGACTTAGCCAACTACAACAACCTGGTAAGAGGGGCTGTAGACACTTATGGGGTGCAGCTAAAGGAAGAAGAGAAGGAGGGATCATGCTTCTTCCTAGAAACACTACTACCACCCCAAAAAGGAAACCTCTGCTTGCCGCCCAGCATCTTGGATCAGGGCAAAGAGGCTTTTAGGGAACCAGCACACACCAGGACCTTCACACCTAGAGTGGAGAAAAAATACAAACACTCCACACGGGATCCCACTTATATCAAGGGGAATGTCTCAGGAGACTCAATCATTGTTACCACTGCAATGAAAAGAAACAACGCTCCCATCTCCATAGGTCCACCTCCGAGAAGGAGAGTAAGAGGCTGGGCCTAGTGAGAAGAAAAATGAAGAGGGAAGCTGCCACTCCATTGAGGATAGCCAATTCAAATTCCCTCATGAACAGCTATGGGTACCAGCAGTGGCAGAAAATAGGGGACATCTTGCAGCACCTCCTAGAGGTTTACAAAAAGAGGGCCAAGGCAATCATCCATGAGGGAAAATGCATCACATATACATGCCTAAAGTCTGCACTGGATGTGGCAGATACGGCCAGCAGACAGATGTGCACAGGCACTACCTTAAGAAGGCAAGCCTGGCTCAGGATCTTGAGATTCAAGCCAGAGGCACAGGCATACATAATAAACATCCCTATTCGGACACACTGTGGATGACACCCTATCACAAATAAAAAAGCACAATGAGAATGCAAGAGCTATGGGCGCCTTACAGTTCAGAGGCACACATTAAAAGGGGCACACTCTGTAGAAGACCCACAGGCAGAACGCCTTTCAAGGTTGGACAATAAGGGGCAGCAGCAGGAGTCTTCCTTTCAGACCACACAATCTCAGCCTTATCAACAGTGTCAGCATTCAGCAAGACAACCCTTTCGGGGAAGGGGACAAACCCCTAGGGATGGGGGAGGGGCCTTGAAGCAAGTGACTGCCAAACAAAGAACTCCCAACACGTAACACCAGTGGGGGTCAGAATCAAAGGGTTCCTACAGGCTTGGAGGAACATCACCATTAAGAAATGGATCCTAAACATTATCTGCCACTGATACTGCATATAATTGACAAATAACCCCAACAGAGACCACCTAGTGCAAGGCCTTACAAGGGGATAGAACTAAAACAGCTCAAAACAGAGGTACAAGAAGTACTCTTAAAAAGAGCCATAGAATTCGTCCCAACCCAAGAGAGGGGTACAGGAAGCTATTCACCTCACTTCCTGGTGCCAAAAAAGCCATTACCTTGAGGCCAATGCTAGACCTCAGGTTCATAAACAAATTTATATTAACACAGTTCTTCAAAATGACAAACTTACAAGAGGTAATCCCACTACTGCAGAAGCGAGATTACATGGCTCCCTTAGACCTAAAGTGCGCCTACCTGCACGTCATCCATGAACAAGGGCCATAAGAAATGCCTATGGTTTCATCTTAGGCAAGGAACACTACCAATTCACAGTGCTGCCCTTCAGCTTACAATCTGTGCTAAGTGTGTTTTCCAAAGTTCTGCAGTAGCAACACACTTAAGAAGGCAAGAGATCCCCGTCTTCCCATACCGGGACGACTGGCTAATAAAGGCAGAATCAATGAAAAAATACAAGAAGGATGTACAAACATTGATACAGACATTACAGCACCTAGGGTTTATCAAAAACCAGAAGAAGTCTTCACCTAACCCAGAGCAAGTGAAACTATTCCTATGAGCCACACTGCATTCAAGAAGGGCAAGGTCATACTCAACCCAGAGAAGAATAGAAGCCATTAATACTCACTCGCCTCTACTAGAGGGGTCAGTCTCTGACAGGATGGTCATGAGACTCTTGGGCAATGTGGCATTATGTATACCATTGCCCCAACTCCCCTCACAAATGCAAGATTACACATGTGGCCCATCCAAGAATGGATCTACAGAAAATGGTCACAAGCCACAGGGAGGTGGGAGGTTTTAGTGGTTGTCCCAGCAAGGCGATACATTGATGGAACACATCAAACATGAGCATAGGGAGGACCTTCAAAACACCAGTTCCTACTGTGACATAACCAAAGAAGCATCCCACAAAGGTTGGGGGGGGGGACTCCCAGGGGGGCCTATGGAGCCAATCTGATGCAGTAAAACACATCAACTATCTGGAACTGAAGATGGTCTTCCTAGGTTTAAAGGCTTTCTAGACACACCTGAGGGGAAAATAGTTCTGATACAAATGGGCAATACAACCACCATGTTCTACCTAAACAAACGGGGGGGGGAAACAAAATCCTTCATCCTGTCAAAGCTAGCCCAAGACATCTGGCACTGGGCAACACAGCACAAACTATCCCTACAAGCCAGTGGTTCCCAATCTGTGCGCCGCGGCTCGCTGGTGCGCCATCAAAACTAGCCAGGGGCGCCGCACACAGTTTGGGAACCACTGAGCTATTTATAGCCCTTGGGCCAGTTCGTACAAAATAAAACTACTCAGTTGTAGCAGCTCTTTTTTAATTTTGTCCTTGAGCGCCCTCTGGTGGTTAAACACAACTAAAGGGATTCTACATTTCACAATATTTAAACAGTTATGTTATAACTACATAAAAATGAGACCTGCCCATTTTACTAGGGTTACGTCAACCAATATTTTCCCCTTACTAAAAAACCCTATGCATGCTGTAATTAAACAACTGTTACATTTTTATTTTTTACAGTTATATATAGAATTACAATACCTTCATTGGCGTCATCCCAATTCTTTTCAGGGAGAAAAATGGATTTACTCCCTAGGCCAGGCTTACATCCCCCACCCGCCAACAAAAGGTAACATAATGGGGAGCCGCAGCCAGTGGCCAATAGATCAAGGGAGCCGTGGGTCGAAAATGTTTGGGAACCACTGCTACAAGCAATTCACCTACCATGAGAACTCAACACTGAGGCAGACAGACTAAGCATAAAGGAGAACAACTCACACGAGTGGGAGCTAAAGCAGGAAGTCATCCAAGGAATCTTTAACACCTGGGGGACACCAAGCTTTGACTTGTTTGCAACAGCAGCAAACGCAAAATGCCAAGTCTTCGCCTCCAGGTTTCCATGCTCCCAGTAAATAAACTGGTAACGGAATTGCATATACCTTTCCTCTGACTGCCCTAACCCACAGGGAGCTGGAGAAAGCCAGAGACTCTGGGAGCAAAATCGTTCTCATAGCCCACAATGGGCAAGACAGGCCTGGTACTCCAATCTACTGGAAATGTCTAGGGGACAAATACTCCCACTGAAACTAGTGAATGATTTACTAACTACACAATACGGGGAAGTCTACCACCCAGAGCCAACTGCGCTCAACCTAGCAGCTTGGCTCCTGTACACTTAGAGCTCAGACACCTACAACTTCCTCCAAGGACAATGGAAATCCTAAGGGAAGACAGGGGACCAACCACACGGAAATACTACACTCTAAAATTGAAAAGATATATCCTTGGGTGTACAGCCAACAAGAAGATGGACTCCAGAACACATCAAAACACAGTATTGATATACCCCACCCACCTGCTAGACAGTGGCCCCACCTATGCTTAGTTAAAGGTACATCTGGCAGCAATAGTATACACTAAAGGCACATCCGGAGCCAGGCTCTTTACATCCACAATAGTAAGATCAAAGAGGGTAGTACCAACAAGATCATCGCCAACACCGCTATGGAACTTAAACACAGAACACAACTGATGACAGAGCCATTCAAACCCATGCACAAATCAGATCTAAAGTCAATTTCTCTAAAAACGGCCTTCATAATAGCAGTCACATCACTTTGCAGAATCAGCAAACTACAAGCGCTAACAGTACAGGAGCTGTACTTGGAAATACACAAGGACAAGGTGGATCTCAGAACAAACCCTCAGTTTTTCCAAAGGTATTAAGGCAGTTCTGTGTTAATCAGAGCACACTATTGCTGGCCTTTTTCCAGGAGCCAAAGACAAAAGCACAGAGAGCCTTCCACAATAGACGTCCAAAGGCCCATAATGTACTTCTCACAGGAGTTGAAAGGTTTTCGCAGAGGAAACCAGCTTCTTGTGCCATTTGCCAAAACAAACAAGGACTCATCAGTATCTAAAGCAACTATCGCCAGATGTATTGTCAACACCATCCAAATCTGTTACGAAAAAGCAGGGAAGCAGCTAGCTATCAAGCCTAGAGCTCATTCGACCAGAAAGAAAGGCCCCACGCTGGCCTATCTGGCAAACGTACCAATCGAGGAGATCTGTGCCGCAGCGACCTGGGCACCCCACACACCTGTGCAAAACACTACTGTGTTGACATTCAAGTGAACAAAGAAGCACAAGTAGGGCACAAGGTACTGCATTATCTATTTACCAGCTCATCCACATTTTGTCACAGTGAGCCAAAAGGAAGGTACGCCACTGTGTAATCTAACGCACAGCATGTGAATCCAGAAAAGCATTCATGCTGCAAAACGAAATGGTTTCTTACTTGTAGAAGTAGTTTTGCAGCTTGAAGAGTTTTCTGAATTTACATGCGACCCTCCCATCTCCCCAAGAAATGGAATAAGAAGCAAACAGGTGGGAGAAGGAAGAAAATAAAAAGACAGTTTCCTGACCCAACTACTAGATGGCAGAATAATGCACAGCATGTGACTCCAGAAAACTCTTCAAGCTGCAAAACTACTTCTACAGGTAAGAAATGATTTCGTTATTATGTGCATAGCAGAGGTTTTGACTGGTATTGAAAGTGTCATGCCAGGCTGGAAAATTGCTGCATAGGTAACTAATTGCCAAAAGGAAGACAATACATACCGGAGTGACTGGTACTGTCCGATCAGTGGTTGAGTGGAGAAGGTACTTATCTGTCGTATTTTGAGATTTCCATCTGTTTGAAGTTCTGAAGCTTTAAGTGCAAGTTATGAGAAGCTGTTTGAGTGGCTGGTCCACTAATAAAACAACACATAGTCTTAATGCCATTTGGTGTGGCTCAACAGAATCTGCCACAAGATTTCTTGAGGCGAGGTGCTTACGTTATGACCAGCTCAGACCTTTGGTATAGAGGCACGTAGGGTGAGAACTGCCACTGTTTGATTAACCTCTTCTGGTTCTGTGAACATTTTAATTTTTTTCTCTCCAACTTGTTGTGTTGCAAGAATATCTGCAACAAGACTTTTTTGCTTTAACCAGAATTCTGAAGTCCACTTCTAGTGTGGAAATTTCTTTCACTCAGTTTTTGTAGTGTTTGGCTTTCCTTTTAACCAGTATTGCAGCAGTGTTTGACAGCTGTACTCCATACCAAGTGCCATCCAGTTAACTAAACCATCCTATCAATTAAAAAGAAAACATGAGGGAACCAGATGTTGATTATTTGGATTTGTTCTGACATTGGGATGTGAGGGCAAATTGTACAGTAACATAAATTTAATATTTCTAAAGTCTCCAAGTTCTTTTTCTTTTAAAACAGGTAATGCATCTTCCAACGATGATGATGTGCAACAAGCAGATGTCTCTTCAACAGGTCAAGGGGTGATTGATAAGGATTCTTTGGGGCCTCTGTTACTGCAGGCAAGTATGAATAATTTCGACGTTCAGCTTAATTTGGTAGTTTGTGCTTCTCCAAAATCATTAATTGACTGCAAAGGTTGCCTGTAAGCAGAAGAGTATGTAACTTTGAAATTGACTTCCAGAACAGGAGTACTGCACATTGGTAAGATGTGCTTTGCAGAAAATGTTCAAAACCTATGGCTGGTGGTCACTTCAGAATGGTGATTAAGTTTCTTTTACTACTTTGTTTCTGTGCTCCATAGTAATACACTGTTATTTTACTTTACTAATCATTGTCAACATTTATTTTTATAGGCCTTGGATGGTTTTCTTTTTGTGGTCAATCGAGAGGGGACCATCGTATTTGTGTCAGAAAATGTCACTCAGTATCTGCAATACAAGCAAGAGGATCTGGTGAACACCAGTGTATACAGCATCCTATTTGAAGAAGATCGTAAAGATTTTCTGAAGAACCTTCCCAAGTCTGCAGGTGATCTTTCCTAATTGTGACAGACTAATCGCACCACTAGCAAGAGAGAACATGTGTTTAATGCTAGCTTGAGATACCATATTTTAGTCCACCCGGGTTCTTTGATGTTTCTGGGACTGAGCGTTGAAGATAGCTGGGGAGCACGACCACATGGTACACACACTGGCAAGTTACTTCCCTTGTTTGTAATAAATTAAGCATTTACGAAAGCCGTTTTAATTATTTTTATGTGAAGGAGTTGAGTTTGGGATAGACTGCATATTTGTGGTTGCTGAATCCCAGTTCACCTGCAGCACAGTAATTCACTGTTGCTGCTACCCACCCCTCACTCACTAGTGTCAGATAGAAACCATGTCCTGCTTTGCACAGCTTACCTCAGTGGTGTATGAGCAATTACTGGAGAACAGTCAGCACCATGTTGAATTACTTTACCATCATCCCAGGTGGTGAGACTCCCGTAACTATCACCTTACCAGCCTCTGGTTTCTGCATAGGACTCCCTTCCAGTTTTTGCTCTGGTAATATAATGCAAAAGTGGTGCCACAATAGGACCCTGAATTTGAGCTCACCAAGAGATGCTCACTTACTTCCTCTGGCCAGGCCGGTTAATACAGTTCAATTTGTTCAATCACCTCCTTTTAGTCAGAAACTGGAAAATGTATTTGTTCGGTGGCATGTGTAGCTGCAGATACACATGCTGTGCACAGTCCGCGTCTGGTGTTGGGCTCGGAGTGTTACAAGTTGTTTTTCTTCGAAGAAGTCTTTTCGAGTCACGAGACCGAGGGACTCCTCCCACTTCGGTTCCATTGCGCATGGGTGTCGACTCCATCTTAGATTGTTTTTTTCCCGCCATCGGGTTCGGACGTGTTCCTTTTCGCTCCGTGTTCGGGTCGGAAAGTTAGTCAGAATCTCGGAAAAATTAGTCAGTATTGTTTCGTTCGGTATCGGGTTAGTTAGAACAAATCGACACCGAATCTTGAAGAGCTCCGGTAGCCCTTCGGGGTAATTTCGACCCCCCCGTCGGGGCTTGGTCGGCCCGACCGCGTGCGACTTAAAGACTGATGGAACGGACCCCGTTCCGATTCTGTCCTAAATGCCATAATAAATATCCTTATATGGATCAACATTTGGTCTGTAACTTGTGCCTGTCCCCCGAGCACAAGGAGGATACGTGCGAAGCCTGTCGCGCGTTTCGGTCGAGGAAAACGCTCAGAGACCGAAGAGCCAGGAGATTGCAGATGGCGTCCACGCCGACAGGACAACAACGGTTCGAGGAGGAAGAAGAAGAAACTTTCTCCATCCACGAGTCTGATTCCGAAGAACTCAACGCCGAAGAAACGTCAACCGTGAGTAAGACGTCGAAACAAAAAGCTCACGAAAAGACTGACAAAGCCCAGGGGACGCCACCGCCAACAGGCCATGGCATAACCCGAAAAGTAGGTGACCGTCCATCGGCACCGAAAAAGGGCGGGCTGGTGCCGAAGTCATCCGACTCCGGTCGAGATACAGGCACGCAGCACTCTCGGGCCCGAGAGAGTGGCGCAGAAAACATTCGGCACCGAGACAGCGGCACCGAGATTGGTCGGCACCAAGAGGGCACGACGCAGAAAAGAAAAAAGATTTTGTCGGAGCCGAAAAAATCAGTAGAAAAGGTTTCGGTGCCGAAACATCCGGCATCCGAACCGAGAATCAGTTCCTACTCAGAGGAACAAGGACTGTCCTCTCAAATGAAAAAACACAGATTTGAAGAGGAATCACAAACAATAGAGCCAGATCACACGCAAAAGCGGCTCTTTATTCAAAAAGATACTGGGAGGATCAGCACTCTTCCCCCAATCAAAAGGAAACTTGCCTTCCAACAAGGAGACAAGCAACCACAAGCAAAGGTGGTGAAGAAAGTAACTCCACCACCTTCTCCACCACCATCAACTCATGCATCACCAGCGCAAACTCCACCATTAACACACTCGCCAGCTCATACCACAATGAGCCAGGATGATCCAGATGCATGGGACCTCTACGACGCCCCAGTATCAGACAATAGCCCAGTCTCGTACCCAACTAAACCGTCACCACCTGAGGACAGTACATCATATGCACAGGTGGTCGCTAGGGCAGCCGAATTCCATAATGTATCACTACATTCGGAGCCTATGGAGGATGACTTCCTCTTTAACACCCTGTCCTCCACCCATAGCCATTATCAAAGCCTTCCCATGCTCCCAGGAATGCTAAGGCACTCAAAACAAATATTTCAGGAGCCAGTTAAAGGCAGAGCTATAACTCCAAGCGTGGAGAAAAAATATAAGGCACCACCCACAGACCCTATATTTATTACAACACAACTGACACCGGACTCAGTAGTTGTGGGGGCAGCTCGTAAGAGAGCCAACTCGCATACATCAGGCGACGCACCACCTCCGGACAACGAGAGCCGCAAATTTGATGCAGCGGGAAAAAGGGTTGCAGCACAAGCAGCAAATCAGTGGCGTATCGCCAACTCGCAAGCACTCTTGGCGAGATACGATAGGGCTCATTGGGATGAAATGCAACATCTCATCGAACACCTACCCAAAGAGCTCCAAAAAAGAGCGCAACAGGTGGTGGAAGAGGGACAAAGTATCTCGAACAATCAGATACGGTCTTCCATGGACGCAGCGGATACAGCTGCACGGACAATAAACACTGCAGTCACAATAAGGAGGCACGCATGGCTGCGCACATCTGGGTTCAAACCTGAAATACAACAGGCTGTGCTCAACATGCCGTTTAATGAACAGCAATTGTTTGGGCCGGAGGTGGACACTGCCATTGAAAAACTAAAAAAGGACACCGATACAGCCAAAGCCATGGGCGCACTGTACTCCCCGCAGAGCAGAGGCACATTTCGGAAAACACCTTTTAGGGGAGGGTTTCGAGGTCAACCCACAGAAACCCACACCTCACAAACAAGACCACCTACCTACCAGGGACAATATCAAAGGGGAGGTTTTTGGGGACAATACAGAGGAGGCCAATTCCCAAGAAATCGGGGAAAATTTCAAGGTCCCAAAACCCCTCAAAATAAACAGTGACTCACAAGTCACACAACCCCTTCACACAACACCAGTGAGGGGAAGACTAAGCCAGCTCTACAAATCTTGGGAGGAAATAACAACAGACACTTGGGTCTTAGTAATTATCCAGCATGGTTATTGCATAGAATTTCTCCAATTCCCTCCAAACGTCCCACCGAAAACTCACAATATGTCAAAACAGCATATAGATCTTCTAGGACTAGAAGTTCAAGCATTACTGCAAAAGGACGCAAAATAATTAGTACCAAGTCTACAGAAAAACACAGGAGTTTACTCACTGTACTTTCTAATACCAAAAAAGGACAAAACTCTGAGACCAATACTAGATCTCAGAACACTAAATACCTACATCAAATCAGACCACTTTCACATGGTCACATTACAAGACGTAATCCCACTGCTCAAACAGCAAGACTACATGACAACATTAGACCTAAAAGATGCGTATTTCCATATACCGATACATCCTTCACACAGGATATACCTAAGGTTCGTATTCAAAGGAATACATTACCAATTCAAAGTGTTGCCATTCGGAATAACAACCGCGCCAAGAGTCTTTACAAAATGCCTAGCAGTAGTAGCTGCACATATCAGAAGGCAGCAAATACAAGTGTTCCCTTACTTAGACGACTGGTTAATCGAAACCAACACGCTAACAAAGTGTTCATATCACACAAAGTATGTCATACAGACCCTTCACAAGCTAGGTTTCTCCATCAACTATGCAAAGTCACACCTTTTGCTGTGCCAAACACAGCAATACTTAGGAGCGACAATCAACACAACAGAAGGGATAGCCACTCCAAGTCCACAAAGGGTTCAAGCATTTCACAAGGTAATACAGGCCATGTATCCAACACAAAAGATACAAGCAAAAATGGTATTAAAACTCCTAGGCATGATGTCTTCATGCATAGCCATTGTCCCAAACGCAAGGTTACACTTGCGGCCCTTACAACAGTGCCTAGCATCACAATGGTCACATGCACAGGGTCAACTTCTAGATCTGGTGTTGATAGACCGCCAAACATACATCTCGCTTCTATGGTGGAACAGTACAAATTTAAACAAAGGGCGGCCTTTCCAAGACCCAGTGCCACAATACGTCATAACAACCGATGCTTCCATGACAGGGTGGGGAGCACACCTCAATCAACACAGCATCCAAGGACAATGGGACATACATCAAAGGCAGTTTCACATAAATCACCTAGAACTGTTAGCAGTATTTCTAGCGCTAAAAGCATTTCAGCCCATGATAACCCACAAATACATTCTTGTCAAAACAGACATGACAACAATGTATTATTTAAACAAACAGGGGGACACACACTCAACACAGTTGTGTCTCCTAACACAAAAAATATGGCATTGGGCGATTCACAACCACATTCGCCTAATAGCACAATTTATTCCAGGGATCCAAAACCAGCTAGCAGACAATCTCTCTCGAGATCACCAACAAATCCACGAATGGGAAATTCACCCCCAAATACTGAACACTTACTTTCAAATTTGGGGAACACCCCAAATAGACCTATTTGCAACAGAAGAAAACTCAAAATGCCAAAACTTCGCATCCAGGTACCCACACCAGCGATCCCAAGGCAATGCTCTATGGATGAACTGGTCAGGGATATTTGGGTACGCTTTTCCCCCTCTCCCTCTCCTTCCATATCTAGTAAACAGATTGAGTCAAAACAAACTCAAACTCATACTAATAGCACCAACATGGGCAAGACAACCTTGGTACACAACACTACTAGACCTGTCAGTAGTACCTCATGTCAAGCTACCCAACAGACCACATCTGTTAACACAACACAAACAACAGATCAGGCATCCAAACCCAGCATCGCTGAATCTAGCAATTTGGCTCCTGAAATCCTAGAATTCGGACACTTAAACCTCACACAGGAATGTATGGAGGTCATAAAACAAGCAAGAAGACCTTCCACTGCTATGCAAATAAATGGAAAAGATTTGTTTGTTACTGCCATAACAATCAAATTCAACCATTACACGCATCTCCAAAAGATGTAGTAGGATATTTACTACATTTGCAAAAATCAAATCTAGCTTTTTCTTCCATAAAGATACATCTCACCGCAATATCTGCTTACCTGCAAATTACTCACTCAACTTGACTATTCAGAATACCAGTCATTAAAGCGTTTATGGAAGGCCTAAAGAGAATTATACCACCAAGGACACCACCTGTTCCTTCATGGAACCTCAACATTGTCTTAACAAGACTCATGGGTCCACCTTTCGAGCCCATGCATTCTTGTGAAATGCAATACTTAACGTGGAAAGTTGCATTTCTCATTGCCATCACATCTCTAAGAAGAGTGAGTGAGATTCAGGCATTTACCATACAAGAACCATTTATTCAAATACATAAAAATAAAATAGTTCTAAGAACAAATCCAAAATTCTTACCAAAGGTTGTCTCACTGTTCCACTTAAATCAAACAGTAGAATTACCAGTGTTCTTCCCACAGCCAGATTCCGTAGCTGAAAGAGCACTACATACATTAGACATCAAAAGAGCACTAATGTACTACATTGACAGAACAAAACTAATTAGAAAGACAAAACAACTATTTATTGCCTTTCAAAAACCTCATACAGGAAATCCTATTTCAAAACAAGGCATTGCTAGATGGATAGTTAGGTGCATTCAAACCTGCTATCTTAAAGCAAAGAGAGAGCTGCCTATTACACCAAAGGCACACTCAACCAGAAAGAAAGGTGCTACTATGGCCTTTCTAGGAAATATTCCAATGAACGAAATATGTAAGGCAGCAACATGGTCTACGCCTCATACATTTACTAAGCACTACTGTGTAGATGTGTTATCTGCACAACAAGCCACAGTAGGTCAAGCTGTACTAAGAACTTTATTTCAAACTACTTCAACTCCTACAGGCTGAACCACCGCTTTTGGGGAGATAACTGCTTACTAGTCTATGCACAGCATGTGTATCTGCAGCTACACATGCCACCGAATGGAAAATGTCACTTACCCAGTGTACATCTGTTCGTGGCATTAGTCGCTGCAGATTCACATGCGCCCACCCGCCTCCCCGGGAGCCTGTAGCCGTTTAGAAGTAGATCTTCAACATGTGTACATTTGTAAATATATTACTTTAACGTTCATTTTGTACATACATATTCATTCCATTGCATGGGCACTATTACTAGCATACACAACTCCTACCTCACCCTCTGCGGGGAAAACAATCTAAGATGGAGTCGACGCCCATGCGCAATGGAACCGAAGTGGGAGGAGTCCCTCCGTCTCGTGACTCGAAAAGACTTATTCGAAGAAAAACAACTTGTAACACTCCGAGCCCAACACCAGACGCGGACTGTGCACAGCATGTGAATCTGCAGCGACTAATGCCACGAACAGATGTACACTGGGTAAGTGACATTTTCCATTAGTTTGCTCAAGCATTTGAAGGAAACTTTAATTTTTTTGCGCACTACTAATCAGTCACTCATATGAGTGGTTCAAATTTAATACATTTTGAACTACTAAGAACAGTCCATTGTGATGTCTGTATTTCATTTTTCGTTTTGTAGGCTTTCATTCTTGTAATAAGTGTATTGGTTCTCGTAAAAATTAAATCCTGTATCTTGTTCTGTCCAGGTAGTCCTATCCTCCATCTCCTAATGGCCTTTTTAACGTTGCTTTTCATGATCATTAGACTGTTTCTAATGGAGTACTGCTCCATTAACAGTAAGGACGCTTTTCTTGAATCAGTAGATCACATCCGAAATAGTGCATTAAACAATACAATCCAGTCAACTTTCGAAGTAATCACTCTAGAAGGAATTAGGGCCTCATTACGAACACAGACCGCCAGCCTGTTGACGACCCTGCCGGCCGTATTACCAACATTCTGCTGGACTGGCGGGCAGAAATAGTGATTCCACCAGCCGGCCCAGTGGAATGCTGGGCCTGGACATTTCAGACAGCTCCACATGGCGCTTTCGTCAATGCCGCAGTGCGGTGGGTGAAGGAGCACCCGTCGTGCATATAACGACGGGGCTGTGCACGGGGACCCCTGAGCACCCCTTTCGCCAGCCTTTCCCTGGCGGGTGAAACCGCCAAGGAATGGCTGGCGGAACACGGGTTCTTTATCTGGCCTGTCGGATAGAGAACTCTACCATCGTCAGGCTGCCTGGCGGCGGTAGCCTGGTGGGGTCGGAGGGCCGTCTGTGGCAGTCCCCCCCCCCTTTGTTCATAATATGGTGGTCCAGACCACCATTCCGGTGGCGGTAATTTCCGCCACCGCCGGCATGGCGGTCTGGACTCCCATGTTCATAATGAGGGCCTTAGTTTTTGGGCCAATTAATTTTAAACTCTTGTAATTTGCCTGCAGTTGGATGATTTTTTATATTTGCTTTGAACGCATGAATCAAAAAGTGCTTGCCACAATTCAGAAAAACAGTGATCCTACTTGAATACTCAGGGAAATATTGATAGAATGAAAGATGCTTAATTTTCAATAGCTCCATATGTTCTGTGACAGATATTCTAATCACAAGTCAAGGATTTGTCACAAATAAATTTAAATATGTTCTACATATTGGGCCCAGGTTATGTAGGTGCAAAAATGACATCTAGGTTATTAACAGAAGCAGCCATATCTCAGTGTTGTGTGACCACGTATTAAAAAAACAAAGTATTTATTGCTAAAATGACTTTAGTGGGCCACAGGATTGCATGTAGATAAGAAAATCAGTGACGTTTATTTTTGTTGTACAGCTATACATGCATATTTATTCTTCTTTCCTCTTCCTTGCTCTTTTCTGCAAGAGGAGGTTGATTTGCCTAAGTTAAGAAAAGGGTCATTGCGAACCTATCTTCTTTACATTTAGTTCATTTTATTTTGTTAACTAAAAGCAATGCACTTTGAATTGGTTCTTTCCAGCAGGTTTAAAACAAAGGGGGTTAACTTTAGGAGCCAGGTTGCATCCAAATACTGCTTTGAATCGGTGCGTAAATATTTGTCAACCCATTGTTCATTTGCAGTACTTATTTCTCCTTGCGCATTCAGATCTGCAGGGCTGTTGAATCCTTGAACCACTTCTTCCCAACGCTTCCTAGTTCTCCTCCATCACAAAGTTGCTGAGCAAGTCACCTTTCAATGTCATTAACACTTTGCTCTGCATTTTCAGTGAATGGCGTTCCTTGGACTAATGAAGCGCCCAGGCAAAAAAGTCACATGTTTATTTGCCGCATGTTGAAGTATTCCCATGATCTTTTGGAGGATGCAAGTGGTAATACTGGCACTCGCCAACGATATGAAACCATGCAGTGTTTTGCTTTGTCTCAACCAAAGGCCATGATGGAGGATGGCGAAGGTAAAAAGTGTTCTTTAAAATACATTTTACTTTTGTTTTTTACAGTAAACTGTTGGCATTTGTTTAGAATCTTAGTGTAGATACTTTGCAAAAACATTTTTGTGTTGATCATATTCTCAGAATTCGCCCTGGTGGCAGAAAAAGTGTCAACTTATCACTGTTGCTTTTACAGACTTGCAGTCTTGCATGATTTGCGTGGCACGACGTATCCCACCAACAATGGAGCGGTCATTTCCTTCAGCCCCAGAGAGTTTCATTACTAGACATGATCTTTCAGGTAAGAGTTTGGTCACTTTAATGGTTTGCAAGATCTGGTATACTTTTGTGTAGATTTTGGAACGCAAGGAAGGCCATGTACATGAGCAAATTGAGATGGTTTTTATTTTACAAATAAAAATTACATTTTATTTAAATAACAATTTATCTTTTCAATGAGTGTTAAAATCTTTTTTTTTTGTTCATTATCTTAAAAGTGGTTTCAGCCTTTCGATGTGTCTCATACAACTACATTTTCAGGCCTACACTTTGGTGTACCCAGTTTAAAATGTTACTGGTGGACTAATTTTATTAACAGACTATACATAGCATCTGGTTTGGCAATATATATTTTGGAGCTGTTGATGCACTTAACTACAGTCCTCAAGAAAGTAGTTCATTCTAGATCGTTTGGATCTGCAGTGAAGCATGTCTTCATCATGTTACCTGCCATCAATATACAGACTGGATAATGGCAACCTTCCTTCACATTATTCGTTCTCATTTGAGTCGGCTAGAAGAACGGAAATTTCTGTGACTTGTTCAGGGAGATTTCCTTTGGCAATTCCTTATAATATGGATGTACTAGATGTCAGCTTAACTACTATGTTATATGTTAATGAGTTGGGTTCAATTCAGTAATCCTTTTTTTTTACTTTCCTATCTTTCCCTTATTTTCAAAGTAGCTTATTGTACTTTTTCTAGGTTTTCTTTGGCTGAAAGAAAACATTAACTGACATGTTTTATAACTAATTTATTTGACAGGAAAGGTTCTCAATATAGATACAAACTCACTTCGGTCTTCCATGAGGCCTGGCTTTGAAGATATAATTCGTAGATGTATTCAGAGGTTTCTTTGCCACAGTGAAGGACAGCCCTGGACATACAAACGTCACTATCAAGAAGGTAAAGCATTTGAAGATAGAAAAAAAAAAAAAAAATATATATATATATATATATATATATATATATATATATATATATATATATATGGTTTTAGTATTTTGTCTGTTAAGCTGTTCTCTAAATCTTAATTAGATAGAGGAAATGCAGGTATATTTTGAGGAAAAAGTAGTCAAATTAGATTGTAGAAGAATATTGGGACTGTCTAATCTGATAATTTTACAGTCTCGACTCAAGGAGGCAGTTGAAAGGTAGTATGGAGTTGTAGACAGTGGGTATCATTTGGGACCTTTTGGGGTGCCTATGGACTGTAATTCATTTTATACAATAACTATGCTAGGGGGAACATCTATGAAGCCTCATAATATTATCTGTTGGTTGATGTTGCAAAATAAAATTAGAGATCATCAAGGTTTTAAGAGTAAACCTTACAGTTGAAAACTGGACAAACCTCATTGGTAAATATCTTAAAGGGATTTGTCTAGCGATAGAAACTTAGGAAAGTTGAAGATTGAAGCAGTTCAGGGAGCAAGTGAGGTTGTAGAAGACAAATGTCCCTGAGTGGGATAGAAGTTATTTCAAAGTCAAAGGAAGCTGTACTGTAGAATTAATGCATTATTAGACAAAAAAGGAGACTGGAGGGTGGATTAAATAGGTCTGGATAGTACATGATCAAATGAATGTGGCCTCAAATAGCATACGGATAATTAAAGCTAGATAGGAAGCGTGGATGTGATCTGTTGTTCAGAGTTTGAGTCTGACATTAATGCCCTTCAGTGAAAGATAGCTATACCCGTGACCAAGAATCTTTCCCTGTTTAATAGTCTGCTCATATCTGAAAGTGATGTTTGCTTTTTTATGCAAAAACAGAAATATTTTAAAATTCTCCTTTATTTTTTTTAACAGCTTATTTGCATGACCATGCTGAAACCCCACTGTATAGATTCTCCTTAGCAGATGGCACTTTGGTGACGGCTCAAACAAAAAGCAAATTGTTTCGAAATGCAGTAAATAATGACCCTCATGGATTTGTTTCCACACACTTTCTGCAAAGGTAAGGCTAATGTCCACTTTTCTGAAAGTCTCACACAATAGTGTTTAATTCTAAAATTTAATATACATCCCACACGCACACCACTGGGCTAATAAATCTTTCCAGCATCAGTGTACTCTGTTTACAGGGTCGACTATATACAAGGCATAGCCCTTGAGTTCTGCATTGTTTTTATGGTTTTTGCTATACAGTCACATCTCAAGGGGGAAAAGTGTTCTGAAATTATTTCTTTAGTAGAAAACCTTCAATGTTATGAAGCAAGTACTATATTCCAGTGTTTTGACTGTTTATTGCATTGCAGAGAGCAGAATGGATACAGACCAAATCATAACCCAGTGGCACAAGGCATTCGAGCACCTACAACTGGAGGTACTGGTTCAGCTGGTACTATGAACATGTCACCAGGGCACGGCATGCCTGTCCAGAGCAGGAACTATGGTCCTGGAGAGCCTAACACAATGGGGCAGATGACTGGCATGCGATATGGTGGACCTGGCAACATGGGTCCTGTAAACTCTGGACCACAAGTGCAGCAATCCTCTTATCAGAATAATTATGGTGTAAACATGAGTAGTCCTCCACATGGCAGTCCTGGCTTGAGCACAAACCAACAAAACGTAATGATTTCCCCTAGAAATAGAGGAAGTCCAAAGATGAGTTCAAATCAGTTTTCCCCAGTGGCAGGTACAGTATGCTGTTTAACATTATTTATTTTCCTGCTTAAGTTGATTCACTGAATGGTGTGCTACTGAAGTATGGCTAGCTTGTAGCGCAACTGCATCTGTCTTCACTACATGCTCTGTTTCATGGAATGTTTTCCCTAACATGTAAGCTGGTATTAATCTGACTGTAAGAATAATAGCAAACGCACCCTTTAAAAACATTTAGTAAAATGCTTCTCAGTCCAGTCGTGTAGTAGCTTGGGTCTGTTCAGTCATTATTGCATGTATATTGACTAAGCATAACCACATTTCTGCAAGTTTTTATGATTGCTGGACTAACCCGAATACATTTCAGTTATTCATTTTTTTTCCTGCTACATGCATTTAATTATTTAATGCGAGTTGGTATATTTATTGATTTTATTGAATGTGATTGTCAGAAATCAATTAATATTTTTGACTTGATGTTTAAGGTTGGAGAGATTAATTTATAATCCTATTTAGGCCATTAGGAAGAACTCCTCATCTTTACCGTACTGTAGAGTATGTCAGTAAAGTCAAGGAAAATGCTAATCACTTATTGATTAAGATGGTATACATTTCAAACTAAGATTTAAAAGAGAAAAACAATTATGAAAATGGTATGGAGATATAAAACAGATGACATGCTAGAATTAATAACAAGTTAGGAAAAAAGATCACATTATGAAATATTAGAGTTTGTGAGAATATCAGAGAGAGGTGCTTTCTGCAACATTTTGTATGGACGAGAATTCTTAAAATTACATTTTTTAGAAGTGCAAGATTGTTTTGTTGGCTCGCCAAATTATCTACAGGCAATTTCAATTTACTTTGATAATGGAGAAGTTCTGTTTTGTTCTGGGTTTTTATATAATACGGTACCCCTTGCAGATCAGCTGTGCTTTGTCTTGGGACAGCCATACTTCAAAGTCGTGAATTTTTAACGTGTGGTTCTGCTTTCAAGGGAGAAAATGGGGCTAAGATATGTTACTTGCAAGGGTACTTCATCTGTTTTTTGTAAAAACTTTTTATGGTGCTTTAACCAATCAGTGTGGTTTCTGAGTGAATACCACCTTGGACCTTCTTGTCTTTGCTTACTTGAACTGTAATGTCTATGAAAAGGTGACAGATTGGTGTGCTGGACTGAAGGCCACACTGGTGCCTTTAAGGTGTTACTTAAATTTCTTTAGAATACTTTACACATGAACATTTTGACTTCGTCCAATACTGGATCTTTCATAGTTTTGCATGCTTGACTCATTCGCTGTCATCAAAGTGGGAGTCTCGCAGTACCATTAGAAAGTGTAATGAAAAAGCCTGGAAAAGCCCTTCAGTTTGGTAACACATCTTTGTTATTTAAAAAAAAAAAAAAGTCTCAACTTTAAATTCCAATCAATCAGGTTTTATCACTTTCTACTACACTCCTCAGCGGCTACTGTCTCTCAGATTTTCTACCTCACATCGTGTAAGGGAATCTCACTGAGGTCTGCTCAGCTCAACTGTTTCCAGTGCTAACAGAAAATGTTACTTCTATTTACCTTTATAGTACTAATTGCCCGCTGCTTCAGAGCTGACTCTAGACATCATAGCAAGCAATGCATTGTCTCTTTAGACCTTGTGGGACTTGTGGCAAAGAAAGGCTTCATTCAGAAGATCAGCATAAAGATTGCATTTACTGCCTTTACCCATTCCACAAAGTGAAGCATTGCTAGGTATGTCGTACCCTTTCTTCTAAAACCCTGAAGGATAGAGGGGGGAGGTTACTGTTGTGGCTCCAAAAGCTTAAGGTTAAGAATGACCCTGTTTCTGAGGGCGACAACGAGGATTCAAAATCATCCTACAGGAAAGCTCAAAAAAGAGCAGGAGAGATCAGAAGTTCATTCCCCTCATGAGACCCTCCCAGAAAATCTACTAAAAAGACCCAGTAGGGTTCTCACAAGTCACGAAGCCCATCAGAAAAATCTAAGGGATGTAGTCCCTCAGGAAGGCATTCTAAAACATATGAAGAACATATTTTCTCTTCAGAAAAGCCTGAAAAATCAAGGTCTGAGCCTCCTACACCTCTACCTTTATATATAACGCAAATTCAAAAAACTGCTGTTGGCACAGTCGACGGAGAGATTGTAAATGAGCCCACTACCGTAGACTAATCTTCTGTACCGTCGACAACTAAAGCAGCTTTTGTGCTAGCTACGATATAAGACGACAGTGACAACACTGACTGTGATCGGATCGTCACTGACGACCACATTGTTGACAATAGTCGAGGGTGCCCATCCTGTTGACGGTCAAACTAGTCTCTGCTTTGTCGACCACACCTTTGACGATAAAATGAATCCCAGGAGCACTGCTGGTGAAACTGCTGCTGACAACATCAACAAGGGAAAACCCTCAAAGTCCAAAAGAGATGGGAAAAACACATCTAATGCCATAACATACATCATCCAGCAAAGTTTCACCCTTGCCTCCCAGTCATCTCCCGGATGAGAATGATGGTCCCTTTGGGGTTGCATGCAGTCTGTCAGAACTGCTTGTTGAATATCAGCAGGACGACGATGACGATGAAGAAGGCTTCTGTGGCCAAGAATATTAATCCTTCTCCACAAGAGGTTTTACATTACTAGGACCAGCTCCAGCCATATCAACAGCAATATCAGGAGGATGTGTTATGCATACCCAGATCATTGGTTTCAGACTTAAAACTGATGCTGGCGAACCTCCACAAACCTTTTCTGTCTACATCATCTTCATCCTGGCCAGTGATTCCGCCTCTGTAGACTCCTACAGTGCAACAGTCTACTCCACAAACCCTGAGAAATTTACCGACGGCTACCTCCACAAGATCTCCTCTTCAGATGACGAAAGAGAAGAGGGGGAAGTTCGTGATGTTCACACTGATTGGGATGATTACCACAATACCAACACTGTTATCCCCAGCACCACCACCCATGGATTCACTACAGAGATTCCATAATCTCCTGGAGAGAGTGGCATAGAGATTCGATCTTCCGATGACTGCGACTCAAATGGATTGCATTTTATCTGAGTTCAAGGAACCCTTCTGGAAATGCATCAGGGCTGTGCCATTCGTGAATCACATCTGTGAAGAGAGGTTTATGACCATTAAAAACCCAGGCACAGTGGCTGTAGTAATACCATGCTTGGACAAAAAATATAAAGCCCCTGAAGATTCTCCTGCCTGCCTCATTGGGCATCCAAAACTTGACTTTGTGATCAAGCAGGCGGACCAGCGCAGTTTCAAAAATCAATCTGTGCTAATCTCAGCACCCCCTGATAAGGAAAGTAGGCACTTTAGTGACATTGGCAAACATTTTTCATCAGTGTCAGCACTTACGGTGCAAGCAGCAAACTCTTTGGCAGTTCTTGGACGATATGACTGTCAAATGTGGTCTGATATTGCACCACATCTTGACAGTCTCCACAATGATATAAGACCCGAGCCGAAAAAGATTCTACAAGAGGAAGAGCGCGCCTCCTCCGAAATAAACTGTGCCATAAACATTGCAAACACAATATTGCAACAACTGGCAGGACCAGCAGTCCTACAGAAGCAGGGCTAGTTGAAGGCCACTTTCTTCAGACCGAAGGTGCAAAGTTAAATCCTGTACCTCCCATATGACAGCAAAACCCTCTTTGAGAAACACGTTGAAAGCACTCTTGGAGCAATAAAAACAGACACCAATACAGTCTTTCTGTACCTCAGTGACTGGCTGGTCAAAGCACCTTACCTTCAGGCTTCGCAAAGGTCAACCAGTGCCTGCATACACCTTTTCAACTAACTGGGTCTTAAGCTGAATCTGCAAAAATCAGCTCTCCAGTCATTCAAGAGATTAAGATTCTTAGGGGCCACATTGGATAAGGTGTTCAACAAAGCATACCTCACACCAGAAAGACGGACACAATTGCTGTTTTGCAGTCAGTGGCAAATAGGAGCCATCTTAGCTGTTTGTTCACATCAGTCTGCTAGAACTGTAGGTAGTACATCTAGCCTTGCAAGCCTTCCTGCCTAGAATAGAAAGCTTGGCAATGCTCATTCACAAAGACAACATCACAACCATGCACTATATCATGGGTACTCACAAACATTTTGCCGGGGGCCAAATTTACAGTCTGGTTTGTGGCTGAGGGCTACACCGATGGGCCTGTGAGGGGGTGGGTGGGGCAAAGGGGCAGGGCTACTAGTGTAAATAAACAATGCTTTATTTCAAAGCCAGATGTAAGTACAAAACTAGATATTTTGACTAATTTTTTATTATCATACAGTAGCATTCGTTAGAGGCATTGCAGGGTAATCCTCGCTAAATGGATATTCAGCACAGGTTTAACTGAGATCGAAAAATAGGTATGTCATAGAAAGATATTCTAAAAACTTATTTTACACTTCATGTCTTCTATTAGTGTCCTGTAATCTGGTACTATGTCTGAAACAGCAAGACTTAAGAGTTGATCCAGATATGTCTGTTAGCTTATTTCTGAGTTAACTCTTCAACAGTCCCATTGTGGTAAACAAACTTTCACAAACACATGTTGACCCAAACATACAAATTACTTTCTGGGCCACTGTGAAAAGAACAGGAAGTTTGTCAGAAGGGACAATGTTCCAGAATTCTTCTGGTGCCTGCCCCAAAAAAGATGCTTTGAGAGCTGAATTGTGCTGCATGTAGATCAGCTCCATTTGTGCTTGCGCCCTTTTCATACCAATAGGTACAACCACATCAAGATTTTGTGCGCTCACCATCCAGGGGTTTTCAACCTGTAGGAACAGAGGGGTGAGGTCTCTGACTTGAGAAAAATGCCATTTTATCTCCTCAGAAATTTCTGCAAGATGTGCACCAATGTTTAGCGTAAGCAGCATTTCTTATGCATTTGGAAACCCGAGTCACAGTCAACAGTTTTAGAAAGTGGGTGAAGTCAGCAACATCCATTTGTTCTTTGAATATCACAAGCTTACTTTCAAATGAATAAATACCATTCATCATGGACCACACAAGCTGTTATTTGCCTTGCAGCATCAAATTGAGAGAATTGAAGTGTGCAAATAGATCTAAAAGAAAATGGAGTAATAAAAGACATTTCACATCCTTTAGTTCTGGGAATGATTGACCTCTACTGTTTACAAAGTATTCAATTTCAGGAAACAAAGCAATGAACCGCTCTAGAACTTCCCTTTGCTTAGCCGTCGCACCTCAGGGTGCATCAGGAGGTCTGTATATTCTGCTTCAGAATCCGGCAGCATATCTTTGAAAAGTCTATGGTTGAGGGCTTTGGCATGAATACACTTAACAATTTTCACTGCACGTTTTAGGACGTTATTTAGGTCTCAATGCTTTAATTTTGCACACAAAACATCCTGATGAATAATGCAGTGGTAATCTAAAACAGTCTGTCCAGTAAGCTTTTTTTTAAATGGAGATACAAAGCCTCTGTTATGGCCTACCATGCCAGGAGCCGCCCCATCTGTTGTGATGCTGACAAGTGTCCAGTGGTATGTGATATCTTTCAAAGTAGTTGCAGATGCTGTCCTGTATATCTTCTCCTCTTGTGTGCCCTTGCAGTGGTAGAAGGCACCGGAGCTCTTCTTTGGGGCGAAGCGATTGGTCCAAATACCTCACCCAAACTAATAACTGGCCCACATCACCTATATCTGTGGACTCATCCATGGCAATGTTGAAGATCGGTGACTCTCTAACTTCTTTGATCACCTGTTTCACCCATTGCCTCTATTCTGTGTGCACAAGTGGAATCCGATAGCTGTAAGGCATTGCATTCTTTTACAATGCTGGCTTTGTTGCTATAGTTTTCAAACAAAATTTCAGCTGCTGAAAGGAAACCTTTCTTCTCCAGCTCTGCCTCTGTGAATGGCTTCTTATGTTTGGCAAGCCAGTAGCATATTTTGAATGATGCTTCTGTAGCAGACTCAGATTCCTTCATTTGGCAAAGGAAGAACTTCTGCTGGGAATGAAGAGATTGCTTTAACCAAGCCACTGTTGCTGAAAGCAGTTTTGAGTGCAATGGGAAGTTCTCAGTATATCATGCATGTAGAGTTTTGTAGTGCTGTTTCAGATTATCGGGGTCATTACAACCCTGGCGGTCCAAGACCGCCAGGGCTGTTTCGACGGAAGCACCGCCAACAGGCTGGCGGTGCTTCCTGGCATATTACGACCGTGGCGGTAGCGCCGCGGTCGCACCGCCGGGGCTGGCGTTTTCTGCCACAATGGCCCCGGCGGTTGTAATCCGCGCTGCCCAGGGGATTACGAGTCCCCGACCGCCAGCCTTTTCCACTGGCATGGGCAGTGCAGGGGCCCCCTGACAGGGCCCCATGCGGCTTTTCACTGTCTGCTATGCAGACAGTGAAAAGCGCGACGGGTGCAACTGCACCCGTCGCACGGCCGCAACACCGCCGGCTCCCATGTTGCGGGCCACATCCCCGCTGGGCCAGCGGGCGGAAACTTGGTTTCCGCCCGCCGGCCCAGCGGGGATGTCCAAATGGGCACCGCGTGAGTGCGGCTGCATTGGCGGCCGCATGGCGGTTACAGCTTGGTGGGCGGCGGTAGTCGCCCGCCAATGTTGTAATGACCCCCTATATCTCTTAAGAACATTTATTTTCTCTTTGCAAAGCAAACAGTGGCTTTCTCTTTTGGCCATTCAACAAACTAGTACTCTTTTTCCCATGCTGCCTGGAATGACCTGTGTTCATTCTGTATGGATGTGGGTCGTTTGCAAGGCTAGATAGCTGGACTGTAGGCCATTTCAGAGCTCTCATGTGGGTTTGTTACTGTGCAGTGAGTAACAAGGACCAGGAATCACATTTCTCTCTCAGGCCCGATGGACCGACCCCTGCCTCTCAGGCCCGATGGACCGACCCCTGCCTCTCAGGCCCGATGGACCGACCCCTGCCTCTCAGGCCCGATGGACCGACCCCTGCCTCTCAGGCCCGATGGACCGACCCCTGCCTCTCAGGCCCGATGGACCGACCCCTGCCTCTCAGGCCCGATGGACCGACCCCTGCCTCTCAGGCCCGATGGACCGACCCCTGCCTCTCAGGCCCGATGGACCGACCCCTGCCTCTCAGGCCCGATGGACCGACCCCGCCTCTCACTGCAGACCTCTGTGAGCAATACCAAAGTGATGTTTTGTTTAACCATTGTAGGAAGTTGGCTCTGTATGCACTATTTCAAAGTAAGAAATAGCATGCACAGAGTCCAAGGGTTCCCCTTAGAGGTAAGATAGTGGCTAAAAGAGATAATTCTAATGCTCTATTTTGTGGTAGTGTGGTCGAGCATTAGACTTATCAGAGGGTAGTGTTAAGCATTTGTTGTACACACACAGGCAATAAATGGGGAACACACACTCAGACAATTCTAGGTTTTTATATAGAAAAATATATTTTCTTAGTTTATTTTAAGAACCACAGGTTCAAGATTTACAAACAATACTTTAAATGGAAGGTATTTCACTTAGGAACTTTGAATTAGCAAAATAGCATATACAGTTTTCACACAAATGGCAATAAGCTATTTTAAAACTGGACACAGTGCAATTTTCAACAGTTCCTGGGGGAGGTAAGTGTTTGTTAGCTTTGCAGGTAAGTAAACCACCTACAGGGTTCAAAGTTGGGTCCAAGGTAGCCCACCGTCGGGGTTTCAGAGCAACCCCAAAGTTACCACACCAGCAGCTCAGGGCCGGTCAGGTGCAGAGGTCAAAGTGGTGCCCAAAACACATAGGCTTCAATGGAGAAGGGTGTGCCCCGGTTCCAGTCTGCCAGCAGGTAAGTACCCGCGTCTTCGGAGGGCAGACCAGGGGAGTTTTGTAGGGCACCGGGGGGGACACAAGTCAGCACAAAAAGTACACCCTCAGCGGCACGGGGGCGGCCGGGTGCAGAGTGTAAACAGGCGTCGGGTTTGCAGTAGGATTCAATTGGAGACCCACAGGTCTCTTCAGCGAAGCAGGCAGGCAAGGGGGGGGGGGCTCCTCGGGGAAGCCACCACCTGGGCAAGGGAGAGGGTCACCTGGGGGTCGCTTCAGCACTGGAGGTCGGATCCTTCAAGTCCTGGGGGCTGCGGGTGCAGTCTTTACCAGGCGTCGGGTTCTCTGAAGCAGGCAGTCGCGGTCAGGGGGAGCCTCTGAATTCCCTCTGCAGGCGTCGCTGGGGGGGCTCAGGGAGGTCAACTCTGGCTACTCACAGGGTCGTAGTCGCCGGGGAGTCCTCCCTGTAGTGTTTGTTCTCCACAAGTCGAGCCAGGGGCGTTGGGTGCAGAGTGTAAAGTCTCACGCTTCCGGCGGGAAACGTGTGTTCTTTAAAAGTTGATTCTTTGTTGCAAAGATGTTTCTTCTTTGGAGCAGAGCCGCTGTCCTCGGGAGTGCTTGGTCCTTTTAGATGCAGGGTAGTTCTCTGAGGCTTCAGAGGTCGCTGGACCCTGTGGAACGCGTCGCTGTTGTAGTTTTTCTTGAAGTGGGAAGACAGGCCGGTAGAGCTGGGGCCAAAGCAGTTGGTGTCTCCGTCTTCTCTGCAGGGCTTTCAGGTCAGCAGTCCTTTTTCGTCTTAGGTTGCAGGAATCTAGTTTCCTAGGTTCTGGGGAGCCCCTAAATACTGAATTTAGGGGTGTGTTTAGGTCTGGGAGGGCAGTAGCCAATGGCTACTGTCCTTGAGGGTGGCTACACCCTCTTTGTGCCTCCTCCCTGAGGGGAGGGGGGCACATCCCTAATCCTATTGGGGGAATCCTCCAAAATCAAGATGGAGGATTTCTAAAGGCAGGGGTCTCCTCAGCTCAGGACATCTTAGGGGCTGTCCTGACTGGTGGGTGACTCCTCCTTGTTTTTCTCATTATCTCCTCTGGACATGCCGCCACAAGTTGGGGCTGTGTCCAGGGGGCGGGCATCTCCGCTAGCTGGAGTGCCCCGGGGCATTGTAACACGAAGCCTGAGCCTTTGAGGCTCACTGCTAGGTGTTACAGTTCCTGCAGGGGGAGGTGTGAAGACACCTCCACCCAGAGCAGGCTTTTGTTTCTGTCCTCAGAGAGCACAAAGGCCCTCACCACATGGGGTCAGAAACTAGTCTGTCAGCAGCAGGCTGGCACAGACCAGTCAGTCCTGCACTGAACAATTGGGTAAAATACAGGGGGCATCTCTAAGATGCCCTCTGTGTACTTTTTTTTTATAAATCCAACACTGTCATCAGTGTGGGTTTATTATTCTGAGAAGTTTGATACCAAACTTCCCAGTATTCAGTGTAGCCTTTATGGAGCTGTGGAGTTCGTTTTTGACAGACTCCCAGACCATATACTCTTATGGCTACCCTGCACTTACAATGTCTAAGGTTTTGCTTAGACACTGTAGGGGCATAGTGCTCATGCACATATGCCCTCACCTGTGGTATAGTGCACCCTGCCTTAGGGCTGTAAGGCCTGCTAGAGGGATGACGTACCTATGCCATAGGCAGTGTGAGGTTGGCATGGCACCCTGAGGGGAGCGCCATGTCGACTTAGTCATTTTCTCCCCACCAGCACACACAAGCTGGCAAGCGGTGTCTGTGCTGAGTGAGGGGTCCCTAGGGTGGCATAAGACATGCTGCAGCCCTTAGAGACCTTCCCTGGCATCAGGGCCCTTGGTACCAGGGGTACCAGTTACAATGGACTTACCTGGGTGCCAGGGTTGTGCCAATTGTGGAGACAATGGTGCATTTTAGGTGAAAGAACACTGGTGCTGGGGCCTGGTTAGCAGGGCCCCAGCACACTGCTCAGTCAAGTCAGCATCAGTATCAGGCAAAAAGTGGGGGATAACTGCAACAGGGAGCCATTTCCTTACAACCATACAAAGTGATTGTAGGAAGTTGGCTCTGTATGTGCTATTTCAAAGTAAGGAATAGCATGCACAGAGTCCAAGGGTTCCCCTTAGAGGTAAAATAGTGGTAAAAATAGATAATACTAATGCTCTATTTTGTGGTAGTGTGGTCGAGCAATAGGCTTATCCAAGGAGTAGTGTTAAGCATTTGTTGTACATACACATAGACAATAAATGAGGTACACACACTCAGAGACAAATCCAGCCAATAGGTTTTTATATAGAAAAATATCTTTTCTTAGTTTATTTTAGGAACCACAGGTTCAAATTCTACATGTAATATCTCATTCGAAAGGTATTGCAGGTAAGTACTTTAGGAACTTCAAATCATCAAAATTGCATGTATACTTTTCAAGTTATTCACAAATAGCTGTTTTAAAAGTGGACACTTAGTGCAATTTTCACAGTTCCTAGGGGAGGTAAGTATTTGTTAGGTTAACCAGGTAAGTAAGACACTTACAGGGCTCAGTTCTTGGTCCAAGGTAGCCCACCGTTGGGGGTTCAGAGCAACCCCAAAGTCACCACACCAGCAGCTCAGGGCCGGTCAGGTGCAGAGTTCAAAGTGGTGCCCAAAACACATAGGCTAGAATGGAGAGAAGGGGGTGCCCCGGTTCCGGTCTGCTTGCCGGTAAGTACCCGCGTCTTCGGAGGGCAGACCAGGGGGGTTTTGTAGGGCACCGGGGGGACACAAGTCCACACAGAGATTTCACCCTCAGCAGCGCGGGGGCGGCCGGGTGCAGTGTAGAAACAAGCGTCGGGTTTTCAATGTTAGACTATGAGAGATCTCGGAATCTTTTCAGCGCTGCAGGCAGGCAAGGGGGGGATTCCTCGGGGAAACCTCCACTTGGGCAAGGGAGAGGGACTCCTGGGGGTCACTTCTCCAGTGAAAGTCCGGTCCTTCAGGTCCTGGGGGCTGCGGGTGCAGGGTCTCTCCCAGGCGTCGGGACTTTAGGTTCAAAGAGTCGCGGTCAGGGGAAGCCTCGGGATTCCCTCTGCAGGCGGCGCTGTGGGGGCTCAGGGGGGACAGGTTTTTGTACTCACAGTCTTAGAGTAGTCCTGGGGTCCCTCCTGAGGTGTTGGATCGCCACCAGCCGAGTCGGGGTCGCCGGGTGCAGTGTTGCAAGTCTCACGCTTCTTGCGGGGAGCTTGCAGGGTTCTTTAAAGCTGCTGGAAACAAAGTTGCAGCTTTTCTTGGAGCAGGTCTGCTGTCCTCGGGAGTTTCTTGTCTTTTCGAAGCAGGGGCAGTCCTCAGAGGATGTCGAGGTCGCTGGTCCCTTCGGAAGGCGTCGCTGGAGCAGGATCTTTGGAAGGCAGGAGACAGGCCGGTGAGTTTCTGGAGCCAAGGCAGTTGTCGTCTTCTGGTCTTCCGCTGCAGGGGTTTTCAGCTGGGCAGTCCTTCTTCTTGTTGCAGGAATCTGATTTTCTAGGGTTCAGGGTAGCCCTTAAATACTAAATTTAAGGGCGTGTTTAGGTCTGATGGGTTAGTAGCCAATGGCTACTAGCCCTGAGGGTGGGTACACCCTCTTTGTGCCTCCTCCCAAGGGGAGGGGGTCACAATCCTAACCCTATTGGGGGAATCCTCCATCTGCAAGATGGAGGATTTCTAAAAGTTAGTCACCTCAGCTCAGGACACCTTAGGGGCTGTCCTGACTGGCCAGTGACTCCTCCTTGTTGCTTTCTTTGTTCCCTCCAGCCTTGCCGCCAAAAGTGGGGGCCGTGGCCGGAGGGGGCGGGCAACTCCACTAAGCTGGAGTGCCCTGCTGGGCTGTGACAAAGGGGTGAGCCTTTGAGGCTCACCGCCAGGTGTTACAGCTCCTGCCTGGGGGAGGTGTTAGCATCTCCACCCAGTGCAGGCTTTGTTACTGGCCTCAGAGTGACAAAGGCACTCTCCCCATGGGGCCAGCAACATGTCTCTAGTGTGGCAGGCTGCTGGAACTAGTCAGCCTACACAGACAGTCGGTTAAGTTTTCAGGGGGCACCTCTAAGGTGCCCTCTGTGGTGTATTTTACACTAAAATGTACACTGGCATCAGTGTGCATTTATTGTTCTGAGAAGTTTGATACCAAACTTCCCAGTTTTCAGTGTAGCCATTATGGTGCTGTGGAGTTCGTGTAAAACAGACTCCCAGACCATATACTCTTATGGCTACCCTGCACTTACAATGTCTAAGGTTTTGTTTAGACACTGTAGGGGCACAGTGCTCATGCACTGGTACCCTCACCTATGGTATAGTGCACCCTGCCTTAGGGCTGTAAGGCCTGCTAGAGGGGTGTCTTACCTATACTGCATAGGCAGTGAGAGGCTGGCATGGCACCCTGAGGGGAGTGCCATGTCGACTTACTCATTTTGTTCTCACTAGCACACACAGGCTTGTAAGCAGTGTGTCTGTGCTGAGTGAGGGGTCTCTAGGGTGGCATAAGACATGCTGCAGCCCTTAGAGACCTTCCTTGGCATCAGGGCCCTTGGTACTAGAAGTACCAGTTACAAGGGACTTATCTGAATGCCAGGGTGTGCCAATTGTGGATACAATGGTACATTTTAGGTGAAGGAACACTGGTGCTGGGGCCTGGTTAGCAGGGTCCCAGCACACTTCTCAGTCAAGTCAGCATCAGTATCAGGCAAAAAGTGGGGGGTAACTGCAACAGGGAGCCATTTCTTTACACAAGCCCCCCCCAGCCCACAGGCCAGGAGACTCAGCCCAAGCTGGGAGAGTCTTCCTAGTCTGTCAGGCGAGGAAGAGTAGGAGAAATAGGCTGGTTAGTTGCAGGGCCTACTCTGCCTTACATCCTTCTGTTCAGGTCATTCCCTTTGGGGAACTGACCCACTTCCACAGTGATAGGACCTAGTCTGAATTGCCTCTTGTCTGCTTCTTCAATGTCTCCACCCATTCTTTTTATTTTGGGTTTAGAGGTATCCACCTCTGCTAATCTTATCTTAGCCAGGGTCATCCCTAGCTTACCCAAAGAGGTTACCCAGAGCTGGAGTAACCCCACCATGACCAACAGGGTCAGGGGGCCTAACTTGCTATTTGGCATGGGGTCTGACCACCATGCCAAGGATAGTGCAGCCACAAAGGCTAACACCCAGCAGAGGCCACTGACAGCTGTCAGTGCCCAGAACCACACCTTTAGCTCTTCACCTAAAAGGGAAGGGGCTAAGTTACAGGCTTCTTTGGGTTCAGGTTGCCTGTCTGCTGTATTGGAGTGGGGGGTTACCACATCTTGTAGTAAACACCCTTCTTCCACTCTTTCTTCTGTTAGCTGAGGAGCCACCCACTCAGGCTTAACAGTTGCCTGACTAGCCAGGACTTCTTGTGGGTCAGGTTGGACTTTATCAGAGCCATTTTTGGAGTTCTCCCCTACTGGAGCAGAATCTCCTTGGCTTACTGTAACCTTGGCTAAAGGTTGTCCACCCTTCCTACTCTGTTTTCTTTTCTTCTTCTTCTGGGGCCTGCTTGCATTTACTGCAGAGGCAGGACTTCCAGAATCCTTGGGAGAGGACTGGCACTGGACCAGTTCCTCTCTTGAGCTCTGACTAACCTCTGGGTAGTCATTTCCAAGGAGACAATCAAGGGGGAGGTCTGTACTGACTACTACCCTTCTCCAGCTAAGAGTGCCACCCACTTCTATGGGCACTAAAGCCACAGGCCTCTTAGTGACCCTGTCTAGGCTAACTCTTACCCTGGCAGTCTCACCTGGGATGTACTGGTTTGAGAGTACCAGCCTGTCATGCACAATAGTGTGACTGGCACAAGTGTCTCTCAGGGCAGTGGTTGGGATTCCATTCACCAGTAGGTGGTGGAAGTGTCTGCTTCCCTCTGGAATCTCCAACTCACCTGTTGGGCCCTGTTTCCAGCTGAAGGCTAGGAAGACCTCCTCATCTGAGGAGTCATCTCCCATGGCTACACTGGTTACCCCAGGAATTTTGTTCTGGGGTTTGTTTTTGGGACAAGAAGTGTCCTTGGTGTGGTGCCCAGACTGTTTACAGTTGTGGCACCAGGCCTTAGTGGCATCCCAGTTCTTACCCTGGTACCCACCTTTGTTTTGGGTTGTGTCTTGGGGCCCACCCACCTGTTCTGGTTTTTGGGGGCCTACAGAGGACTCTTTTTCTTTGTCTCTAGTGTCACCCACTTTCTCCTGGGGAGTTTTTGTAACCCCTTTCTTTTGGTCACCCCCAGTGGAAGTTTTGGTTACCCTAGTCTTGACCCAGTGGTCTGCCTTCTTTCCCAATTCTTGGGGAGAAATTGGACCTAGGTCTACCAGATACTGATGCAACTTTTCATTGAAGCAGTTACTTAAAATGTGTTCTTTCATAAACAAATTATAAAGCCCAACATAGTCACACACTTCATTTCCAGTTAACCAACCATCCAGTGTTTTTACTGAGTAGTCTACAAAATCAACCCAGGTCTGGCTCGAGGATTTTTGAGCCCCCCTGAATCTAATTCTATACTCCTCAGTGGAGAATCCAAAGCCCTCAATCAGGGTACCCTTCATGAGGTCATAAGATTCTGCATCTTTTCCAGAGAGTGTGAGGAGTCTATCCCTACACTTTCCAGTGAACATTTCCCAAAGGAGAGCACCCCAGTGAGATCTGTTCACTTTTCTGGTTACACAAGCCCTCTCAAAAGCTGTGAACCATTTGGTGATGTCATCACCATCTTCATATTTTGTTACAATCCCTTTGGGGATTTTTAGGATGTCAGGAGAATCTCTGACCCTATTTAAGTTGCTGCCACCATTGATGGGACCTAGGCCCATCTCTTTTCTTTCCCTTTCTATGGCTAGGAGCTGCTTTTCCAAAGCCAATCTTTTGACCATCCTGGCTAACAGGGGGTCATCTTCACTGGAGTTATCCTCAGTGATTTCAGAGGTGTTGGTCTCTCCTGTGAGGGAACCAGCATCTCTGACTATTATTTTTGGAGTCAGGGTTTGAGGGACCCTGTTCTCCCTAGATAGGACTGGTAGGGGGGAATTTTCCTCCAAGTCACTATCCTCTTCCTCTGAGTTGCTACCCTCAGAGGGGTTGGCCTTTTCAAACTCTGCCAAAAGCTCCTGGAGCTGTATTTTGGTAGGTTTGGGGCCCATTGTTATTTTCTTTATTTTACAGAGTGACCTTAGCTCCCTCATCTTAAGATGGAGGTAAGGTGTGGTGTCGAGTTCCACCACAGTCACATCTGTGCTAGACATTTTGCTTCTAAAAGTTGGAATACTTTTTAAGAATCTACAACTGGTTCTAGAATCTAATTCAAACTTTTACAAACTTTTAAACTCTAAAAGAAATGCTAAACAGGATCTAACACAAGGCCCTAGCAGGTCTTTTAAGAATTTAGAAAACTTTTCAAATTGCAAAAATCAATTTCTAATGACAATTTTGGAATTTGTCGTGTGATCAGGTATTGGCTGAGTAGTCCAGCAAATGCAAAGTCTTGTACCCCACCGCTGATCCACCAATGTAGGAAGTTGGCTCTGTATGTGCTATTTCAAAGTAAGGAATAGCATGCACAGAGTCCAAGGGTTCCCCTTAGAGGTAAAATAGTGGTAAAAATAGATAATACTAATGCTCTATTTTGTGGTAGTGTGGTCGAGCAATAGGCTTATCCAAGGAGTAGTGTTAAGCATTTGTTGTACATACACATAGACAATAAATGAGGTACACACACTCAGAGACAAATCCAGCCAATAGGTTTTTATATAGAAAAATATCTTTTCTTAGTTTATTTTAGGAACCACAGGTTCAAATTCTACATGTAATATCTCATTCGAAAGGTATTGCAGGTAAGTACTTTAGGAACTTCAAATCATCAAAATTGCATGTATACTTTTCAAGTTATTCACAAATAGCTGTTTTAAAAGTGGACACTTAGTGCAATTTTCACAGTTCCTAGGGGAGGTAAGTATTTGTTAGGTTAACCAGGTAAGTAAGACACTTACAGGGCTCAGTTCTTGGTCCAAGGTAGCCCACCGTTGGGGGTTCAGAGCAACCCCAAAGTCACCACACCAGCAGCTCAGGGCCGGTCAGGTGCAGAGTTCAAAGTGGTGCCCAAAACACATAGGCTAGAATGGAGAGAAGGGGGTGCCCCGGTTCCGGTCTGCTTGCCGGTAAGTACCCGCGTCTTCGGAGGGCAGACCAGGGGGGTTTTGTAGGGCACCGGGGGGGACACAAGTCCACACAGAGATTTCACCCTCAGCAGCGCGGGGGCGGCCGGGTGCAGTGTAGAAACAAGCGTCGGGTTTTCAATGTTAGACTATGAGAGATCTTGGAATCTTTTCAGCGCTGCAGGCAGGCAAGGGGGGGATTCCTCGGGGAAACCTCCACTTGGGCAAGGGAGAGGGACTCCTGGGGGTCACTTCTCCAGTGAAAGTCCGGTCCTTCAGGTCCTGGGGGCTGCGGGTGCAGGGTCTCTCCCAGGCGTCGGGACTTTAGGTTCAAAGAGTCGCGGTCAGGGGAAGCCTCGGGATTCCCTCTGCAGGCGGCGCTGTGGGGGCTCAGGGGGGACAGGTTTTTGTACTCCCAGTCTTAGAGTAGTCCTGGGGTCCCTCCTGAGGTGTTGGATCGCCACCAGCCGAGTCGGGGTCGCCGGGTGCAGTGTTGCAAGTCTCACGCTTCTTGCGGGGAGCTTGCAGGGTTCTTTAAAGCTGCTGGAAACAAAGTTGCAGCTTTTCTTGGAGCAGGTCCGCTGTCCTCGGGAGTTTCTTGTCTTTTCGAAGCAGGGGCAGTCCTCAGAGGATGTCGAGGTCGCTGGTCCCTTCGGAAGGCGTCGCTGGAGCAGGATCTTTGGAAGGCAGGAGACAGGCCGGTGAGTTTCTGGAGCCAAGGCAGTTGTCGTCTTCTGGTCTTCCGCTGCAGGGGTTTTCAGCTGGGCAGTCCTTCTTCTTGTTGCAGGAATCTGATTTTCTAGGGTTCAGGGTAGCCCTTAAATACTAAATTTAAGGGCGTGTTTAGGTCTGATGGGTTAGTAGCCAATGGCTACTAGCCCTGAGGGTGGGTACACCCTCTTTGTGCCTCCTCCCAAGGGGAGGGGGTCACAATCCTAACCCTATTGGGGGAATCCTCCATCTGCAAGATGGAGGATTTCTAAAAGTTAGTCACCTCAGCTCAGGACACCTTAGGGGCTGTCCTGACTGGCCAGTGACTCCTCCTTGTTGCTTTCTTTGTTCCCTCCAGCCTTGCCGCCAAAAGTGGGGGCCGTGGCCGGAGGGGGCGGGCAACTCCACTAAGCTGGAGTGCCCTGCTGGGCTGTGACAAAGGGGTGAGCCTTTGAGGCTCACCGCCAGGTGTTACAGCTCCTGCCTGGGGGAGGTGTTAGCATCTCCACCCAGTGCAGGCTTTGTTACTGGCCTCAGAGTGACAAAGGCACTCTCCCCATGGGGCCAGCAACATGTCTCTAGTGTGGCAGGCTGCTGGAACTAGTCAGCCTACACAGACAGTCGGTTAAGTTTTCAGGGGGCACCTCTAAGGTGCCCTCTGTGGTGTATTTTACACTAAAATGTACACTGGCATCAGTGTGCATTTATTGTTCTGAGAAGTTTGATACCAAACTTCCCAGTTTTCAGTGTAGCCATTATGGTGCTGTGGAGTTCGTGTAAAACAGACTCCCAGACCATATACTCTTATGGCTACCCTGCACTTACAATGTCTAAGGTTTTGTTTAGACACTGTAGGGGCACAGTGCTCATGCACTGGTACCCTCACCTATGGTATAGTGCACCCTGCCTTAGGGCTGTAAGGCCTGCTAGAGGGGTGTCTTACCTATACTGCATAGGCAGTGAGAGGCTGGCATGGCACCCTGAGGGGAGTGCCATGTCGACTTACTCATTTTGTTCTCACTAGCACACACAGGCTTGTAAGCAGTGTGTCTGTGCTGAGTGAGGGGTCTCTAGGGTGGCATAAGACATGCTGCAGCCCTTAGAGACCTTCCTTGGCATCAGGGCCCTTGGTACTAGAAGTACCAGTTACAAGGGACTTATCTGAATGCCAGGGTGTGCCAATTGTGGATACAATGGTACATTTTAGGTGAAGGAACACTGGTGCTGGGGCCTGGTTAGCAGGGTCCCAGCACACTTCTCAGTCAAGTCAGCATCAGTATCAGGCAAAAAGTGGGGGGTAACTGCAACAGGGAGCCATTTCTTTACAGTGATGTGTAGCAAAGGATGCACATTATGATTAAACGTGCAATTGTTAGCATGCTGGTCTTTGTCCATTCCCAGAGGAGCATTTTATAAAAGCTTTTTCGCAATTATGCTTGCAACTTGCTAGGCATCATACAGTGATAAGGAGGCCAATGACTGGTAAGTAGGCCCTTTTTTTTTTTTTCTTCCCTGGAATGCCAGGGGACGCGGCAATAGAAATCAACATGAGCCAACTTTAACTGGTGAATTCCATTTGGTTGAGATTAAAACGTTACGGTTTAGCTAACATTTTCCCCTAATCTCACTAACCTTTCTCTTCCCTGTACCAAACTCATGCACCTGCCCAACATGGCCCAAATCCCCTTTGAGAGTGGCTGCAGGACCTTAAAGAGCCCAACCCCCCTCCAGCTCAGAGGGGGAGAAGGACTAAATGCTTGGTCTCCTGAGATATTTAAGACTGCCACCACGCCCTCACCATCTTATTTCCAGAGGCACAGCACTGAAGTTGAATCTGCGTACAAATCATGGCTCCAGAAGATGCTGCTCTAGGATACACCCTACGGGAGGTCTGGCTAAAACTTTCCTAAGCTGCAAATGTATACCCAAACCAGAGGTTGAGGCAGTGTTAGCTAGGGTTCAGTAGGTCAGCGTTGGGTGTGGTATTTTAATCACTGAAGTATTTTACTTAAAACATCCAGTCCCCACCAACCCCTGTAGACAGTGCTACCACCAGACGGGCACAAGCCTGCCCTGCAAAACCAACCACCTCACCAGCCTTCCCAGAGGGTGCTTTTCGCCTGTTCAGAGGAAATGGAAATCGGTGAAAACTGCCTGGAAAAGGACCCCATATTTCGGGGTCTGAGCAGTTATCCCCATTCCAGGGAAAACCTCTTAACTAACCGACATTGATGCACGGATACTATCCAGAATTGTAGATGCCAGCCCACCAGTGTCCCCAAACCAAATTCCATAATACCCAAAATAAGTGTTGCAGGATACATCTGGAAAAAAATATAACCGCTAGCTGGGCTTCCCCCCCCCCTTGTTTAGCAATTATTTTGCCTCACTACTCTCAAAGCACCAACCTCCATTCATTTAAACTGGGCCCCACCAATATGTTTGTGAACCTGGCTTCCATGCTGCTGATACACACTGACGTTCATTGTACTGACCGTACTGTCAGAGCTTCCCTATACCTAACCCTTGTACACACTTACACCATCAATCCCCCAACAGCCCAGAAACATAAGGAAAAACACACACACGCACACATAGGCACCTACGCACGCCCCACAAACACATTCCACAAGCCTCCTGCATACACACACACACACACACACACACACACACACACACAGACACACAGACACACAGACACACAGACACACAGACACACAGACACACAGACACACAGACACACAGACACACAGACACACAGACACACAGACACACAGACACACAGACACACAGACACACAGACACACAGACACACAGACACACAGACACACAGACACACAGACACACAGACACACAGACACACAGACACACTATACACACAGGCACATACCCAACAGAACCACAAATACATACTCTGATGCGCACACATTATTCACACATAAAGGCGAGCACGCAAACATTCTGTGCATTACACATTCAGCTCAACACTGGCTCGGCTCCTTTGATGTATGCCACCACTAAAGGTTTGTGCACTAATCAAATGTACATTTGAGTGCAGTCTGCTGGGCTTACCGCCGAAAGAGCTGAACATTATTTCCATTAAGGTTTTGCTGAGCTGTTCACTCTTTCCCACCTCACTCTGTTTGCACAACTGATCACAGCATCCCCCTAACATTATTCTGCCCCGATAACTCAATCGGTGTTTAGGATCTCTGATTAGGAGCGGAGGGGGGCTTTACATATAATAATGAGCAGAGGCAGGGTAGGCCCTGCTGATTGCTACCGCTTTCATGGGACTTCAGGTGGAAAATACTGTACATAAGTATCGTAGGAAAGATGCAGTGCTCGAGAAGCCCACAGAAACAGAAGTACAGGTATACATACCTCTTCCCACTCCACATACACGAAGGCACACATATAAGCACAAACAACAAGTGATGGACGGAATGCTGAACATTGTCAAACACTCACCCCCAGTCATAGATCTGGGTTTAATCCATCGTTCTTTTGCTCACCATGCCACCCCAGTTTGGACCCAGCCATATGCAAATCAGACTTGACCCTGTTCCTCATGGGAACAGTCCAGACCGAACTGCCAAGCCAGGTCCTCACTGGACCGGAAACAAGCATCCTGGGACCGGTCATCAGCCAGGCTAGCTTGAATTCAGTGGCATGGGGAGCACGGGACCCACGTCTGGGCATACCCTTCCCACTTAGGGCCTTCCCACTTAGGGCGACAAAGCAAAAACAACAAGTGATGGACGGAATGCTGAACATTGTCAAACACTCACCCCCAGTCATAGATCTGGGTTTAATCCATCGTTCTTTTGCTCACCATGCCACCCCAGTTTGGACCCAGCCATATGCAAATCAGTCTTGACCCTGTTCCTCATGGGAACAGTCCAGACCGAACTGCCAAGCCAGGTCCTCACTGGACCGGAAACAAGCATCCTGGGACCGGTTTCGGGGTTTCATCCCTCATCAGCCAGGCTAGCTTGAATCCAGTGGCATGGGAAGCACGGGACCCACGTCTGGGCATACCCTTCCCACTTAGGGCGACAAAGCAAAAACAACAAGTTATGGACGGAATGCTGAACATTGTCAAACACTCACCCCCAGTCACAGATCTGGGTTTAATCCATCGTTCTTTTGCTCACCATGCCAACCCCAGTTTGGACCCAGCCATATGCAAATCAGTCTTGACCCTGTTCCTCATGGGAACAGTCCAGACCGAACAGGGTCAAGACTGATTTGCATATGGCTGGGTCCAAACTGGAATGGCATGGGCAGCAAAAAAACGATGGATTAAACCCAGATCTGTGACTGGGGGTGAATGTTTGACAATGTTCAGCATTCCGTCCATCACTTGTTGTTCTTACACATATAAGCACATCAGGGGCACGCACACTCAAACATAATTACACACACAGAAGTCAAGCTTATTGCCCCGCAACCTGATGCATGAAACTGGCAGATTAACCTATTAGAACCACTGTGCACTTCAACCACCATTACTACCGTTAGGCTTCAGTTTCTAAGAATGCAAATAAATACAAATTAGGCAGACTAAAACTACGATCAGTGCTTAATTGGTTCTTGTTTTTTCCGCTGTGGAGCACCAGCACTTATTTTTGAAGGGCCGGTGCTTATTTTAAAGCAGAAAGCTGCAAGAGTGAACTGAAGGGGGCTGGAGGTGGCTTTATATGGATTGAAGAGGCCCAACATAGTTTAAGGATTACGCAGCCTCAGTATTCTGTGTTTGCACATTTAATTGCAGCAGCCGCATGTTTAAGAGGAGGGATTTGGGCACAGGCATGTTTTTATTTACAAATTAAGCACTGATTACGAGCCCCACCTCACCCCCCAACTCCCATAGGGGAGCAGATCGTGGGGGCTTACTTTTAAATCAGGGAGAGTGAAGATACATTGATGCAGGCGGTGAGGGTAGCGGGAAGCTTCCAAAAGACTGTTTAAAAGTCAGCTGACTTTTAAAGGGTCTTTGCGTCCCGCTACCACAAGCGTGTGACCTCACCCCGGCTCTGGCTCCAGGGCAGGAAACACAGAAGAGGGCCTCTGGAATGGGAGGCATGCGCAGCAAAGCTGCTATCGCGCATTCTCCAGCGGCACCTCTTTTGTGTTTACTAACGGGAGGAAGTCGTAGAGTCTGTTTAGGAAAAAATGTCCGCGGGCCGCAACGGAAAGTCTGCCGGGCCGTACTAGGAGTACCACAGCACTATGGCAACAAACAAGGTGGCACATGGTCCCAAGCGCTGTACCAAGAAGCCCAAAGAATTTTGGAATGGTCGATCTTTCACCAGGTGAATTTGAAGCAAAATGTCATAACAGATACTCTGAGCAAGATGAGAAGTGCCTGCCATAAATGGTAAATAAATCGGGATGTACTGGAGGAAATTTTTAAAAGTGGAGAATACCGAATCTGGACCGGTTCACAATATCCCAGAAACAGAATTGCTGGTCCTACGCAAGCCGAGATCCTCTACCGTGGTTGCCAGGGAATGCAAATCTTTGCGTACTCTTTTTCTCCGGTTCCTCACCTCCTAAGAGTTCCCATGATGATGAAAGCGGAGCCCTGCAGGACCATTCTTATCGCTCCAAGGTGGCAATACCAAAATTGGTGTCGAGAGACGGCACATCAAACTACAACCACTTCTGCCTCTACTGACAGTGAACCAGGCCCAAGTAATAAACTCAGATCCTAAATTCTTGCACTTGTCAGCCTGGCTGCGGAATTCAATGAATTTGGGCTTCTCAACATCCCAGGAGAATGCAGGGATATCTTATTGGGAGCTTGTCTAGGTATTAAAAACAAGACTTGGGGGGTCATTCTGACCCTGGCGGTCTTTTCGCAAGACCGCCGAGTTACCGCCGCGGTGAAGACCGCCGGCCGCGGCGGTATGCCGCTGCGCGTATTCCGACCGCTGGCAGCGTTCCGCCGGAAAACCGCCAGCAGCCACACTGGCGGTCGGCGGGAAAGTGGAGACTGGTCAACCGCCACGCCAGCAGAACACCGCCCACAGAATTACGACCCACATTTCTGTGTGGCGGTCTTCTGTTGGCGGTCTTCTGTTGGCGGTCACGTCCCTATGGCTCCCATCGCCTCCCGGAGGACCAACGCACAAGGTGAGTTGATCGTCCGTGAGGGGAGGGGGTGGGGGGGTGTTTGATGTGTGCGTGCATGGGGGTGTGCGTGTGAGTGTGTAGAGGGGGTGTGTGAGTGAGTGTGTGAGTGAGTGTATGCGGGCGGAGGGTGCTGCTGTGTCAATGGGTAATGTGTGCAGTTCGGCGGGTGCACATGTCTGCATGTATGTGTGCGGGTATGTGTCCCCGTCGTGTATGTGTGTGTGTAGGGGGTGTGTATATGTGCATGTTGGGGGTGTGTGCATGTCGGGGTGCGTGTATGTGCATGTCGGGGTGGGGGTTTGTAACATCTCTGAGGGTGGCAGGGGGGTGGAGGGTGTGAGGGGAGGACTAGTGGGGGAAACCCCTATCAGTGCCAGGGAAGGAATTCCCTGGTCCCGATAGTGCCTACCGCCATGGTTCGCATGGCGGTTCCCGACCGCCAGAAACCGCGGCGGTAAGCAGGGTCATGATACCCTTGGCGGTCTTGGGTCGACCGCCGGGCTGGAGAGCGCAACCTCCAGCCCGGCGGTCATGACCGCCGTGGCGGTCGGAGTGGTGAAGTTGCGGTCGATCGCGGCGGTGACCGCCGCGGTCAGAATGCCATTTTTTTTACCGCCGGTCTGGTCGCGGTCCGACCGCCAGGGTCAGAATGAGGGCCTTGGTCTTAAATGGAAGAGGTTTTGCATCTGTTGTCAACAGTCCAACATACACCCGGTGTCCGATGCACCGGAAAAAATCCTTCATTATCTCCTAAATCTGGCACGATCAGGGCGTGCTCGTGCTTCCATTAAAGTTCACCTAGCGGTCATATCCTGCTTCAGAAGATCAGTAGCATCCATAGCTGCCAAGTTTTCAGATTACTTGTGTGACATTTCCGTGGTTTCATTGCATTTATGAGTGACATTCAATAGCGAGTGTGTGACATTTAGGGTGGCACTTTATGAGAAAAACGAAGCAATGAAGTGCATGGAAACATACATATCAGAATTCCTCCTTTTTAGTAGCGAGGCAATAAAAAATATTTGAAACTGCTGCAAAACCAGTCTTGCTTTATAGTGAACCAGATTATCTGCATGTTTTGCGACAGCCTTTCTTATATTGTGTTTTAATAGAATTTTAAAGCAGTGTACATGTTCACAGTGCAGTTAGTTGTAGGTTGTGACCTTGTAGAACTATAATACAGAGGTCACTATTCCCCACTGCACCAACCAGGATTTAATTCGGTTTCTCTCTGGTTACACAATATCTCCGCAGTCATTGAGTTTCATAACGTTGACTTAAACTAATGCAGTTCCCATTAATTTCTTTAACTTATATGATTTCTCATTTTTCTTTTAGGTGTGTGGTTATTCTGTGTGTAGTCCCTTAACATGAAAGAAAAATGAAATAGACATAGAATTTCAATGCAAGACCTAGGCTTCGTTGGGTGCTCGAACCATGTATACCTTATTAGCTTGGCAATTTATACTTTCACCAGATAGTTAAGATTGGCTTAGTGTAGGGCACCCGAGCATGGAGCTGGAAATTGCCAAACATCGTAAACTTGTATTTGAATTGTTTAATTGTTAAGATGTGTGTGGGGTGGGGGGGGGGGGGGTTTGGGGGAGGTTTATTTTAGCTTGAATGAAAAACTGGAGTTTTCCCATCTGAATCAAGTGTTTGAATCTCTATATGGTATGCTCCTGTGCAGCCTTCTCTGCAGGAGCCAGAATGAGGCTTGAAGCACCTTAACACCCACACACATTCCTTGTACTCATCAGCAACTTCATTTATGAGACTGGCCGAGTGACACTTTTTTTTTATCCTGAGTTTGACCCTTGGTAGAGTCCACATACTATCCTCTTGCTGTGCTCACAGAACGGCCTCAGTCTCTCGGTTTTCATTATTAACTTTCAGGATTGTTTAAAGTGAGAGGACCTCCGTGCATCCGCATGTCTAGCCTCTTGCTTTAGGTGGCTTATTGAAACAAGCGCTTTCACAATGCACTAAGATATCAAGCAACATGCAATGCTTAGATTAGATCGGTTATTTCGCCTACATAAACTACCTTAACTACAATGTAAAAAACCAAACGGGCATTCCCAAGTCCAAAGGACTGCAGAAATAGGTATAACCAATTAAACCGCATGGTTAAAACTCACATGTTTTTTTTTTATCTCTAAAAAGTTATAATACTGCTTGAAGTTGTGTGCGCAGTGGGCTAATCAGATAATATCGGACCTATTTAAACTTGTGAGCACAACCTATTGTAATGGTTGGGTGGCGCAAGGAAAAAACAAATTTACCACCGGTCACCTCATTCTCTGTTATTTGGACTGCAGGGGGACAATCAGGCACTTTGTGGTGACACTTTGACAGGCGCCTTGTCTGAAAACAGGCAAGTCTGCGCCCCTGGATCCAGGTGAAGACACTGTCTTCAGGCAGGTCTGAACTATGTTCTTGACCTTGCATTGTACTGCAAAAAACTGAGTATGTAGTCCACTCACTCCGAGCCAGGCAGGCGACTGCTTCTTTGAACTGCCTGATGATTAATAATCCTCAGCCCGCAGTGCTGTGCAGCTCGGAACAGAGAGTTGATTCACAGGCTGTTAATAACCATGTTCCCAACACTGAACTTCTCTCCTTCATTTCCTTATATTGAGGAAATAAGAGAGGAATGCAGTTTTGGGGGCTTGCCGCTTTGCTCTGAACAGCACAGCAACCATGCTTCTTAAATGCAGCCTCTCATAAAGAGCCCTTCCGGGTCGAACTTGGGGAGCTATAATGCGTGACTAAAGCATTTTGGTGCTGTGACGCGGATGCCAGTACTAAAATGTGTTAATTTAGACCCTGATGTGTGGTACTTGGCATGTCTGGGCATCACCATTGTCAGGGACTAGCAGTCTCATGATACAATTGCTCCAGGGTCTGTTTATAGCATCCCTTCCCCCCCCCCCCCCCCCCCGTGAGATGTTCTCCCCCACTCTGGCAACTAAACACTACTTTCCCAACTAATGAAACAAAAGGCCCATTCAAGTCTATCCATAAAGCGGGCATTACATTTCTGTCTTGGGAATCAGCTCTCCTTTGGACATTAACTTCAGCAGACTTCTACTTAAACGAACTGATAATTTGAAATAATTTTTTCCAGATTCTAAGATCGCAGCAGAAAGGGCACTGTAAAAAAAGATGTTTAAAATTCTATCTTGACAAAACACTTCAGCAAATCCAATCAATCATTAATAGCATACAGTGCTCCTAGGAGGGTTTATCCACTATCAAAACAGCATAGCAAGATGGAGGTCTAATGCCATACAATTTTGTCATCAAAAAGCTGGCACGTCGTTGCGAACAAGGGTGCGAGCTCAGTCGACCAGAAATATATCCTCCTCACCAGCGTTGTTTAGTGGTGTGTCTATCCAAGATATCTCCACAGCAGCGACCTGGGAAAATAGACACATCCCCATTTGGTATTACGGTATCTTCTCCAGTAAAGGCGATCCATCATGGTAAGTGATTCCCACCATCCTCAAATGTGTAACGCACCTTTTACATACTTTAATGTTCATACAAAAAACTTGCTATTCAAGCATGTGAATCTATGAAATATCCAATATCTGGAGTAAGAAAATGTTACCTGTAACTAGTTCTCCAGTATTGGTATCTTTCATAGATTAACATGCGACGCACTCTCCTCCCCTGAGAGGCTCACCTTCACTTTGATGTGGTACTAATTCACATTTGTGCTCTTAAAATCTGAGGGGCTGAAGCCTCTGTTAAGAGTGTTCTAGAGGGTGATACAATTTGATTGGTTGTAACTTAAAGTTATGACTGTCACTGAGAGAAAAAAAAAAGATATGTTACCAAACTAAAGGTCTTATGGCCTTTCCAGGCTAGCTTTATCATTACACTGCTTTCTAATGGCACTGTGGAATTCCCACTTCAACTACGGGGAATGATCGAAGCATGTGAATTTATTAAAGAAACCAATACTTGAGCATTACAGTTACAGATAAGTAACTTATTTTCTTCCTGAACATTCTTAGTCTGCACCAGATCATCCAAATAAAATATACCTATTCTTTCTTTAAGCTTCTACCCAGAATTTGACTTTAAAAAAAAAAAAAATGTTTATTGATTGTAACATGCTGATTTGTGCTTCTAGGTGTGCATTCACCAATAGGAACTCCAAGCAGCTCTGGGTGTGGCAGTTTTTCTAGCAGTTCCCTGAGTGCTCTTCATGCAATCAGCGAAGGTGTTGGGACTTCTCTTTTGTCAACATTGTCTTCACCGGGGCCAAAGCTTGATACCTCTCCAAATATGAATATGGTACCTCACAGTAAAGTGGGTAGTAATGACTGTAAAAGCCCTACGGGTGTTTACTGTGACCAAAGCCAAGTGGAGACTTCAATATGCCAGTCTAACAGAGACCTCAGTGAGAAAGACAGCAAAGAAGGCATTCTTGATGGAATAGAAAGTCAAAGGGGACAGTCTGAAAGCAAGGGACATAGAAAACTTCTCCAGTTATTGACATGTAACACAGATGAAAGAGCACTTACCAATGTACCAAACTCTATGATTGACTCTGGGTGCAAGGAATCTTCCAATGTCACCAGTCCTTCGGGTGTCTCTTCCTCAACATCAGCTGGTGTGTCTTCTACATCAAACTTGCATGGTTCTCAACTGCAAGAGAAGCACAAGATTTTACACAAATTATTAAAGAATGGAAACTCTCCTGCTGAGGTGGCCAAGATCACGGCTGAAGCCACAGGCAAAGACAGCTTCCAGGATTCCAGCAATCCAGTATCTTGTGCAGAAGGAAGAGTGAAGCAAGAACAGTTGAGTCCTAAGAAAAAAGAAAACAATGCATTACTTAGATTCTTGTTGGATAGCGATGATGCAAAAGATCAACTTTCAAAGGACATAAAACCCAAACTAGAAGTCATGGATAATAAAATCGGCCAGTGCAGCAGTTCCACTCTTCCAACTTCAAGTCAAGAGAAGGAGGTCAAAATAAAGACTGAACCAGCTGAAGAGGTGTGTATTCTATGATATTGAAGTTGTTCAGTGTCTTTTACCACCACAATATTTAAAGGTGTTTTTCTGTAGATGGTCAGAGTGCTTAGTCAACTTTTCAAAAAGTGGTGAGGTTGAAAGAAAACTTTAATGTCAAAATATGTATTCTGTAAAATGGAAATGATGCCATTTTGATGAATATTGTAAGGTAACCTAATTTTTAGGGTTGAGTCTGCAAGTGCACGCTCTAGCGCATGCCTCTTGCTTGCAAGATTCTGTGTACAGTAAAGGGCTTGGAGCATGCCTGACACTTAACATTTATTGGCTTGTGTGGCACACTGCCTTATAGCCTCGTAATTCGTCACTGCAGGCCTGGCATCATATCTGTTCATCTGTCTGCTGCAGACACAGAGCCCTGATTTACTCAACTTAATCAGTGCCCGTCTGCTGCTCCCGATGTGATTGGGGTACCAGTTTGTTCTTTTTAACTTCTGGAACCCTGCAAATAGAAGGGGTGTTTCAAGAACATTCCCAGCAGGACAAGCAAAGTTTTATTTTTTATTACTAACTTTCTTTTCTTTTGCCAAGCCGTCTTTATTCATTTTTCCCTTATGTTTTCTTTGTGCTCGTGGGCGCTGTTCTCACGATGACGATTGTCTTGTTCTTAATATTGCAAAGCAACATTTTCTTATTACACGTAATTTCAGAAATGATGCTCAACACTTAAACATGCAGTACACCCCAGTCCGCCCCACTGGTAATTTCTCTACACCAGTCCACTCCAGCCCACCCTAGACCATTCCAATCCACCCCAGTCCAATCCTCTTAACACTCCCCAATGTAAACTGCCCCACTCCACTTTGCCACGCCCCAATCCAAAGCAATCTACACCACTCCAAAAACAATAGACAGCACTCCAATCTGCCCAATCTAAAACAATATGACCGACTGTAATCTGCTACACTCCTATCCGAAACAATCTGTCCCACCGAAGGCCAAAACAATCTGCCCCACTCCAGTTCGAAACAGTATGCCCCAATCTGCCCTCTACAATCCACCCCACCTACCCTTACACAATCCACCCTACCCCAGTCAACTTCAACCCACCCAGTCTAATCTGTCTCACTCCAGTCTGCCCTTCTGTAATACACAACAATCTGCCCCAGTCCATTTTACCCCACTCAAATTCAAAATGATCTCTCGAATCCACCCCAATCTGCACACTCCAATCCAAAACAATCAGCTCAACTCCAATCTGCCCCACTCCATTCCAAAACAATCCGTCCCACTCCGATCCAAAACAATCTGCTTCTTTTCAGTCCAAAACAACTTGTCCCACTCCAAACTCCGCCACTCCAATTCAGTCCCCGTCACTCCATTCCACCCACACGTCCCAATCCATCCCACCCAATGCAGTCCATATGAATCCATCCTACTCCAGTCTAGTCCACCCCTCTCCAAGCCACCTTAATCTTCGTCAGTCCAAATCACCCCCTCACCAATTAATCCACCCCATTTCAATCTGCCCTAACCAAACCACCCCACTCCAATCCAACATATTCCACTCCAGCCCACCACACCACAATCCAGTCTAACCCACCTCACTCATTCCAATCCACCACTCTACTCAAATCCACCCTACTGTATCCCAGTCCACCCAACTCCAATCCAATCACCCCATTCCAATGCACCCCATTACAGTCCACCCCAATCAAATCTTCTCCAATCCAGCCTACTACCTCAAGCCACTCCACCTTATTTCACCCCTTGAAACTCAGCCACTGGAATGTGTTCCCCCTCTACAAGGCTCTAATCCCCCATACTACTCTACGACACACTACTAACTTTTAGCCATGCTGCACTGCAGCCACACTGGTGTACAACATGGCAAAACACATTGCCAAAGCCAACTGCTCTAGTATAGGCGAGACGTTTCGCTTTGCTAATGCTTGTTTCTTTTGGATCTGTCATCTGTAACCGCTAAGAGACTAAAATGGGTTCAGAAGCCAAATAAAGCGGTGCAATAGAAATGTGGGTATTAATGGTGTATGTTGCAAACATAGAGAGCTGCAGCAAAACTAGTGTTCAAAGTTGCATGGTCGACCTTGCTCATTACTTACTTTAGTGTCACTAAAACTGTGACAAGGCAGGTTAAGGTAGTGATAAAGTAAGGATGTTGTGAGTAATTCAGGCTTGGGTTTCTCAAGCTAAAAGAAGACCAAAACCAATGTCAAGTGATAACTTTTTCTTGTTGTTAAAATGTAGTTGCCTGCATTATTGCATTCTATTTTGAGATCATTATTCTAAAACTATGATGTGCATGGTTCAAAAGAAGAAAGAAACTTAATGGCAATTTCCACACCATTTATCAGATGAAAAAAGTATTTTGGGATCATTTCACTTTAAAGTAAGTTGTGAAGGGCAGTAAATAAGTGAGACTTGCACCCAACAAGCTGTAGGAATTGTTTATTTTTAGATTAGAACACAGTTAGGTTATTGGGCATTGCCATCAAAATTTGCCAAACACTTCAAAATAATGGGGTTCGGTGATGGTGCCGAAACATTGATTTTGTTGAGGTGAGTGTGGCTCCAATAGGAAGAGCCTGATCACTAAATAGTCAAGTCACTTGTGTTAGTTAACAGTAAAACTTTCTTTTTTTTAAATCAGTACTGTACGAATGCATGTTGAGGCTTATGGAAATTAGAGAGAATGTTTTGTAAATGCCATGGTTCTGCCCATCAAAAGGACATAGGTGGTATATACTGTTGTCCTGCCCTGGCCAAAGACTGTTGAATGGCAATCAGTAGAGGGAGCATTTAAGAAAATATTTTAATCTACTGCAAGCCTATGTGAGTTCGCACCATTCTAATCCTAGAGTCCTGTGCAGGTGCTGACTGCCATGTTCTGTGGTTGCTTATTTCTCTCAGTCTTGTGAGCTGGAAAAGAGTGAGCAAAGTGCTTGCTTGAATAGCTCACAGGTTCTATTGCTATTGGTTCTAGGTGCATACTCAGTTACAGGAGAAAGGTATAATGCCATAATGAATGGGGGGCAACCTTTGCAGATTTCAAAATTACGTATAATTTCATGTAGTATTCCTGAAATTGTGTAATTACATACATTATGCACACCTTTAAAAAATATAAAAAATCCAGCGTAGAAAGCCATTCTGAATTGTAAATGTATAGTTTTTGCAGACTGTTTACCTTAAAATAGATTATTTAACTACATCTTGGCCAGCAGACACATTATAGGCAATCCACAAAGAGACCTGTTTTCAGTTAATTGTTTGAAGGGCAGTGTGTTGGATTCAACCACTGAAGTTTATTGTGATTACTGAAAACAATTCTGCAGTTCACACCACATGCTGTGCTTTGAAGCCATGAAATGAATACTGTGGCAGACTTTAGATCTTGTTAACAAGAAAACCGATCTACCTTTGTGTTTCCATTTAGATCAGGTTAATCTACTGACCCTGAAGATATAAATTATTTAATAAACATCTCCAGTAAGTTTTTGGCTGTTCTGAAGAACGGATATTTTGAGTTTTCATGTGACTGGAATTAGTCCTGCTTTGTAATTTGGGGTAAATATAAAATAACTTTGAATTGTGAGCTTTCTTTTAAGGCAGTCCAATCAGGCAAATATTCAATTTTCTTCGACAACACAATAATACTAACATTTTTAGTTTAGTTAGCTTGTTATGTGTTAACCATGTGTTTATTTCAGATAAGTGGAGACTTGGATAATTTGGATGCCATCTTGGGTGATTTGACAAGTTCTGACTTCTACAATAATGCTATATCATCTAATTCAAGTAACCTTGGAGCTAAGCCACCCATTTTTCAAGGTATGTCATCTTTACTTAATGTGTAGTCTAAAGTGTTATTATATGTCTATATACTGCACTGCTAAATTCATGAAGCCCAAGAATTGTTCTCGGATACGCTTTACTAGGTTATTCTTCTGGGCTTTATGGAAACTTGTTAAAACTAAATACTGTTATTGTAGCATATGTTTTATGCTTCTAGTGTTGCTGTAGCTGCTTGTGGGTGTTGGGCCACAAAAGACTGTTGACCTGTTACAGTATGTGATTTGTATCACAAATGAAGGTTGTCCAGTACTGGCTAGAAGCCCTAAACTCTTAGAGTCCATCCTTGTAGTACATAGCTTGGTCCTTGATATGTTAGCCAACTTGTGCGTTGAGGAAAATGCCACATGTCTTGCACAAGTAAGTATTAATCAATCATTTTGAGCACGATTAATCTCTATTTGAACAGTAAACAGACTTGCTAATTTTGGAAATCCAAGTTTTATTATTTTTTGTTGATTAAATCCTAGCTATGTTGTATGTTTCTACAATGGATACTGCAGGTATAGCGCTTCTTGAAAGTGCCTTCCATAAGATAAATGTTGCCAATGTGTTAGTACTGTCAGTTCACTACAGCTGTATTTTATATGCACTAATAAAGTGAAGTACTTTATGTTAAGTCTCTTTACCTTCCAAATCAGCAACTTCTTTTTCCATCATGTGTCCCTCAGTGTTCCCCAAACCAGCCTACAGCACATCAGAAAATCCTCCTCCGCCTCATATTTGATCACCACTAAAACCCTGGCCAAACAGCAGAGCTTCAATCTTGGGTTTGGTCTGCAAAGCAGTACCTTTGCAAATGTCCCTGACACCTACTTAGTCATTGCCATTTAAAGACATGACCTAGACCTACTATCTGTTACAGAATCCTGGCTAAATATACTTTGTAAGTGGATTATAGAATCACTTGTTACACTCGGCCACTATATCATAAGGGAAGATTTATCTATCTAAGCAGTCCCTAATTTTCAAAGTAGCTTCAGTATAATTCTTATCAGGCATGGATGCCTTAAACCTACATTTTATGTTGTGCTCCCGCACCTCTTAAATTCTTATCATTGATCACCTTTTGAAACTCCAAGCCAGATGGATTGACTAGGTCACAGTGTACGTTACACTCCTCCTACGCAAACAACTCATATCTGTGAAGCTTTTCTGAGAGTTCAACATTGTTTTGAGGCACTCCATCTCCACAAAATAATTTCCCTTCTTAAATTCATCTGACTCTACACTAATCTTTTGCATCTCATGACAGTGGATCGACTTCTCAACTTCGTCATTGCTGTGTTCTTATCTATGAAATGTTTTCCTCCATTTATAGCTGATTGGTCAGAATACCTATGTCAGTTTCCTCATCCAGATCTCTAAACACCAGCCCATTGCAGAAACAGTCAAACAAAATCTTTGGATATGGATCTACCATTAAAGACACCCAACTCCCCCCCCCCCCCCCCCCCCCCCCCCCTCCACATAAAGACAACCTTGCCAACACTTTGAATGTCAACACTGAAGTGTTGCAACAAAGCTATCTTCCCTAATGTATAGTTCAAATTAAGAACTCCTCGTTAACTCTTAGTAGTCCTGGTGAAGGTGATGATCTCCCTTATTCTGTGTAAAGCTAAGGTTAAAGAATGGGATACAAATTGCCCATCCTGTCAGTCAAAGCGTAATTCAGTCAAGACAAACCACCACCTCCTTTAGTTGCACAGGTGCCCTACCCCCTTGAAAAAACATTGTTCAGGACCTATTTGTTCATCAGTTTTGTTTAACGCATTTTAATTAGTTATTTCAAGTATAAACGTTAGTGATGCAATTGGATCTGTGTATTAAGATATTCAAATTGCATACGTGTATGTGTGTGTATGTATGTATGTGTGTGTGTATATATATATATATATATATATATATATATATATATATATATGCTCGATGGCATGTGTAGCTGCAGATACACATGCTGTGCACATCTCGCCATCTGGTGTTGGGCTCGGAGTGTTACAAGTTGTTTTTCTTCGAAGAAGTCTTTTTTCGAGTCACGAGACCGAGGGACTCCTCCCATTTCGACTCCATTGCGCATGGGCGTCGACTCCATCTTAGATTGTTTTTTTTCTGCCATCGGGTTCGGACGTGTTCCTTTTCGCTCCGTGTTTCGGGTCGGAAAGTTAGTTAGAATCTCGGAAAAATCGTCGGTATTGTTTGCGTTCGGTATCGGGTTAGTTACAACAGATCGACACCGAATTAAGAAGAGCTCCGGTGGCCCTTCGGTGTTTTCTTCCATCCCTGTCGGGGCCTGGTCGGCCTGGCCACGTCTCTCTTCAAGGCTGATGGAACGGACCCCATTCCGCTTCTTTCCAGAATGCCATAACAAGTATCCATATACAGATCAACAACTGGTCTGTAACTTGTTTGTCACCAGAACACAAGGAGGATACTTGTGAGGCCTGTCGAGCGTTTCGGTCCAGGAAGACACTCGGGGACCGAAGAGCAAGAAGACTGCAAATGGCGTCAGCGCCGACAGGACAAGAGCGTTTCGAGGAGGAGGAAGAAACATTCTCCACCCAGGAGTCGGACTCTGACGAGATCGATCCCGAGGAAACGCCAAAAACCGTGAGTAAGACGTCGAAAACAAAAACTCACGAGAAAAGCGCTAAAGCCCAGGGGACGCCACCGCCAACAGGCCATGGCGTAACCCAAAAAGTAGGTGGCCGTTCATTGGCACCGAAAAAGGGCGAGCTGGTGTCGAAGTCATCCGACTTTGGTCGAGATACCGGCACACAGCAATCTCTGGCCCGAGATAGTGGCTCAGAGAAGATTCGGCACCGAGACAGCGGCACCGAAACGGGTCGGCACCGAGAGAGCACGACGCCGAAAGTAAAAAAGGTTTCGTCGGAGCCGAAAAAAGCAGTCGAACAGGTTTCGGTACCGAAATATCCGGCCTCGGAACCGAAAACAAGTACCTACACTGAGGAACAAGGACTGTCCACACAAATGAAGACACATAGATTTGGACAGGAATTACAGGCAATAGAGCCAGATCACACACAAAGACGGCTCTTTATTCAAAAAGATACAGGGAAGATCAGCACTCTTCCTCCAGTCAAAATGAAACGCAAGCCTGCCTTCCAAGACAAAGACAAACAGCCACACGCAAAGGTGGCTAAACAAGTAACACCGCCACCATCCCCACATCACTCTCCGCAACCATCACCGGTAGCCACTCCACCAATGATGCAATCCCCAACTCATACAGGAATGAGTCAAGATGACCCTGACGCATGGGACCTTTATGACGCACCAGTGTCAGATAATAGTCCAGAATGCTATCCAGCTAAACCATCGCCACCAGAGGATAGTACAGGCTACGCACAGGTGGTGTCAAGAGCAGCTGCATTTCATAATGTCAGCCTTCATTCAGAGCCCATTGAAGATGACTTTCTTTTTAATACACTGTCGTCCACACACAGCCAATATCAGAGTCTTCCTATGCTACCCGGAATGCAAAAGCACTCCAAACAAGTGTTTGAGGAGCCTGTTAAAGGGAGAGCCATTACTCCAAGAGTAGATAAAAAAATATAAACTGCCACCAACAGACCCAGTGTACATTACACAACAACTAACACCAGACTCTGTTGTAGTGGGAGCAGCGCGCAAAAGAGCCAACTCTCATACTTCAGGAGATGCACCACCTCCAGATAAAGAAAGTCGAAAATTCGATGCTGCAGGCAAAAGGGTGGCGGCACAGGCAGCAAACCAGTGGCGTATTGCAAATTCGCAAGCTTTGCTAGCCAGATATGATAGGGCCCATTGGGATGAGATGCAACACCTTATTGAACATTTACCCAAGGAGTTCCAAAAAAGAGCGCAGCAAGTAGTAGAAGAAGGACAGGGTATCTCAAATAATCAGATACGGTCAGCAATGGATGCTGCAGACACAGCTGCTAGAACTGTCAACACAGCTGTAACAATAAGGAGACATGCATGGCTGCGTACATCAGGATTTAGACCAGAGATACAGCAAGCTGTGCTGAATATGCCATTCAACGGACAGCAGTTGTTTGGGCCGGAGGTGGACACTGCGATCGAAAAACTTGAAAAAGACACTGACACGGCCAAAGCCATGGGTGCACTCTACTCCCCACAGAGCAGAGGCACATTTCGAAAGACACAATTTCGAGGGGGGTTTCGAGGGCAAACCACCGAAGCCACAACCTCACAAACAAAGCCCACTTACCAGAGCCAGTATCAGCGGGGAGGTTTTCGGGGACAATATAGAGGGGGACAATTTCAAAGGAATAGAGGAAAGTCCCAAAACTCCTCCAAACAAGCAGTGACTTCAAGGTCACAAATCCCCAACACAACACCTGTGGGGGGGAGACTAACCAAGTTTTACAAACATTGGGAGGAAATAACAATAGACACTTGGGTCTTAGCAATTATCCAGCATGGTTATTGCATAGAATTTATCAAATTCCCTCCAAACATCCTACCGAAAACACACAATATGTCAAAACAACATATAGATCTTCTAGGACTAGAAGTTCAGGCATTGCTACAAAAAGAAGCAATAGAGTTAGTACCAAAACAACAAATAAACACAGGAGTTTACTCCTTGTACTTTCTAATACCCAAAAAAGACAAGAGTCTGAGACCTATACTAGATCTCAGAACATTAAATACCTACATCAAATCAGATCACTTTCACATGGTTACATTACAAGACGTAATCCCACTGCTCAAACAACAAGACTACATGACCACACTAGACCTAAAGGATGCATATTTCCATATACCAATACATCTTTCACACAGAAAGTACCTAAGGTTTGTATTCCAAGGGATACATTACCAATTCAAAGTGTTGCCTTTCGGAATAACAACTGCACCAAGAGTTTTTACAAAATGCCTAGCAGTAGTAGCTGCACATATCAGAAGGCAGCAAATACATGTGTTCCCGTACCTAGACGATTGGTTAATCAAAACCAACACGCTAAGACGGTGTTCACAACACACAAAATGTCATAGAAATCCTCCACAAACTAGGTTTCTCAATCAATTACACAGTCACACCTTCTGCCGTGTCAAACACAGCAATACTTAGGAGCAACAATCAACACAGCAAAAGGGATTGCCACTCCAAGTCCACAAAGAGTTCAAATATTTCACAATATAATACAGGCCATGTATCCAAATCAAAAGATACAAGTCAAACTGGTGATAAAACTACTAGGCATGATGTCTTCATGCATAGCCATTGTCTCAAACGCAAGGTTGCACATGCGGCCCTTACAACAGTGCCTAGCATCACAATGGTCACAAGCACAGGGTCAGCTTCTAGATCTGGTGTTGATAGACCGCCAAACATACATCTCGCTTCAATGATGGAACAGTATAAATTTAAACCAAGGGCGGCCTTTCCAAGACCCAGTGCCAGAATACGTAATAACAGATGCTTCCATGATAGGGTGGGGAGCACACCTCAATCAACACAGCATCCAAGGACAATGGGACATATAGCAAAAACAGTTTCACATAAATCACTTAGAACTGTTAGCGGTATTTCTAGCGCTCAAAGCATTTCAACCCATAATAAGACACAAACACATTCTTGTCAAAACAGACAACATGACAACAATGTATTACCTAAACAAACAGGGAGGCACACACTCAACACAGTTGTGTCTCCTAACACAGAAAATATGGCATTGGGCGATTCACAACCACATTCGCCTAATAGCACAATTTATTCCAGGAATTCAGAACCAGTTAGCAGACAATCTCTCTCGGGATCACCAACAGATCCACGAATGGGAGATTCACCCCCCAAATACTGAACACTTACTTCCAAATGTGGGGAACACCACAAATAGATCTATTTGCATCAAAAGAAAACTCAAAATGCCAATACTTCGCATCCAGGTACCCACAAGATCAGTCTCAGGGCAATGCCTTATGGATGAGCTGGTCAGGGATATTTGCTTACGCTTTTCCCCCTCTCCCACTCCTTCCATATCTAGTAAACAAATTGAGTCAAAACAAACTCAGACTCCTACTAATAGCACCGACATGGGCAAGACAACCTTGGTACACAACACTACTAGACCTCTCAGTAGTACCTCATGTCAAACTACCAAACAGACCAGATCTGTTAACACAACACAAACAGATCAGACATCCAAATCCAGCATCGCTGAATCTAGCAATTTGGCTCCTGAAATCCTAGAATTCGGACACTTAGACCTCACACAGGAATGTATGGAGGTCATAAGACAAGCTAGGAAACCTACCACTAGACACTGCTATGCAAATAAGTGGAAAATATTTGTTTATTACTGCCATAATAATCAAATTCAACCCTTACACGCATCTGCCAAAGATATAGTAGGATACTTACTACAATTGCAAAAGTCAAAGCTAGCTTTCTCTTCAATAAAGATACATCTAACCGCAATTTCAGCCTACCTGCAAATTACGCACTCAACTTCATTATTTAGGATACCAGTCATAAAAGCATTTATGGAAGGCCTAAAAAGAATTATACCACCACGAACACCACCAGTTCCTTCATGGAACCTCAACATGTCTTAACACGACTCATGGGTCCACCTTTTGAGCCCATGCACTCTTGTGAAATGCAATATTTAACATGGAAAGTTGCATTTTTAATTGCCATCACATCTCTAAGAAGAGTGAGTGAAATTCAAGCATTTACCATACAAGAACCATTTATTCAAATACACAAGCATAAAGTAGTTCTACGGACAAATCCAAATTTTTTACCAAAAGTGATCTCACCGTTCCACTTAAATCAAACGGTAGAATTACCAGTGTTCTTCCCACAGCCAGATTCTGTAGCTGAAAGAGCACTGCATACATTAGACATCAAAAGAGCACTAATGTACTACATTGACAGAACAAAACTAATTCGAAAAACAAAACAACTATTTATTGCTTTCCAAAAACCTCATACAGGGAATCCAATTTCTAAACAAGGCATTGCTAGATGGATAGGATAGTATTCAAACCTGCTATCTTAAAGCAAAGAGAGAGCTGCCTATTACATCAAAGGCACACTCAACCAGAAAAAAAGGGGCTACCATGGCCTTTCTAGGAAATATTCCAATGAACTAAATATGTAAGGCAGCAACATGGTCTACGCCTCATACATTTACCAAACACTACTGTGTAGATGTGTTAACGGCACAACAAGCCACAGTAGGTCAAGCTGTACTAAGAACATTATTTCAAACTACTTCAACCCCTACAGGCTGAACCACCGCTTTTGGGGAGATAACTGCTTACTAGTCTATGCACAGCATGTGTGTAAGGAAATGCCTCCTTGGCATGGTTACCCCCTGACTTTTTGCCTTTGCTGATGCTATGTTTTGACTTGAAAGTGTGCCGAGGCCTGCTAACCAGGCCCAAGCACCAGTGTTCTTTCCCTAACCTGTACTTTTGATTCCACAATTGGCACACCCTGGCATCCAGATAAGTCCCTTGTAACTGGTACCTCTGGTACCAAGGGCCCTGATGCCAGGGAAGGTCTCTAAGGGCTGCAGCATGTATTATGCCACCCTAAGAGACCCCTCACTCAGCACAGACACACTGCTTACCAGCTTGTGTGTGCTAGTGAGAACAAAATGAGTAAGTCGACATGGCACTCCCCTCAGGGTGCCATGCCAGCCTCTCACTGCCTATGCAGTATAGGTAAGACACCCCTCTAGCAGGCCTTACAGCCCTAAGGCAGGGTGCACTATACCATAGGTGAGGGTACCCGTGCATGAGCACTGTGCCCCTACAGTGTCTAAGCAAAACCTTAGACATTGTAAGTGCAGGGTAGCCATAAGAGTATATGGTCTGGGAGTCTGTTTTACACAAACTCCACAGCACCATAATGGCTACACTGAAAACTGGGAAGTTTGGTATCAAACTTCTCAGCACAATAAATGCACACTGATGCCAGTGTACATTTTATTGTAAAATACACCACAGAGGGCACCTTAGAGGTGCCCCCTGAAACTTAACCGACTATCTGTGTAGGCTGACTGGTTCTAGCAGCCTGCCACACTAGAGACATGTTGCTGGCCCCATGGGGAGAGTGCCTTTGTCACTCTGAGGCCAGTAACAAAGCCTGCACTGGGTGGAGATGCTAACACCTCCCCCAGGCAGGAGCTGTAACACCTGGCGGTGAGCCTCAAAGGCTCACCCCTTTGTCACAGCACCGCAGGACACTCCAGCTAGTGGAGTTGCCCGCCCCCTCCGGCCCCGGCCCCCACTTTTGGTGGCAAGGCCGGAGAAAATAATGAGAATAACAAGGAGGAGTCACTGGCCAGCCAGGACAGCCCCTAAGACTCTAACTTTTAGAAATCCTCCATCTTGCAGATGGAGGATTCCCTCAATAGGATTAGGGATGTGACCCCCTCCCCTTGGGAGGAGGCACAAAGAGGGTGTACTCACCCTCAGGGCTATTAGCCATTGGCTACTAACCCCCCAGACCTACACACGCCCTTAAATTTAGTATTTAAGGGCTCTCCCTGAACCTAGAAACTAGATTCCTGCAACAACAAGAAGGACTGCCTAGCTGAAAACCCCTGCAGAGGAAGACCAGAAGACAACAACTGCCTTGGCTCCAGAAACTCACCGGCCTGTCTCCTGCCTTCCAAAGAACTCTGCTCCAGCGACGCCTTCCAAAGGGACCAGCGACCTCTGCATCCTCTGAGGACTGCCCTGCTTCGACGACGACAAACTCCTGAGGACAGCGGACCTGCTCCAAAAAGACTGCAACTTTATCCAAAGGAGCAGCTTTAAAGAACCCTGCAATCTCCCCGCAAGAAGCGTGAGACTTGCAACACTGCACCCGGCGACCCCGACTCGGCTGGTGGAGAACCAACACCTCAGGGAGGACCCCCGGACTACTCTACGACTGTGAGTACCAAAACCTGTCCCCCCTGAGCCCCCACAGCGCCGCCTGCAGAGGGAATCCCGAGGCTTCCCCTGACCGCGACTCTCTGAAACCCAAGTCCCGACGCCTGGAAAAGACCCTGCACCCGCAGCCCCCAGGACCTGAAGGACCGGACTTTCACTGCAGAAGTGACCCCCAGGAGTCCCTCTCCCTTGCCCAAGTGGAGGTTTCCCCGAGGAAGCCCCCCCTTGCCTGCCTGCAGCGCTGAAGAGATCCCTTGATCTCTCATTGACTTCCATTGCGAACCAGACGCTTGTTCTAACACTGCACCCGGCCGCCCCCGCGCCGCTGAGGGTGAAATTTCTGTGTGGGCTTGTGTCCCCCCCGGTGCCCTACAAAACCCCTCTGGTCTGCCCTCCGAAGACGCGGGTACTTACTGACTGGAACCGGGGCACCCCCTTCTCTCCATTGAAGCCTATGCGTTTTGGGCACCACTTTGAACTCTGCACCTGACCGGCCCTGAGCTGCTGGTGTGGTAACTTTGGGGTTGCTCTGAACCCCCAACGGTGGGCTACCTTGGACCAAGAACTGAACCCTGTAAGTGTCTTACTTACCTGGTAAAACTAACAAAAACTTACCTCCCCCAGGAACTGTGAAAATTGAACTAAGTGTCCACTTTTAAAATAGCTATTTGTGAATAACTTGAAAAGTATACATGCAATTGAAATGATTCAAAGTTCCTAATGTACTTACCTGCAATACCTTTCAAACAAGATATTACATGTTAAATTTGAACCTGTGGTTCTTAAAATAAACTAAGAAAATATATTTTTCTATACAAACCCTATTGGCTGGATTTGTCTGAGTGTGTGTACCTCATTTATTGTCTATGTGTATGTACAACAAATGCTTAACACTACTCCTTAGATAAGCCTACTGCTCGACCACACTACCACAAAATAGAGCATTAGTATTATCTCTTTTTACCACTATTTTACCTCTAAGGGGAACCCTTGGACTCTGTGCATGCTATTCCTTACTTTGAAATAGCACATACAGAGCCAACTTCCTACATTGGTGGATCAGCGGTGGGGTACAAGACTTTGCATTTGCTGGACTACTCAGCCAATACCTGATCACACGACAAATTCCAAAATTGTCATTAGAAATTGATTTTTGCAATTTGAAAAGTTTTCTAAATTCTTAAAAGTCCTGCTAGGGCCTTGTGTTAGTCCCTGTTAGCATTTTCTTTTAGAGTTTAAAAGTTTGGTAAAAGTTTGAATTAGATTCTAGAACTAGTTTTAGTTTCTTAAAAAGTATTCCAACTTTTAGAAGCATAATGTCTAATACAGATTTGAATGTGGTGGAACTCGACACCACACCTTATCTCCATCTACAGATGAGAGAGCTAAGGTCACTCTGTAAACTAAAGAAAATAGCAATGGGCTCCAGACCTTCCAAACTACAGCTCCAGGAGCTGTTGGCAGAGTTTGAAAGAGCCAACCCCTCTGAGGATGGCAACACAGAGGATGATGATAGTGACTTGGAGGGTGATTCCCCCCCACCAGTCCTATCTAGGGAGAACAGGGCTTCTCAAGCCCTGACTCCACAAATAATAGTCAGAGATGCTGGTTCCCTCACAGGAGGGACCAACAACTCTGAAATCACTGAGGATAACTCCAGTGAAGAGGACGTCCAGTTAGCCAGGATGGCCAAAAGATTGGCTTTGGAAAGACAGATCCTAGCCATAGAAAGGGAAAGACAAGAGATGGGCCTAGGACCCATCAATGGTGGCAGCAACATAACTAGGGTCAGAGATTCCCCTGACATGTTGAAAATCCCCAAAGGGATTGTAACTAAATATGAAGATGGTGATGACATCACCAAATGGTTCACAGCTTTTGAGAGGGCTTGTGAAACCAGAAAAGTGAACAAATCTCACTGGGGTGCTCTCCTTTGGGAAATGTTCACAGGAAAGTGTAGGGATAGACTCCTCACACTCTCTAAAAAAGATGCAGAATCTTATGACCTCATGAAGGGTACCCTGATTGAGGGCTTTGGATTCTCCACTGAGGAGTATAGGATTAGATTCAGGGGGGCTCAAAAATCCTCGAGCCAGACCTGGGTTGACTTTGTAGACTACTCAGTAAAAACACTAGATGGTTGGATTCAAGGAAATGGTGTAAATGATTATGATGGGCTGTACAATTTATTTGTGAAAGAACACCTATTAAGTAATTGTTTCAATGATAAACTGCATCAGCATCTGGTGGACCTAGGACCAATTTCTCCCCAAGAATTGGGAAAGAAGGCGGACCATTGGGTCAAGACTAGGGTGTCCAAAACTTCCACAGGGGGTGACCAAAAGAAAGGGGTCACAAAACCTCCCCAGGGGAAGGGTGGTGAGACAGCCAAAAATAAAAATAGTAAAGAGTCTTCTACAGGCCCCCAAAAACCTGCACAGGAGGGTGGGCCCAGAGCCTCTTCACAAAACAATCCTGGGTACAAGGGTAAAAACTTTGATCCCAAAAAGGCCTGGTGTCGAAACTGTAGTCAGTCTGGACACCAAACTGGAGACAAGGCCTGTCCCAAGAAAGATACCACTTCTAACTCCCATCCAGCTAAAACTGGAATGGCCAGTCTCCAAGTGGGATCAACAGTGTGCCCAGAGCAAATCAGGTGTCACACTGAAGCTACATTAGTCTCTGAGGGTGGGGTGGATTTAGCCACACTGGCTGCCTGGCCCCCTAACATGCAAAAATACAGGCAGCAGCTCTTAATTAAGGGGACAAGTGTAGAGGGCCTGAGGGATAAAGGTGCCAGTGTCACCATGGTGACAGAGAAACTGGTTTCCCCTGGCCAATACCTGACTGGACAAACTTATCCAGTCACCAACGCTGACAATCAGACTAAAGTACATCCCATGGCTATGGTAACTTTAGAGTGGGGAGGGGTCAATGGCCTGAAACAGGTGGTGGTCTCCTCAAATATCCCAGTAGACTGTTTGCTTGGAAATGACCTGGAGTCCTCAGCATGGGCTGAGGTAGAACTGAAAACCCATGCAGCCATGCTGGGTATCCCTGAACTGGTGTGTGTCAAGACTAGGGCACAGTGCAAGGCACAGGGTGAAAAAGTAGAGCTGGAGTCTGGAAAAATGGCCCAGCCTACCAAGAGACAAGGAAAGTCAGCTGGGAAACCAGCTGCAACACAACACCAAAAAGAGAACCTCTCTTCTCAGGAAGAAGTTCTGCCCTCTGAGGGAACTGAGCCTATGGAGCTGGAACCTTATCAGGTTGAGCTCTTGGGCCCAGGGGGACCCTCCAGGGAAGAGTTGTGTAAGGGACAAGAAACCTGTCCCTCTCTTGAAGGCCTTAGGCAACAAGCTGCTGAAGAGTCCAAAGGCAAGAAAAATGGAACACATAGGGTCTATTGGGAAGATGGACTCCTGTACACTGAGGCCAGAGACCCCAAACCTGGTGCCACTAGGAGAGTGGTAGTGCCTCAGGGTTTCAGAGAGTTTATTCTGACCTTAGCCCATGATATTCCCCTTGCTGGGCATTTGGGACAAACCAAGACGTGGGAGAGGTTAGTCAACCACTTCTACTGGCCCAATATGTCCCAGAAGGTTAAGGAGTTTTGCCTCTCCTGCCCCACCTGTCAAGCCAGTGGTAAGACAGGTGGGCATCTAAAGGCCCCCCTCATTCCACTTCCAGTGGTGGGGGTCCCCTTTGAAAGAGTGGGTGTGGACATAGTTGGTCCACTAGAACCTCCCACAGCCTCAGGAAATATGTACATCCTAGTAGTAGTGGATCATGCTACTAGGTATCCTGAAGCTATTCCCCTTAGGTCGACTACTGCCCCTGCAGTAGCCAAGGCCCTCATTGGTATCTTTACCAGAGTGGGTTTCCCTAAGGAGGTGGTCTCTGACAGAGGTACCAACTTCATGTCAGCTTACCTAAAACACATGTGGAATGAGTGTGGAGTGACTTATAAATTCACTACACCATATCATCCACAAACTAATGGCCTTGTTGAGAGATTCAACAAGACATTAAAGGGCATGATCATGGGGCTCCCAGAAAAACTCAAAAGGAGATGGGATGTCCTCCTGCCATGTCTGCTTTTCGCTTACAGAGAGGTGCCTCAGAAGGGAGTAGGATTCTCACCCTTTGAACTTCTGTTTGGCCACCCTGTAAGGGGACCACTTACTCTTGTTAAAGAAGGCTGGGAGAGACCTCTTCATGAGCCTAAACAAGACATAGTGGACTATGTACTTGGCCTTTGCTCAAGGATGGCAGAGTACATGGAAAAGGCAAGTAAAAACCTTGAGGCCAGCCAACAACTCCAGAAGTTGTGGTATGACCAAAAGGCTGCACTGGTTGAATTTCAACCAGGGCAGAAAGTCTGGGTTCTGGAGCCTGTGGCTCCCAGGGCACTTCAGGACAAATGGAGTGGCCCTTACCCAGTACTAGAAAGGAAGAGTCAGGTCACCTACCTGGTGGACCTGGGCACCAGCAGGAGCCCCAAGAGGGTGATCCATGTGAACCGCCTTAAGCTCTTCCATGACAGGGCTGATGTAAATCTGTTGATGGTAACAGATGAGGACCAGGAAGCTGAGAGTGAACCTCTCCCTGATCTCCTCTCATCAGACCCTAAAGATGGCTCAGTAGATGGAGTGATCTACTCAGACACCCTCTCTAGCCAACAGCAGTCTGACTGCAGGAAGGTCCTGCAGCAGTTTGCTGAACTCTTTTCCCTAACCCCTGGTCAGACACACCTGTGTACCCATGATGTGGACACAGGAGACAGCATGCCTGTCAAAAACAAAATATTTAGACAGTCTGACCAAGTTAAGGAAAGCATCAAGGTGGAAGTCCACAAGATGCTGGAATTGGGAGTAATTGAGTACTCTGATAGCCCCTGGGCTAGCCCAGTGGTCTTAGTCCCCAAACCTCACACCAAAGAAGGAAAGAGAGAGATGAGGTTTTGTGTGGACTACAGAGGTCTCAACTCTGTCACCAAGACAGATGCCCATCCCATTCCTAGAGCTGATGAGCTAATAGACAAATTAGGGGCTGCCAAATTCTTAAGTACCTTTGACTTAACAGCAGGGTACTGGCAAATCAAAATGGCCCCTGGAGCAAAAGAAAAGACCGCATTCTCCACACCTGATGGGCATTATCAGTTCACTGTTATGCCCTTTGGTTTAAAGAATGCCCCTGCCACCTTCCAAAGGTTGGTGAATCAAGTCCTTGCTGGGCTGGAATCCTTTAGTGCAGCTTATCTTGATGATATTGCTGTCTTCAGCTCCACCTGGCAGGATCACCTGGTCCACCTGAAGAAGGTTTTGAAGGCTCTGCAATCTGCAGGCCTCTCTATCAAGGCATCCAAATGCCAGATAGGGCAGGGAACTGTGGTTTACTTGGGACACCTTGTAGGTGGAGGCCAAGTTCAGCCACTCCAGCCTAAGATCCAGACTATTCTGGACTGGGCAGCTCCAAAAACCCAGACTCAAGTCAGGGCATTCCTTGGCTTGACTGGGTACTACAGGAGGTTTGTGAAGGGATATGGATCCATTGTGACAGCCCTCACAGAACTCGCCTCCAAGAAAATGCCCAAGAAAGTAAACTGGACTGTAGAATGCCAACAGGCCTTTGACACCCTGAAACAAGCTATGTGCACAGCACCAGTTCTAAAAGCTCCAGATTACTCCAAGCAGTTCATTGTGCAAACAGATGCCTCTGAACATGGGATAGGGGCAGTTTTGTCCCAAACAAATGATGATGGCCTTGACCAGCCTGTTGCTTTCATTAGCAGGAGGTTACTCCCCAGGGAGCAGCGTTGGAGTGCCATTGAGAGGGAGGCCTTTGCTGTGGTTTGGTCCCTGAAGAAGCTGAGACCATACCTCTTTGGTACTCACTTCCTAGTTCAGACTGACCACAGACCTCTCAGATGGCTGATGCAAATGAAAGGTGAAAATCCAAAACTGTTGAGGTGGTCCATCTCCCTACAGGGAATGGACTTTATAGTGGAACACAGACCTGGGACTGCCCATGCCAATGCAGATGGCCTTTCCAGGTTCTTCCACTTAGAAAATGAAGACTCTCTTGGGAAAGGTTAGTCTCATCCTCTTTCGTTTGGGGGGGGGGGGGGGTTGTGTAAGGAAATGCCTCCTTGGCATGGTTACCCCCTGACTTTTTGCCTTTGCTGATGCTATGTTTACAATTGAAAGTGTGCTGAGGCCTGCTAACCAGGCCCCAGCACCAGTGTTCTTTCCCTAACCTGTACTTTTGATTCCACAATTGGCACACCCTGGCATCCAGATAAGTCCCTTGTAACTGGTACCTCTGGTACCAAGGGTTCTGATGCCAGGGAAGGTCTCTAAGGGCTGCAGCATGTATTATGCCACCCTAAGAGACCCCTCACTCAGCACAGACACACTGCTTACCAGCTTGTGTGTGCTAGTGAGAACAAAATGAGTAAGTTGACATGGCACTCCCCTCAGGGTGCCATGCCAGCCTCTCACTGCCTATGCAGTATAGGTAAGACACCCCTCTAGCAGGCCTTATAGCCCTAAGGCAGGGTGCACTATACCATAGGTGAGGGTACCCGTGCATGAGCACTGTGCCCCTACAGTGTCTAAGCAAAACCTTAGACATTGTAAGTGCAGAGTAGCCATAAGAGTATATGGTCTGGGAGTCTGTTTTACACGAACTCCACAGCACCATAATGGCTACACTGAAAACTGGGAAGTTTGGTATCAAACTTCTCAGCACAATAAATGCACACTGATGCCAGTGTACATTTTATTGTAAAATACACCACAGAGGGAACCTTAGAGGTGCCCCCTGAAACTTAACCGACTATCTGTGTAGGCTGACTGGTTCCAGCAGCCTGCCACACTAGAGACATGTTGCTGGCCCCATGGGGAGAGTGCCTTTGTCACTCTGAGGCCAGTAACAAAGCCTGCACTGGGTGGAGATGCTAACACCTCCCCCAGGCAGGAGCTGTAACACCTGGCGGTGAGCCTCAAAGGCTCAAAGGCTCACCCCTTTGTCACAGCACCGCAGGACACTCCAGCTAGTGGAGTTGCCCGCCCCCTCCGGCCCCGACCCCCACTTTTGGCGGCAAGGCCGGAGAAAATAATGAGAATAACAAGGAGGAGTCACTGGCCAGTCAGGACAGCCCCTAAGGTGTCCTGAGCTGAGGTGACTCTAACTTTTAGAAATCCTCCATCTTGCAGATGGAGGATTCCCCCAATAGGATTAGGGATGTGACCCCCTCCCCTTGGGAGGAGGCACAAAGAGGGTGTACTCACCCTCAGGGCTAGTAGCCATTGGCTACTAACCCCCCAGACCTAAACACGCCCTTTAATTTAGTATTTAAGGGCTCTCCCTGAACCTAGAAACTAGATTCCTGCAACAACAACAAGAAGGACTGCCTAGCTGAAAACCCCTGCAGAGGAAGACCAGAAGACAACAACTGCCTTGGCTCCAGAAACTCACCGGCCTGTCTCCTGCCTTCCAAAGAACTCTGCTCCAGCGACGCCTTCCAAAGGGACCAGCGACCTCTGCATCCTCCGAGGACTTCCCTGCTTCGACGACGACAAGAAACTCCCGAGGACAGCGGACCTGCTCCAAAAAGACTGCAACTTTATCCAAAGGAGCAGCTTTAAAGAACCCTGCAATCTCCCCGCAAGAAGCGTGAGACTTGCAACACAGCGTGAGACTTGCAACACTGCACCCGGCGACCCCGACTCGGCTGGTGGAGAACCAACACCTCAGGGAGGACCCCCGGACTACTCTACGACTGAGTACCAAAACCTGTCCCCCCTGAGCCCCCACAGCGCCGCCTGCAGAGGGAATCCCGAGGCTTCCCCTGACCGCGACTCTCTGAAACCCAAGTCCCGACGCCTGGATAAGACCCTGCACCCGCAGCCCCCAGGACCTGAAGGACCGGACTTTCACTGCAGAAGTGACCCCCAGGAGTCCCTCTCCCTTGCCCAAGTGGAGGTTTCCCCGAGGAAGGCCCCCCCTTGCCTGCCTGCAGCGCTGAAGAGATCCCTTGATCTCTCATTGACTTCCATTGCGAACCTGACGCTTGTTCTAACACTGCACCCGGCCGCCCCCGCGCCGCTGAGGGTGAAATTTCTGTGTGGGCTTGTGTCCCCCCCCGGTGCCCTACAAAACCCCCCTGGTCTGCCCTCCGAAGACGCGGGTACTTACCTGCTGGCAGACTGGAACCGGGGCACCCCCTTCTCTCCATTGAAGCCTATGCGTTTTGGGCACCACTTTGAACTCTGCACCTGACCGGCCCTGAGCTGCTGGTGTGGTAACTTTGGGGTTGCTCTGAACCCCCAACGGTGGGCTACCTTGGACCAAGAACTGAACCCTGTAAGTGTCTTACTTACCTGGTAAAACTAACAAAAACTTACCTCCCCCAGGAACTGTGAAAATTGAACTAAGTGTCCACTTTTAAAATAGCTATTTGTGAATAACTTGAAAAGTATACATGCAATTGAAATGATTCAAAGTTCCTAATGTACTTACCTGCAATACCTTTCAAACAAGATATTACATGTTAAATTTGAACCTGTGGTTCTTAAAATAAACTAAGAAAAGATATTTTTCTATACAAACCCTATTGGCTGGATTTGTCTCTGAGTGTGTGTACCTCATTTATTGTCTATGTGTATGTACAACAAATGCTTAACACTACTCCTTGGATAAGCCTACTGCTCGACCACACTACCACAAAATAGAGCATTAGTATTATCTCTTTTTACCACTATTTTACCTCTAAGGGGAACCCTTGGACTCTGTGCATGCTATTCCTTACTTTGAAATAGCACATACAGAGCCAACTTCCTACAATGTGTATCTGCAGCTACACATGCCATTGAACGTACAATGTCACTTACCCAGTGTACATCTGTTCGTGGCATTAGTCGCTGCAGATTCACATGCGCCCACCTGCCTCCCCGGGAGCCTGTAGCCGTTTAGAAGTTGATCTTGAACATTTGTAAATTTGTAAATATATTACTTTAAACTTCATTATGTACATACGTATTCACTCCATTGCATGGGCACTATTACTAGCATACAGAACTCCTACCTCACCCTCTGCGGGGAAAACAATCTAAGATGGAGTCGACGCCCATGCGCAATGGAGTCGAAATGGGAGGAGTCCCTCGGTCTCGTGACTCGAAAAAAGACTTCTTCGAAGAAAAACAACTTGTAACACTCCGAGCCCAACACCAGATGGCGGGATGTGCACAGCATGTGTATCTGCAGCAACTAATGCCACGAACAGATGTACACTGGGTAAGTGACATTTTCCATATATATATATATATATATATATATATATATGTTCGATGGCATGTGTAGCTGCAGAAACACATGCTGTGCATTATCCTGCCATCTAGTGTTGGGCTCGGAGTGTTACAAGTTGTTTTTCTTCGAAGAAGTCTTTTTGAGTCACGAGACCGAGGGACTGCTCCCTTTCGGCTCCATTGCGCATGGGTGTCGACTCCATCTTAGATTGTTTTCTTTCCGCCATCGGGTTCGGACGTGTTGCTCTTCGCTCCGTATTTCGATTTGGGAAAGTTAGTTAGTTATCGGAAAATTCGACGGTATTGTTCACGCTCTGTACCGGTTTAGTGTTAGCACATCGACAACGAAAAAAGAAGCGCTCCGGCGGCCCTTTGGGGCTTCCACTCTCCAGCGGGGCCTGGTCGGCCTGACCGCGTCCGTCTTCAAACCTCATGGACCGGACCCCCCTTCTGCTTCTGCCCCAACTGCCACGCAAAGTATCCTTATACAGACAAACACTTGGTCTATAATCTGTGTCTATCTCCGGAACACAGGGAGGATACTTGCGGGGCCTGCCGGGCGTTTCGATCCAAGAAAACACTACGAGATCGAAGACTTCGAAGACTCCAGACGGCGTTGACACCGGCTGAGCTGATCGACGTCGAGGAAGAGGAGAGATTCTCCATTCGAGATTCGGACTCGGACGTGTCCGAAAGTGAGCAGCTGAAGACGCAGCAACAAACTGTGAGTAAACCAGCCCCGGCAAAGACTCACTCAAAAATAATAAAGGCCAAGGGGATGCCACCGCCAACAGGCCATGGCTTAACCCGAAAACACGGTGACCAAACATCGGCACCGAAAAAGGCCTCCCAGCAGCCGAAGACATCTGACTCCGGTCAAGATACCGGCTCCGAACCATCTCGGCACCGAGAGTTTGGCACCCCTAAAGTCAAGAAGGTTTCCTCGGAGTTGAAAAAGACTGTACAAAAAGCTTCGGTGCCGAAACATGCAGCCTCAGAGGCGAAACCAGGCTCCTATAGAGAAGAACAAGGCCTTTCAAGTCAGTTGCAAGGGCACAGATTTGAATAAGAACTGGGCATGGGAGAGCCAGACCATACACAGAGGAGGCTGCAAATACAGAAGGACATGGGGAAAATCCAAACTCTTCCTCCAATAAAAATCAAGCGAACGCTAGCATTCCAGGAGACGGAAATGCAGCCAAAAGCGAAAGTGGCTAAAGACAAAACACCACCAAGGTTCTCGCCACAGCAATCTCCATTGCATTCGCCACACCTGTCCCCGGTAGCAACACCCCCAATGATGCAGTTGCCAACACACACTGGGATGACACAAGATGACCCGGATGCATGGGACTTGTATGATGCACCGGTCTCAGACAATAGTCCCGATTGCTACCCGGCAAGGCCGTCACCACCTGAGGACACCACTGCATATATGCAGGTGGGTTTAAGAGCAGCTACATTCCATAATGTAGCAATGCATGCAGAGCCCATAGACGACGATTTTTTATTTAACACCTTGGCATCCACTCACAGCTCATACCAAAGTTTGCCAATGCTGCCAGGCATGTTAAAACACGCCAAACAAGTGTTCCAGGACCCAGTAAAAGGCAGAGCCATCACGCCTAGGGTGGAGAAGAAATATAAACCTCCCCCAACGGACCCTGTGTTTATCACACAACAATTAACTCCTGATTCGGTGGTAGTGGGAGCAGCCCGAAAGAGGGCAAACTCACAATCCTCAGGAGACGCACCACCGCCCGACAAGGAAAGTCGGAAATTCGATGCAGCAGGCAAGAGGGTGGCAGCACAGGCAGCCAATCAATGGCGGATTGTCAATTCGCAGGCTCTACTGGCTCGATACGACAGGGCACATTGGGATGAAATGCAGCATCTCATTCAGCACCTTCCCAAGGAGTACCAAAAACGTGCCCAACAGGTTGTTGAGGAAGGACAAACTATTTCTAACCACCAAATAAGGTCGGCTATGGACTCAGCAGACACGGCGGCAAAGACAGTGAACACTGCAGTAACCATTCGTAGGCACGCATGGTTACGGAGCTCCGGTTTTAAGCCAGAAATCCAGAAGGCTGTGCTGAATATGCCGTTCAACCAAGAACAGTTGTTTGGGCCGGAGGTGGATACAGCAATAGAAAAACTCAAAAAGGACACGGACATGGCCAAAGCCATGGGCACGCTCTACTCCCCACAGAGCAGAGGCACTTTTAGAAAGCCGCACTTTGGAAGGGGGGCGGGGGGTTTGTTCCCAAACCACAGAGCCTTTCACCGCACAAGTCAGACCCACATATCAGGGCCAGTATCAGAGGAGGTTTTCGAGGAACATATAGGGGTGGACAATTCCCAAAGACAAGAGGGAAATTCCAGAGCCCAAAAACCCTGCAAACCAAACAGTGACTTCAATGTCACAAACCCCCACCACTCAACATCAGTGGGGGGGAGACTTGCCGCATATTACCACAACTGGAAAACATAACTACGGACGCATGGGTCCTAGCCATTATCCAACATGGTTATTGCATAGAATTCCTACAATTGCCACCAGATGTGCCTCCAAGAGCACACAATATGTCCAAACAACACTTAGACCTGTTACAACTAGAAGTCCAAGCATTGTTACAAAAACAAGCAATAGAACTAGTACCCAATCATCAAAAAGGAACAGGTGTCTATTCCCTGTATTTCCTAAATCCAAAGAAAGACAAAACACTGAGACCCATATTAGACCTCAGAACACTGAATCTTTACATCAAATCAGATCACTTTCACATAGTAACAGTTCAAGACGTGATTCCCTTGCTCAAAAAACAGGACTACATGTCAACATTAGATCGCAAGGATACATATTTCCACATACCCATACATCCTTCCCACAGGAAATACTTAAGATTTGTAATCCAAGGCGTACATTACCAATTCAAAGTGTTACCATTCGGGATAACAACCGCCCCAAGGGTATTCACAAAATGCCTTGCAGTAGTAGCCGCTCACATCAGGAGACAGCACATGCACGTATTCCCTTACTTGGACGATTGGTTAATAAAAACTAGCACTCAACAACAGTGTCTTCTACACACACAATACGTCATAGAAACCCTACACAAACTAGGGTTCTCTCTAAACTACCAAAAATCACATCTACATCCGTGTCAAATACAACAATACTTGGGAGCAACACTCGACACACAAAAAGCGATTGCCACTCCAAGTCCACAAAGAGTACAAGCATTTCAAAACGTAAAATTAAACACGTACCCAAACCACCACTATCAAGTGAGGTTTGTAATGAAACTTCTAGGCATGATGTCTTCATGCATAGCCATTGTCCCAAACGCAAGACCACATGCGGCCCTTACAACAGTGCCTAGCAACACAATGGACACAAGCACAGGGTCAACTTCAAGATCTAGTGTTGATAGACCGCCAGACACACTTCTCGCTTCAATGATGGAATCCTATAAATTTAAACCAAGGGTGGCCATTCCAAGACCCAGTGCCTCAATACGTCATCACAACAGATGCTTCCATGATGGGGTGGGGGGCACACCTCAACCAGCACAGTATACAGGGACAATGGGATGTTCAGCAAAAACAACTGCATATAAATCATTTAGAACTGTTAGCAGTGTTTCTAGCATTGAAAGCATTTCAACCACTAATAGCCCACAAACACATTCTTGTCAAAACAGACAACAATGTATTACCTAAACAAACAAGGAGGGACACACTCATCACAACTATGTCTCTTAGCACAAAAGATTTGGCATTGGGCGATTCACAATCACATTCACCTAATAGCACAATACATCCCAGGGATTCAAAACCAGTTGGCTGACAATCTGTCGAGCTCACCAACAAACACACAAATGGGAAGTTCATCCCCAGATACTACAAACTTACTTTCTACGCTGGGGAACACCAGAAATAGACCTATTCGCAACAAAAGAAAACGCAAAATGCCGAGACTTCGCGTCCAGGTACCCACACCCTCAGTCCAAGGGCAATGCGTTATGGATGAGTTGGTCAGGTATATTTGCTTATGCTTTTCCCCCTCTCCCACTCCTTCCTTATCTGGTAAACAAATTGAGTCAAAACAGACTCAAACTAATACTAATAGCACCAACCTGGGCTCACCAACCGTGGTACACAACATATAGTAACTCATATCAAACTACCAAACAGACCAGATCTGTTAACTCAACACAAACCACCGATCAGACACCCGAACCCAGCATCGCTCAATCTAGCAATCTGGCTCCTGAAGTCTTAGAATTTGGACATTTAGACCTTACACAAGAATGTATGGAGGTCATTAAACAAGCTAGAAAACCTACTACAAGACATTGTTACGCAAACAAATGGAAAAGATTTGTTTATTACTGCCATAATAATCAAATTCAACCACTACATGCTTCCGCAAAAAACAC